>NW_016812403.1:804260-838903 GCF_001698545.2 Rhinopithecus bieti | reverse complement strand
ATTTAATAAAAAAAACTAAAAACTTTTACATGACAAAATCACCATGACAAGAATCAACAAAGAAATACCCAAGTGGGGGAGAATAATTGCAATATATTTGACAGAAGAAGGATTGATATCATTAGTATTTAGGGATCACTGGTAAGTCAACAAGAAAAAGATGAGAAAAAATCAGTATGAACAGATATTTTACAGAAAAAATTTTGAAAAAGTACTTAGCCTCATTTATAATTAAGGAGGTAAAATTAAAATAAGATGCTATTTTCATTTACCAAACTGACAAAGATGAAAAGTTCAAAATATCTAATGATAGCATGTGGTAAAATGCACTCTCAGATCCTTTCTTGTGGGCGGTCTGACATTTATCAAAATAATAAATACACATTTATCTCTGTAGTGCTAGTGCTAAGAGTATGTTCTATAAATACATTTATCTTAGTGTACAAAGATATATGTAAAAGGTTATTGCATATAGCATCATTTATAATAGAAACAATTTGGAAGCAATTTCCTTGACTATTGATATGGAGTTGTTAAATAATTTAGAATGCTTATCTATATTGGAATATTATATAGCTAGTAAAACAAAAGATGTATAAATATATATATGGATAATGAAAAAATGGTTAGGCTATAATATTTAGAAAAAGAGTAAGTTACTGATAATAGGTATAGTATGAGCTTATTTACAATAATATATGATTTATACTTAGGCTGTATATATGCACAGAAAATTTCTAGAATGTTACACAGAACCATTGGAAATGATTATCTCTGAGATGGAGAATGGAGATTCTATGGACTCTTCTTTTCATTTTATCCCCTCTGGACTCTTTCACTTTTTATTGCAGCTGTTTTCTAATTTTATAGTAATTAAAAGCAACCAAAAATAATGTTTTAGCTGGTAGTGACTATGTTGCTTTTGAAAATGGAATTTAATATTCTGGGAATAAAATTATGGGGTAAAATAGTAAAACAAATAAGTAAGTTCAGCTAATGTTTGTTCAACAAAGATTTAGGAAGCTCCTACTTTGCATGATGTACTAAACTGAGAGCTTAACCTGTGGAACAGATAATACTTGATAAATGCTAAAAATAGCAGTTCAGACATTTCTCCTAGAGGTTAAATTTTCTTAATTAAAACCAGATGAAATGAAGTCTGTTAGTGAACACTGTTTTTACTACATGATTGTCATGCCACCAACCTGGAAACTAGCACCAGGGGCAGGAAAAAATGCTAAGGTTTGTGAATTTGGCTATGCCATTTTGTTGGCTTTGTGCTTTGGTTGTCATAATATGGCTGCTGAAGGTGTTGGGAATGTGTGAGAAGGTGTATTAGTGATAATGCTCATGATGACGGGAGAAGATCCTGTATTCCTGAGCAAAAACTAGATTTGATCGAATGCTATATTTACCAGTGCTGTTTATATTTTGTTGCTTTAAAGGCAGCAATTTTATGAAGAAGATTGTAGTTTCATGGAGGCAAGTGGACCCCTACATTTTCTAGGGTTTGGCCATGTGAATTATACCAATCTATTTAGAAATAGTGGCTGTTTTCTATTAGAGAGTCTGTGATTCTTCAAAATCTTGTGATTTCATTGAACTCAAGACATTTGAGGAATGGGAAATGATTGCAGTATCCAGTTGGCATTAGCTGTTTGTATTTACATACCCACACAGTCAGTTGTGCTATATTAACACTTGTTTTGAGAACGTGAATTTACTGCAATGCCATTGATATATTAGGAAGCAATTTGAGCGTAAATGAATTTTGTGTTTGCCTTATCCATGATTTTGTCAGCAAGAAACACCAAGTGAACACAAAATACAGCACACAGTTGAACCAAGCCCAGCAGGAACACACAAAACAGACACATGTACATACCTGGAATATCTACCAGCTACCTCAGTTCACAAGTTTTGAGCCACACCCACTCACATTTGGTGTCACACCTTTCCTTCTGATTTCAGATAACCTTCTTTCTGGCACCCATGATTAATTCAAAAGCTACAGTCTTTCAAATGTCTATATCTATAAGTAAACTTCAGGTCTTTTTTTCAAGGTAAGATGCCATATATTTATGTTTCCTAACCATTTAACATGTATAAAAATGCTGTGATTTTTTATTAGGTTTCATGTGTGTGTGTGTGTGTGTGACTGACAAAGATTTGGAGTTTTGTATGCCTAGCTACATTTCCATTTCCCCCGTAAGTCCTTGTTTGTGCCATTTTTGCATAGTGTAGTGATTTTTAGGAATGTATTTCCTTATAGTGAAACTGACTATATCTCTTTGAACAAATTTATGCTGTTCCTTTTTCCTTTTCATTTTAAGTTTATGTAGTGCATCTGATTTGCAATAGTTGAACAAACACCCCCCTGCAAACAAATGAATGATGGAAATCTTATTTTTCCTTTTGCTGCAGGTAATTCATTGTACCAAGTTAGCTCAACATTTCTAGTTTTAAACCAACTTCTCTAGTTACTTATTGGCAGTTGGTTAGGCCTTCATGTGTCCTAGCAAATTGAGTGATTTTCTAAGTTAAATTTTGTGAAGGGATGCAACTTGAGATAAGGTCCCAAATGCCTCATGTTGAACTCCTTTGGACTTCTCTAGACTTCTGTGACTTGAGGTTCATTACATTGCTAATCATCTGTGTTTATTGTTATATGAAGAAAGCCTTGCACCAAGTTTGTGGCATGAAGTAAGTATGTAGATATAAACAGCATGTGATTGAAAACCAAGTATTTATTATTTGGAAGTGAATTACTTGTTTTTTTTTTTTTTAAAAAGCATAGTCATCTTTTTTGAGGGTTTTTTCTACTCCAGTGATGATACGGGTTAAAGTAAAATCTTTCATTGAATGAAGTTCCTTTTGAGGTTCTAACATGATATACATGAATAAAGGAGTTACAAGTCTATAATTGCCTTCTTTACATCTGACTTATAATGCTTTCTTGTGCCCAGGTTCTGTTCCTTATTCTAGTTCACTTAGTAGTTGCACTAGGAATTATTTCTGTAAAAATATGAGAGATAGGAATGTATATTTTGACTTGAATATTTGTTTTAAGGTTTTCCGTGGGTAAGTACAGGTTTTTATTCTGATTTTGGCACATAGGAATTCAGCTTTAAGTTGAAATTTAAGACTTCCTGACTTCCTTTTTCCTTTCCTTCCTTCCTCCTTGCCTCCTTCCTTCCTTCCTTCCTTCCTTCCTTCCTCCCTCCTCCTCCCTCCCCCCTCCTTCCCTCCCTTCTTTTCTTCTCTCTTCCTTCTCCTCTCCCTGTCTCCTCTCCCCTCTCCCCTCTTCCCTCTCCCCTCTCCCCTCTCTCCTCTCCCCTCTTCCCTCTCCCCTCTCCCCTCTCCCCTCTCCCTTCTCTCTTCTCCCTTCTCTTCTCTTTCTTTTCTAGACAAGGTCCCCCTCTGTTGCCAAGGTGGAGTGCAGTGGCACAATCAAGGCTCACTGCAGCCTTGACCTCCCAGGCTCAAGTGATCCTCCTACCTCAGCCTCCCAAGTAGCTGGGACCACAGGCATGCACCATGATGGCCAGCTAGTTTTTTGATTTTTTGTAGAGATGAGGTCTCACTATGTTGCCCAGGCTTAAGTGATCCTCCTGCTTTGGCCTCTCAAAGTGTTGGGATTACAGGCATGAGCCACCATGCCTGGTTTAAGATTTCTTTTAATTTTCTTTTTGAAAGAAAGTATCTTAGTCAATAGTAAGTGCATCTAGCAAAGAGGGGCATTACTATGGTGACACTAAAATCTGTTCTTCTCTTCTTCATTCATTCATTCTTCATAGAACAAATATTTGTTAGGTGCCTAATATGTGTTAAATCATTTTAGGCTCCGGAGGATATAATGATGAGCAAAAATACAGTATTTCCCCTCACAGTCTAGTGGGGGAAATATACTTTAATTAATTAGTGACCAAAATATATGCTTATAAATTGTGATAAGTGTTATGAAGAAAGTGTACAAGTTCCTTTGAAAGAGAAAAACAAGGGGACCCAATTTGGATAAGTGATTTAAAAAAGGCCTTTCTGAAGAAGTGACATTTAAACTGAAGTCTACAGGATAAGGAGTTTACTGGAAGGGAAAGGGGGTGGAAGGATTTCCGGGCAGAGGCAAGAGGTTTTGTGATATCATTTTATAGTACTTATGACCTTTTTAGATGCTTATATAATTAGGTACTAGTCTATGAGCAAGACAGTTTATAGAGCTGTGTTACTGAAAAGATGCATATAAATTACATTTTTATAAATGAATTCCTGAATTCCTGCAGGCTTACATTATACTCACTGTGCTATATCATCTGCATTTGATTGATGTTCAGTTACTTCAATTACTGCTAGATTGATCTTTCATAAAGCACAACTTTGATGATGCTTTTTTCTGCTCAGAAATCTTTACCAGCTCCCCAATTACCCGATAAAATCCAGACTTCTTAGCCTCATGGTCAGGCCCTCCCTAACTGGCCCTAGTCTCAATATTCTGTTTCAACTTTACTCCTATTTCTGAGGTACTATCTTGGCCAACAGAACTTCTGGACGATCATGGGTGCTTTCTTGTGTGCCCACCTTCACTTGCATTGCTTCTCTTTCCTTACAGTCTGTTCACCTTGTTCTTAGACTGCCCAAATCCTGTGTATATATCCAGGCCCATTTCAGATGTTAACATTTGATCTCAGTGTCTTCTCTGATCACCCCAGCTGGAAGTCACTTCTTTTTCTTCTGACTTCTTATGCCATTTTATTTTTACTGTTCTTTAGGTACTTTTCCCTTCTTCTTTTTAAAAAACTTATTATTTTTAATTGACATCATAATCATATACATTTGTGGGGTAGAATGTGATGTTTTGATACATGCACACAGCATGGAGTGATTAAATCAAGCTAATTAACATATCCATCACCTCACTTTTTTTGTGGTAAGATAATTACAATTAACTTTCTTTATTATTTTTATTTTTATTTTTAAGATGGAGTCTTGCTCTATCACCCAGGCTGGAGTGCAGTGGCTCAATCTGAGCTCACTGCAACCTCTGTCTTCCAGATTCAAGTGATTCTCCCACCTCAGCCTCCCAAGTAACTGGGATTACAGGCGCTCACCACCACACCCATCTGCTTTTTGTGTTTTTAGTAGAGATGGGGGTTTCGCCATGTTGCCCAGGCAGGTGTTGAACTCCTGAGCTCAGGCAGTCCACTCACCTAGGCCTCCCAGTGTGCTAGGATTACAGGCAGGAGCCACAGCGACCAGTCAGTTTCTTAATTCTTTTTAAAGGTGCAATATGCTATTATTGACTATAGTCACCCCGCTATGCAATAGATGTCAAAACATTCCTCTTGTCTACCCTTTGACCAGCAGCTCTCCATTCCTTCCCTCCTATTCCCCCCAGCCTCTGGTAATCACCATTCTACACTCTCCTTTATGAGTTTGACTCTTTTAGGTTCTACATATAAGTAAGATTGTGTGGTGTTTGTCTTTTGTTTTCAAATGCCCAAGGGAGGTAAACAAGGCTGCCCAGATAATGATTCTCAAGGGCTATCTTGGCCTCCAACCCTGGCTGAAGAGAAGAAAGATCCCCTATGGCCCTGGGGGAGAGAGGTCCTCTGTCTTTCTGTGCCTGGCTCATTTCACTTAACGTAATGTCCCCCAGGCTTATCCACATTGTTGCAAATGACAGGATTTCCTTCTAAAAAAGGCTGATAGTATTCCATTGTGTGTGTGTGTGTGTGTGTGTGTGTGTGTGTGTGTGTGTGTATCACGTTTTTTAACCATCATCTGTTGATGGGCACTGAGGTTGTTTTCACATCTTGGCTATTGAGAGTAATGTTGCAGTGAACATGGGAGTGCAGATCTCTCTGACATACTGATTTTGGTGCTTTGGGTGTGTACCCAGCAGTGGGATTGCTGAATCATATAGTAGTGATGTTTTTAGTTTTTTTGAGGAATCTCCATACCGTTTTTCGTAATAGCTGTACTAATTTACATCCCCACCAGCAGTGTACAGGTGTTCCCTTTCTCTGCATCCTCACTAACACTTATCTTTCATCGTTTTGATAACAGCCATTCTATAAAAAAGATAAAACCATCATCTCATAATGGTTTTAATTTGCATTTCTCTGATGATTAGTGATGTTGAACATTGTTTTCATGAACTGGTTGGCTATTTGTATGTCTTTGTATAAATGTCTGTTCAGGTCATTCACTCTTTTTTTTTTTTTTTGAGATGGAGCCTCACTCTGTCGCCCAGACTGGAGTGCAGTGGCATGATCTAGAATCACTGCATCCTCCACCTCCCAGATTCAAGCGATTCTCCTGCCTCAGCCTCCCCAGTAGCTGGGAGAACAGGTGCATGTCACCATGCCCAGCTAATTTTTTGTATTTTTAATAGAGATGGGGTTTCACTGTGTTAGCCAGGATGGTCTTGATCTCCTGACCTCGTGATCCACCCGCCTCAGCCTCCCAAAGTGCTTGGATTACAGGCGTGAGCCACCGCACCCAGCCAATTCATTGATCAGGTTATTTGCTTTCTTGCTATTGAGTTGTTTGAGTTCCTTACATATTTTGGATATTAATCCTTTATCAGATACATTGTTTGTAAATGTTTTCTCCTACTCTGTGAGTTGTCCCTTCACTTTGTTAACCTGTTTCCTTCGCTCTGCAGAAGCTTTCTAGGTGGGTGCCATTCCACTTGTCTATTTTTGCTTTTGTTGCCTGTGCCTTTGGGGTCATATCCAAAAAATCATTGCCTAGTCTAATGTCACGGAGCTTATCATAACTCTGTGTTTTCTTCTAGTAGTTTTATAGTTTCAGATCTTATATGTAAGTCTTTAATCCATTTGGAGTTGATTTTTATATATGGTATGAGATAAAAATGCAATTTCATTCTTCTGCATGTGGATGTTCATTTTTTCCATCATCATTTATTAAATAGGGTATCCATTTCCCGTTGTGTGTTCTTTGCACCTTTGTAAAAAAAGAAAATCAGTTGACTATTAATGTGTGGGTTTCTGGGATTTCTGTTTTGTTCCATTGGTCAGTGTGTCTATTTTTATGCTAGTACCATGCTGTTTTGATTTTGATAGCCTTAAGATGTACAGTCATATAGTGCATAACAACATTTTGGTCAATGATGGATCAGATATACAGTGGTGGTCCCATATGACTATAATGGAGCTAAAGAATTCCTATTGTCTAGTGACATTGTGGGTGATGTGACATTGTAAGGCAACACATCACTCAGGTGTTTGTAGTGATGCTATTGTAAACAAACCTGCCATTGCTTCTCGGCCTTTTGGCTAAGATCAAGTGTAACAAACCTATTGTACTTCCAGTTGTATAAAAGTGTAGGACATGTACTTATGTAAAGTATATAATACTAGATAATAATAAGCAATTATGTTACTTGTTTATATATTTACTTATATATGATATGTATACCATATATATATATATATATTTTTTTTTTTTTTTAAAGACAGAGTCTCCCTCTGTCACCCATGCTAGAGTATAGTGGCTTCATCATAGCTTACTCTGCAGCCTTAAACTCCTAGATTCAAGTGATCCTCCTGCCTCAGCCTCCTGAGTATCTGGGACTATAAGTGTGTGCCACATACCTGACTAATTTAAATTTTTTTTTAATGTGTGGAGATAAGGTCTCAGTGTATGGCCCAGGCAGCTCTTGAACTCCTGGGCCCGAGCGATCCTCCTGCCTTGGCCTCCCAAAGTGTTGGGATTATAGACATGAGCAATCACCCGGCCTATATTATGCTCTTTGTTATTTTAGAGTCTGTTCTTTTCACTTATTAAAAAAAGTTAACTCTTAAGCAGTCTCAGGCAGGTCCTTCAGGAGATATCCAGAAGCAGGCATTTTTATCATAGGAGATGACAGCTCCATGCTTGTTATTGCCCCTGAAGACCTTCCAGAGGAACAAAATGTGGAGAAGGAAGACAGTGATATTGATGATCCTTATCCTGTGTAGATGTAGACTAACGTGTGTGTATGTGTCTTAGTTTTAACAAGAAAGTTTAAAAAGTAAAAAAAAAAATGAGTAAAAGAACTGAAAAATAGGCCGGGCACGGTGGCTCAAGTCTGTAATCCCAGCACTTTGGGAGGCCGAGGCGGGCGGATCACAAGGTCAGGAGATCGAGACCATCCTGGCTAACACGGTGAAACCCCGTCTCTACTAAAAAATACAAAAAACTAGCCGGGCGAGGAGGCGGGCGCCCGTAGTCTCAGCTACTCGGGAGGCTGAGGCAGGAGAATGGCGTGAACCCAGGAGGCGGAGCTTGCAGTGAGCTGAGATCTGGCCAGTGCACTCCAGCTTGGGTGACAGAGCGAGACTCCGTCTCAAAAAAAAAAAAAAAAAAAAAAAAAAAAAAAAAAGCTGAAAAATAGAAACAAGCTTGTAGAGTAAGGATATAAAGAGATAAAATAGTTTTGTACAGCTGAACCTCTGTTTGTGTTTTAAGCTGTGTGTTATTAAAAAGAAGCAAAAAGTTAAAAAAATGTAAAAAGTTTATGAAGTAGAAAAGTTACAGCAAGCAAGTTGATGTCAGCAAAATGACAGAATAGAAGATCCTCTGGCATCACTTTCCCTACAAAAATACAACTAGAAATGATTTAAAAACAAGAATACCATCCTGAATATACCAGAACTTGGAGGAGAAACTGAGAAACCCCATCGACTCACAGAATCGAGATAAGCGTTAAGAGAAAAGGTCATTTCAGTCTGTGCCACTTCCTTCCCCAAGCTGGCATAATGCCACTCACAGAGAATTTTTCTAGACCTATGGCTTGTAGGGTGATAGGAGGGAATTGGAGGTGGGCATTCATTCTCGCCACTGGTCTGGAATCTTTGTGAGAAGCCTACTCGAGATGCACTCCATAGGAACCACTGGGAGTACCAGGAGGGTTGTACCATCTGGGGGTGAATTGGGGGCACACAGAGGCACTGAGCACAGTGACTGGTGTGCAGATCTTGGTGGCTCTTTAGCTCTCCAATCAGCAGGGACACCATATTGGAGAGACAGACCAGTGTCATAGTGCTGCAAGGGCACAGTTCATGGAAAGGCTGGAATACCTAGCAGGATTTTCCACAAAGCCTAGGCATTTGAATCAAGCCTTCCCCTGACCTAGAAATAACTTAAAGGCCGGGATTAAGTTCTGGTGCCCATTTATGTTTTTCCTAGATTAGGAAGCAATAACAGCACAGCAATATAGTTCTGGGGTAAAGTTTTAGTTCTTACGCTCACTACAAGTTCTGCGCAGAATGGGAAAAAATGACAAGCCAGAGTTTAAGTTCTGCTTTGAAGAAGTAAAGGTCTAACACCACCAAAGAACACCTGCAAAAACTAGTGGAGGCAGCTCTCTCCTTAAATGTGCAGTCATCAACAAAAAGACACAAGGATTGTGAAAACTCAGGGAAATATAATACCACCAAAAGATACTAACAGAGCTCTAGCAGTGTTCCCAGAAGCATTGCAGATCTATGAAATGTCTGATTAAGAATTCAGAATAAGGCCAGGCATGGTGGCTCATGCCTGTAATCCTAGCACTTTGGGAGGCTGAGGTGTGCAGATCGCTTGAGGTCAGGAGTTCGAGACTAGCTTGGCCAACATGGTAAAATCCTGTCTCTACTAAAAGTACAAAAATTAGCCAGTTGTGGTGGTAGGCACCTATAGTCCCAGCTACTCAGGAAGCCAAGGCAGGAGAATCGCTTGAACCCAGGATGCAAAAGTTGCAGTGAGCCAAGATTGCACCACTACACACCAGCCTGGATAATAGAACAAGATTCTGTCTCAAAAAAAAAAAAAAAAAAAAAAATGAATTCAGAATAACCCCCTTAAAGAAGTTCAGGGAGTCGTTTTGCCTGCTGCCATCCATGTAAACTATGACTTGTTCTTCCTTGCCTTCTGCCATGATTGGGAGACCTCCCTAGCCATATAGAGCTGTGAGTCTGCTAAACCTCTTTTTCTTCCAGTCTTGGGTATGTCTTTATCAACAGTGTGAACACTTACACTGTAAATTGGTACCAGTAGATTGTGGTGCTGCCGTAAATACCCAAAAATGTGGCAGTGACTTTGGAACTGGGTAATAGGCAGGGGTTGGAACAGTTTGGAGGGCTCAGAAGAAGACAGGAAGTGTGGGAAAGTTTGGAATTTCCTAGAGATTTGTTGAATGGCTTTGCCCAAAATGCTGAAAGTGATATGGACAACTAAGTCCAGGCTGAGGTGGTTTCAGATGGAAATGAGGAACTTGTTGGGAACTGGGGCAAAGATGACTCTTGTTATGTTTTAAAAAAGAGACCAGTGACGTTTTTCACCTGCGTTAGAGATGTGTGGAACTTTGAACTTCAGAGAGATGATTTAGAGTATCTAGTGGAAGAAATTTCTAAGCAGCAAAGCACCTAGGTGACTTGGGTGCTGTTAAAGGTATTCAGTTTTATAAGGGAAACAAAGCATGAAAGTTCAGAACATTTGCAGCCTGACAATGCAAGAAAATCCTGGTTGGGTGTGGTGGCTCACACCTGTAATCCTAGCACTTTGGGAGGCTGAGGCAGGTAGATCACAAGGTCAGGAGTTTGAGACCAACCTGGCTAGTGTATTAGTAGAAGGAAAGAAATAATAAAGATCAGAGCAGAAATAAATGAATTTGAGGCTAAAAAAAATTACAAAAGATCACCCTGCAACTATTGCTATTTTAAATTACATATTCTGGGACCTTATTGCATATTATGTAGAGTTTCAAACAAAAGTATTTTTGTAAGAAGAATTATTACTATCATCAAATAATATTTCTTCAAAATTGTTACAATAATTGTTTGTTCATTAATTATATAGTTACATAAAACTTTTGCAGAAGATGCTGATATATCACTGAAAGCCGTGATTCGTTCAGAGTGATATTTGTAATTACGGAAATACAAAGTACAAAGTTAGTATTTGACATCTATTTGAAATCATGTTAAAGAAACACTGACTTTTAAGTAAAGATAAGCTGACTTAAAAAATCAATGAATTTAAAAGTTGTTTTTTTTTAAATCTGAAAATCAATAAATCTTTGGCTAGACTAAGAAAAAAGAGAGAAGACCCAAATAAATAAAATCAGAGATGAAAACATTACAGCTGATAACCACAGAAATACAAAGGATCATTATAGAATCTCACGAACAACTATGTACCTACAAATTGAAAAACTTAGAAGAAATGAATAAATTCCTGTATACATAACGTATAAGAATTGAACCATGAAGAAATAGAAAACCTGAACAGACTAATAGTGATTTATGAGACTGAAGCAACAATCAGAAGTTTCCCAATAAAGCTCAGGACCCAATGTCTTCACTATTGAATTCTCACATATGGGTAAAGAAAAGCTGATATCATTTGTATTCAAACTATTTCAGAAAATTGAGGAGGGAATAGTCCAAACTCGTTCTACAAGGCTAGCCTAGCATCACTCTCACACCAAAACCAGGCAAAGCCATAAAAGAAAGAAAAAAAAAAAAAAAAAGAGAAAAGAAAAGAAAACTACAGGCCAATATCCCTGGTGAACATAGATGCAGAAATCTTCAATGAAACACTAGCAAACCAAATTCAACAACACACTGAAAAGATCATTTACCACAATCAAGTGTGATTTACACCAGGGATGCAAGGATATTTCATCATGTATAAATTAATGTGACGTATCTGATTAACAGAATCAAGAACAAATATGGTCATTTCAATAGATACTGAAAAAGTATTCAATAAAATTTAACATCCCTTCATGATAAAAACTCTGAACAAACTGAGTATAGAAGGAACATACCTGAAATCAATAGAGACCGTATATGACCACACCACAGCTAACAATTTGTCTATCAGTTCTAACCCTTTTTTGGTGGAGTCTTTAGGTTTTCCTAAATATAAGATCATGTCATCTGTGAAAAAGGATAAAATTGGCTTTCTCCTTTCCAATCTGGATGCCCTTTATACAAAACCAGCATGCAAAATCAGCAGTATTTTATACACCAACAGTGAACAATCTGAGAAATTAAGAAAGTAATCTCATTTACAATAGCTACAAAAATATAAAACACCTAGGAATAAATTTAACCAAAAAATAAGGCACCTGGGAAAAAATTTAACCAAAGAAGTAAAGTATTTCTGTAATGAAAATGATAAAATATGAAGAAAGAAATCAAAGAGAACACAAACAAATGGAAAGATGTCCCATGATCATGTATTGGGAGAATTAATATTGTTGAAGTGTTCATACTACCCAAAGTGATCTACGGATTCAATGCAATCCCTCTCAAAATACCAATGACATTCTTTACAGAATACAAAACATTTTTTTAAATTTGTGTGGACCCACAAAAGACTGAATAGCCAAAAGAATTGTGAGCAAAAATAACACAGTTGAGGGCATCACACTTTTTGACTTCAAAATATATTATAAAACTATAGTAACCAGAACAGCATCGTAGTGGCATAAAAATGGACACACAGACCAATGGAACAGAATAGATAACTCAGAAATAAATCCATACATTTATAGCCAACTTATTTTCAACAAATGTTCCAGAAACATGCATTGTGGAAAGGACAGCCTCTCTAATACATGATACTGGGGAAACTGTATATCCATATGCAGAAGAAGGAAACTAGATCCCTATCTCTCACCATATCCAAAAACAAAATGAATGCATTGAAGGTTTAAATGTAAGACTTGAAACCATGAAGCTGCTAGAGGAAAACATTGGGGAAATACTTGAGGACATTGGTCTGGGCAAATTTTTTTGTGTGTGTGTGGTATACTTTAAGTTCTAGGGTACATATACACAATGTGCAGGTTTGTTACATATGTATACATGTGCCATGTTGGTGTGCTGCACCCATTAACTCGTCATTTACATAAGGTGTATCTCCTAATGCTATCCCTTCCACCTCCCCCCACCCCACGACAGGCCCCGGTGTGTGATGTTCCCTTTCCTGTGTCCAAGTGTTCTCATTGTTCAGTTCCCACCTATGAGTGAGAACATGTGGTGTTTGGTTTTCTGTCCTTGCGATAGTTTGCTGAGAATGATGGTTTACAGCTTCATCCATGTCCCTACGAAGGACACGAACTCATCCTTTTTTATGGCTATATAATATTCCATGGTGTATATGTGGGTCTGGGCAAAGATTTTTTTGGATAAGACCCCAGAAGCACAGGCAACAAAAGCGAAAATAGACAAATGGGATTACATCAAGTTAAAAAGCTTTTGCACAGCAAAGGAAACAATTAACAGAGTGAAGCAACAACCTACAGAATGGAAGAAAATATTTACAAACTCTCCATCCACAAGGAATTCATAACCAGAATAGATAAGGAACTCAAACAATTCAGTAGCAAAATAATGAATAATCTGATTTTAAAAATGAGCAAATGACCTGAATAGCTTCTTAGAAGAAGACATGCAGGGCTAGGTGCAGTGGCTAATACCTGTAATCCCATCAGTCTGGGAGGCTGCAGCAGGCGGATCACCTGAGGTCAGGAGTTTGAGACCAGCCTAGTCAACGTGGTGAAACCTTGCCTCTAAGAAAAATACAAAATTAGTCAGGCATGGTGGCACGTGCCTGTAATCCCAGCTACTAGGGAGGCTGAGGCAGGAGAATCACTTGAACCTGGGAGGCGGAGGTTACAGTGAGCCGAGATTGCGCCATTGCACTCCAACCTGGGCAACAAGAGCGAAACTCCGTCTCAAAAGAAACAAACAACAACAAAAAAGAAGACATACAAATGGCCAACTCTATATGAAAAAATTCTTGTCGCTAATCTTAAGGGAAATGCAAATCAAAACCACAATGTGATATTTTACGTCAGTTAAAATGGCTATTCTCCAAAAGGAAAAGTAACAGATGCTAGTGAGGATGTGAAGAAAGGGAGAAGGTAGTGCACTGTTGGTAGGAATTTGAATTAGTACATCCATTATGGAAACATTATGGAGGTTCCTCGGAAAAGTAAAAATAGTCTACTGTATGATCCAGCAATCCCACTGCTGGATATTTATCCAAAGAAAAGAAATCAGTATATCAAAGGGATACCTGCATTCCCATGTTTATTGCAGCACTATTCACAATATCCAAGATATGGAATCAACCTAAGTGCCCACCAGTGGATGAATGGATAAAGAAAATGTGGTAAATATACACAGCGGAATATTATTCAGCCATAAATGACAATGAAATCCTGTCATTTGCAGCAACTTGGGGGGAACTGGAGATCATTATCTTAAATAAGCCAGGCACAGAAAGACAAATATTGCATAATTTCACTCACTTGGGGGATAAACAAGTTAATGCCATAGAGGTAGAGAGTGGACTGATGGTTCCAAGGAGCTGAGAAGGGTAAGGTAGTGGGGATGAAGAGAGGTTGGTTAGTGAGTACAAAAATATAGTTAGATAGAAGGAATAAGTTCTAGGGTTTGATAGCACAGTAGCATGACTATAGTTAACAGTAATTTTATATTTCAAAATAGCTAGAAGACAAGATTTGGAATGTTTCCAGCATAAAGAAATGATAAATGTTTGAGGTAATGGATAGCCTAATTACCCTGATTTGATCATTACATGTTGTGTGAATGTATCAAAATCTCACAGGTACCTCATAAATATGTGCAATTCTCATATATCAATAAAATGTTACAGTAAGCTAGAGTTAATTATTGAAGAAAGAAAAAGTTTTAAAAATAAATTTAGTGTAGCCTAAGTGTACAACTATTTGTAAAGTGTACAGTAGTATGCAGTAATAACCTGTGCCTTCACATTCACTCACCACTGACTCACTGTTGTACCCAGAGTATCTTCCTGTCCTGCAAGCTGCATTCGTGGTAAGCCCCCTATACAGGTGTATCATTTAAAAAATATTTTATCTGTGGTTTTACTGTACCTTTTCTATGTTTAGATACACAAATACCATTGTGTTACAATTGCCTACAATATTTAATACAGTAAAATGCTATACAGGTTTGTAGCCTAGGAACAAGAGGCTACACCACATAGCCTGTGTGTGTAGTAGGTTGGACCGTCTAGGTTTGTGTAAGCGCACTCTATGGTGTTTGCACAATGATAAATTACCCATTGACACATTTCTCAAAAGTATTCCCGTTGTTAAGCAACGCATGACTGTATTTTGAAATTAGGAGATATGAGACCTCTAGCTTTGTTCTTTTTGCTCAAGATTGTGTTGGTCATTCATCTCTCTTCTTGTTTTGAAGTTATTTCTAGGCATATCTTACCTTCCTAACTAGACCTTTATGTTTCTTGAGACCAAAGCCTGTGAAGGATGAGTCTGCTTCTTTCACAGTGCATAATACAGTCCCTTGCACGTGGTAGGCTCTTAATAAAAATTTCTTAAGCTAATTTATAAGTTAATTGCTGGTGGCTAGATTGCCTTGAAAGAGTACTTAGTAATCTTTAAACAAATGCATCAGGGGACTGATATGCATATAAATACTTTGTAACATTAGTAATTTTAAATTTGTATTTTCCTTCAAAGGTATACTACTTGATTGGGATATTTGTATTTTGTTTTGCCCAATTTAGTGACACTGATTCACAGAGATTATTTTAGATTCATAAATGGTGCTGTCATTTCTATTTTTGCCTCTCTTTTAAAGGTTTGCATGCTCATTTAGCTGTAAAAAAGGATGAAAAGAACAAATCAGCACCCTCACTGGTTGTTGATTCCCAGTAGAAAGATACAGATTTGAAAGCATGTCTAGATAATGGATTTATTTTGATTGTTTTGGGTTTTCCTCGTGCATGTGGCTTCAGATGAGGTTGGAATAACCCCACAAAGAATTTCCTTATTCATTGGTTCATTTGGACTTACACTTCTGGTAGATAGCTTCCTATTTGTAAGTTTTTATTAAAAACCATTTCCTTTTGAGAAGTTGTCCCCTTCACTTCTCTCTGAATAAACATTTGAAAAGCTTTTGGATTGCTCTTCAATCTATGACTGTAAGTAGGACCATGTCATGGTTTTAGCTGATGCAGTTTTTAGAAAATTTCTTATTGGAATAACATTATCTCAGGGAAATATTTAAATATAAGAGGGAGTGATCTGTTTCTCATAGAAACATTTGTCTCTAAGGACAACTAAAACAAAGTACAGTAGCAGAATAATGTATAAACATTTGTAATTGATTTAGTATTTGTAATTTATCTAACATTATTATTTTGGCTAGAAGCATTTAAAAATAAGTCTCTTTTAGTTATATTGTTTTTCCCTAAGCATAAGTGGTAGGTTCTTTAAAGGGAAGTAGTTTGGGAATTCCATATGTTTATGATTAACTATTGTTCTTAAATTTTAACCCTGGAATAACATATGGTTCTACAGAAAACAATGAGTATATGTCAATTATCAGAGGCTCTATTTCTTTGAATATATAGTTGACTTCTCTTACAAAATTATTAAGTAGATAGTAAAACAATTGAAAAATTTGAAAAGCTATAAAGAAAAAATAAAATGTACTCATAATTTTCTTTTGAGAAACAATCATTCTTCTAAATATTTGTTAATCAAATCAATCTGTAACTACATGAAGGATCCATGTACATATATGTATATGTATATTATATATATGTATATTTATATGTATTTATATACATGCATATATATAAAAATATATATAATTTCCCTTTGGGATCGTTTTCATATTAGATTAAATTGGGAATGCCAGAGTCTTGTAAGTGGGAGTTGAACAATGAGAACACATGGACACAGAGAGGGGAGCATCACACACCAGGGCCTTTTGGGGGGTGGGGGGCTGTGGGAAGGATAACATTAGGAGAAATACCTAATGTAGTTGACGGGTTGATGGGTGCAGCAAACCACCATGGCACATGTATACCTATGTAACAAACCTGCACATTCTGCACAGTATCCAGAACTTAAAGTATAACAAAAAAAAAAAAAAAGAAAAAAAATCGTTTAGTATTATTTTGAACTGGCAATTGTGAATTACTATTTTAAAAAATCACATGGGCATTTTAACCTTTTCTAGTTGCATTTTTCGCACGAGTGTTTTCTTTTATATTTTTAATGTTTGTGGGTACATAGTGTATATATTTATGGGGTACATGAGATATTTTGATACATGCATGCAATGTGTAATACCTCATGGAGAATGGGGTATCCATCCCCTCAAGTATTTATCCTTTGTATTACAGATAATCTAGTTACTCTTTTAGTTATTTTAAAATATACAATTAAGTTATTATTGACTATAGTCACCCTGTTGTGCTATCAAATAGTAGGTCTTATTCATTCTTTCCATTTTTTTATGTACCCATTAACTATTCCCATCTTCCCCCTACCACCCACAACCCTTCCCACCCTCTGGTAGCCATGCTTCTACTTTCTATGCCCATGAGTTCAATTGTTTTGATTTTTAGATACCACAGATAAATGAGAACATGTGATATTTGTCTTTCTGTGCCTGGTTTATTTCACTTAACATCATAATCTCCAGTTCCATCCATGTTGTTGCAAATTACAGAATCACAATGAGTATTTTCTAAAGAGTATTTAAATTTTACTTGTTTGATCTTGACTTGTAAATTTGAAATAACTTGGTTTATGAACAAATGTGGCCAAATAAAATAATAGTGTTTTAATTCCCATAGTTAAAAATATATTTTTGAACTCTTAATCACTGAAGAAATTTGAAATATTTGAGTGACAATTAAATGGTGAATATGTGTCCCTCTTTTAGATTCCTTGGAAAACCATATCATAGGGCAAGATCCTTAATGGACGAGTGATTTTTCATCTCTTTAGTCAGATTTGCCACCCTAGGGGAATCTAATGAATGACTAGATAAATATTTTGAGAACAAAACAGAGTCTGCATTGGGCGGCATCACATTGATGGAGTAGTAAGAAGCTATAAAGAGTGAAAATCAGGCCGGGCGCAGTGGCTCATGTCTGTAGTCCTAGCACTTTGGGAGGCTCAGGCGTGTGGATTGCTTGAATCCAGGAGTTCAAGACCAGCCTGGGCAATGTGGCGAAACCCCATTTCTACAAAAAATACAAAAATTAGCCGGGTGTGGTGGTGTGTACTTGTAGTCCCAGCTACTCAGGAGACTAAGGTGGGAGGATCGCTTGAGCCTGGGGAGGCAGAAGTTGCAGTGAGCCAAGGTTGTACCACTGTACTCCAGCCTGGGTGACACTTAAAAAAAAAAAGTGAAAACTAAATCTTTTCATTTATTAAAATTCATTAATTCATTTGGCAAGTATTTTTGCATAATTCAAGCATATTTGATCATGTACTTGCTATTATTTTAAAAAGGTCAGTATTTCTCAGTGTTGGCCCTATTGACATTTTGGAGTGGGTAATTCTTGTGGTGCAGCCGTATGCATTTTAGATGTTTTGCAGCATCCTTCGTTTCTTATCCTCTAGATACCAGTAGCACTCGCCTAGTTGTGACAACTAAAAATGTCCCCAGACATTGTCAGCCATCCCCTGGGAGGCAAAATCTCTTCCGTTGAGAACCACTGTTTTAGATGACAAACATTTTAAAAGCAATATTTTTGAAATGTATTTTGTGTTGTTTCCCTATTTCAGATTTGTACATGTTCCATGTGATTTTTCTCTGGCAGTACTTCCTGGGCAGTGCCCTATCTGAAAATTGAGTTAGGTTTCATGATGACATATGGAACTAGCCACATTTATCATAGAAATATTGAAATAAAACCCTTATATTTTAAAACTAATAGTTGATTTAATCGTGATTCTGTAACATTTATGACATCCTGAATCAAAAAACCTACTATTTCTTGATCTTTTGAAAAGTACTTTGTACCTGTGAGCAAATTCTTACAAAGAAACCTTCTAATGCTTATTTTTCCTCCTTTAAAAATGATCCTATTCATCTTTTGTTTTAAAGGCTCTGTAACTTATTGGTACTGCATAAAAATTCCATTATTATAGAGACTGTTCTCCTTTGCTTCTCTGCTGCATCTTCTTCTGAAGTTATGAGAGATGTGAAACATAGTCTGAAAATTCATTCAAAGCTTTAAAACTTATTATATCCAGGAGAGACAGATTTAAGATTGCTGAGGTTTCTGGTTGAAGTACTTCAAGCAGAAATCCATACTCCATTAGATTCTCTAACATTGTGACCTTAATTTCTCAGATATTTTGCTCTTTAAATTGAAAGTAGTATTTTAATACAATTTAAGTCTTTTGGAGGGGCTTGTAGTACCACAGACATAAGTTGTAAAACATTTGAACAAATGAAAAGTAAAATAGCAATGAATTTAGGACTGTATAGTTTTATATTTTTTAAATTTCAAAATATATAGTGATATAAAGATATGTATGGAGCATACTTTATGCACTGGAGTTGGGGGAAAAGCTATTTAGTAAGGAGTTGTTCATACTGTACTTAAACAGAATTTCTTTCATTGGCTATTTTTCTTGGTGTTTCCTAAAGAGTTTCTGATTAGGAGTGGTTGTTAAGTTCTCTGAAGTTAGAAAATTTACTTTGTATAAAACCGTGGTCTGGGTGAAATGAAAATCCACCTGGACAATAGCTACTGAGTTATCTTGCTTCAACAGATAAAGCAGGAAATGTAAAATTGTAAAACTGTATTAGAGTACTGAGTCACGAAACTGAGAACTATTTTTTAAAAAACCTCTATGGAAAAGGAGAGATGAAAAGCCTCTTGTTCTTTTATTAGTAAATTAGGTCAGTTTTAAAATAATATGTTCATTGAAATGTACACATTTCTCAAGTAATGATATAATTTAATTCAATTCATATTTTAAAAGGCATAATATCTGAACTGAATTCTTTACAGGTCCTTAATTGTTTCATCTATTTTGCATTGTAAAATGTTGTTTCAAACCTAAATTAAAAAAAATGTATTATGTATATTTGAGGTTTACAACAATGTTATGAGATATATATAAATGGGTAGTATAGTGAAGCTGATTCACATATCTCATCTCACGTAATTACTTTTTCATGACAAGCGCAACTAAAATTTAGTTATTTAACTGAAATCTCTTTTTTTTTTTTTTTTTTTGAGACGAGTCTCGCTGTGTCGCCCAGGCTGGAGTGCAGTGGCGCGATCTCGGCTCACTGCAAGCTCCGCCTCCCGGGTTCCCGCCATTCTCCCGCCTCAGCCTGCTAGTAGCTGGGACGACAGGCGCCCGCCACCTCGCCCGGCTAGTTTTTTTTTTTTTTTTTGTATTTTTAGTAGAGACGGGGTTTCCCCATTTTAGCCAGGAGGGTCTCGATCTCCTGACCTCGTGATCCACCCGCCTCGGCCTCCCAAAGTGCTGGGATTACAGGCTTGAGCCACCGCGCCCGGCCTGAAATCTCTAATACAATACAATTTGATTAACTTTAGTCATCGTGTTGTATATTATCTCTAACTTGTTCACCCTACATATCTGGTATTTTGTATCCTTTGATCTACATCTCTTCGTTTCCTCTCCCACCCCCTGCCTATCCATGGTAGCTGCTGTTTTGTGCTCTGGTATTTGAGCTCTTTTCTTTTTAAATATTCCATGTATAAGTGAGAGCCTGTGATATATTTCTTTCTGTGTCTGGCTTTTTTCACTTAGCCTAATATCCGCTAGGTTTGTGTTGTAGCAAATGGCAGGATCTCCTTGCCTTTTAAGGTTGAATAATATTCCTGTGTGTATATGCTTGTATGTATACACACCACTGTTTCTTTTTAAAAATTTGTCTTTTTTTTAAAGACTGAATCTTGCTCTGTCACCCAGGCTAGAGTGCAGTAGTGTGATCAGAGCTCATTCAAACTCCTGGACTTAGGCGATCCTCCCACTTCAGCCTCCTTAGAACTACAGGTACACTCCATCACGCCTGGATAATTACAATTTTTTTTTTTTTTTTTTTGTAGAGACTGGGTATCACTATGTTGTTTGCCTGGTCTCAAACTTCTAGACTTAAACGATCCTCCCACCTTGGCTTCTCAAACCACTGGGATTCCAGGCATGAGCTACCACACCTGGCTAACAGTTTCTTTATCCAGTCCTTCGCTGACAGACCTTTACGTTGTTTTCGTGTCTTGGCTATTGTGAATAATGCGGTAATCAGCATGAGAGTGCATATATATTTATGAGGTGAACCAAAGGTCTTCCCTTTTGAGTATACACCCAGAAGAGGGATTGCTGGGTTGTATGATAGTTCTGTGCTTAATTTTTTCAGGAACCTCCGTACTGGTTTCCATCATGGCTGTACCAATCTACATTCCCACCAACAGTGCACTAAGGATTTCAGGCCTGAATTGATCATATAATCTTTCTTTCAGTTTGTGGCTCACTGAAGGATGGTACATCAAATATTATTTATTTGTCTATAGAAGCTTAGCATTTATATTAGCTCCTATTTGTGTACTACAGTTAAGTTATGAGTTAGCTATTAAGGGCATAATGTAGCCTCACAGAGTTCCTTTATGTATATTCATGATAGTTAAATGCCAAATAAATCATATGGCTATCTTAATGTCAAGTAATTATTGCATCCGTTGCTAAGGGGCGGGCATTCTTTATGATGAAGAAGCAATTTCAGGTAGATTCTCCAAATCTTTTGCTATCCTGTTGCAGTCCAAAACTATTGGGTCGTTTACTATTATTTATTGATATTGATGTTTTGGGGGTGCTCCATTGTTTCAGACTAAAAGTGAAAAGCTTCCTACCTGTTTGTAGGACATAGCCTGTTTTTGCTGAGACTTTGGTGGTGTCTCCAGGTCAAGTATTTCATCTTATGTTGGCCATCTGGCTTTCTCCCTTACCTTATTCACTGATACACTGATTCTTAAATGATCACTCATGGCCTTATCAGACCAGGGCAAGAGAGATTCATCACCTCACTGAGGGAACATTTTGAGATGCAACACAGTGTCAGAGATTGCCTTTAAGCCCCTAGAGGAATGGGCTTGATAGCAGTGTAAGTCTCTGTGATAATGGGCTAGGTGAGAATCTTAATTTTTACTTGGTTTTACATTTCTTTTTTAACAAAGTTATCTACAATTTTATTTTTTCAGAAAGTCATTATTGTTTTTTTTCTCCCTGAGAATACCTTTTCTGTAAACTTTACAGGTTGTATAATAGTAAAATCCTTCTGGCTAGAGCTGATATTTCTTGGATAGGTTACGTATCAAGGGAAGAAGAGATTCTGGACAAATCTTAAATTTTTAAAACTCAATTTATATTATCAGTAATATTTGAAAACATTTCTCTTAGTTTTTAGACATCCTTCTGTTGTCAGAAAGGTTAATTGGCCAGATAGCAGTGGTTCATTGGCCTGTAATTATCATCTGAGTCAAGCGAGTTCCAGACCCTTGACTTTTAGGAAGTCCTCCTGTTAGGAGATCATAACTCCATATTCTTTCCCTTTTTGACATTTTTAAAAAGTAGCTGACATCCTGTTTATCTTTCATTCTTTAGAGACATGCATATGTGTGTGTGTTCATTGATTCAACAAGTGTTCATTGAGCACTAGACACTCGTGTAGGAAAGAGCACATCTTGTTAGGTTAGGTCACTCTGCCAAATTCCCGTAAAATTGCCTATCTTCTTGAGCCTTTTGTTTTTCTAAAAATATGCCTGCTACTGGCTTTTTTCTTTAATTGGTGGCAACAAAGTAATCTTTTATAATACCTATGATGACTAGAATGACAAGATTCACCCTAACATTTCCTTGTATAGGAAAACAATGACATGTTTACACAAATCAAGCTATAGTAATGCATTACTGGGGGCATGATGGCATAGTGATTTCAACAGCATGGACTTTGGAGGCAGATGCTTTGGATTTATATTCTAGCTTTACCATTTACTAGTTGTGTGACTGCAGGCAAATTACTTAACCTCAGTTTCCTCATTTGTAAAATTTAGATAATTATAGTGCCTACTTCATAGGGTTGTTGTATTAAATGAGTTAATATGTGTAAAATACTCATTATAGTGCCTGACACATCATGCTATTTAAATATTAGCTTTTGTTATTGTTACTCTTTGTTTTTTTTTTTTTTTGAGACAGAGTCTCGCTCTGTCGCCCAGGCTGGAGTACAGTGGCGCCATCTCGGCTCACTGCAAGCTCCGCCTCCCGGGTTCATGCCATTCTCCTGCCTCAGCCTCCCGAGTAGCTGGGACTACAGGCGCCTGCCACCTCGCCCAGCTAGTTTTTTTTGTATTTTTTGTGGAGATGGGGTTTCACTGTGTTAGCCAGTATGGTCTCGATCTCCTGACCTCGTGATCCGCCTGTCTCGGCCTCCCAAAGTGCTGGGATTACAGGCTTGAGCCACCACGCCCGGCCGTTACTCTTTTTTTTTTGGATACTGTCTGGCTCTGCCACTAAGGCTGGAGTGCAATAGCACATTCTTGGCTCACTGCAACCTCTGCCTCCCATGGTTCAAACCATCCTCCTAGCTCAGCTTCCTGAGTAGCTTGGACTACAGGTGCACACCACCATGCCTTCTTGTGTTTTTGGTAGAGACGAGGTTTTGCCATGTTGCCCAGTCTGTCCTTGAATGCCTCAGCTCAAGCAGTCCTCCTGCCTCAGCCTCCCAAAGTGCTAGGATTACAGGCATGAGCCACCATGCGCGGCCCCTAAATTTGTTTTTACTCAAGAAGCTTCTGATTCATTAGTTACATATCCATTTTATTTATTTATTTTTTTAAAATTATTTTTTCTTTTGAGACAGAGTCTCACTCTGTTCTTCAGGCTGGAGTGCAGTGGCATGATCTCGGCCCACTGCTGGGATTCCAGGCGTGAGCCACTGTGCTTGGCACGTGTCCATTTTAATCTCACATTATTCTAAGCAATAATGTTTAGGATACTGCAGAAAATCACTCATCATACCAAAAACCAGGAAAATCTCAACTTGATTGAGAAAAGTCAGTAACAGACACCAATATTGACATGACGCAAGTGTTGGAATTATATGACAAGAATTTTAAAGCAGCCATGGTAAAAAATGCTTCAGTGAGCAATTATGAACACACTTGAAACAAAATTTTAAAAAGCGGGTCCAGGCTTGGTGGCTCATGCCTGTAATCCCAGTACTTTGGGAGGCTGAGGTGGGAGGATCACTTGAGGCCAGGGGTTTCAGACCAGCCTAGGCAACATAGCAAGACCCTGCCAGGTGTGGTGCTCATGCCTGTAATCCTAGCACTTTGGGAGGCTGAGGTGGGCGATCACCTGAGGTCAGGAGTTCCAGACCAGCCTGGCCAACATGGCGAAACCCCATCTCTACTAAAAGTACAAAAATTAGCCGGGCATGGTGGCGAGTGCCTGTAATCCCAGCTACTCGGGAGGCTGAGGCAGGAGAATGGCATGAACCCGGGAGGCGGAGCTTGCAGTGATCGGAGATAGTGCCACTATATATATATATATACACACATATATACATACTGGAATACTGGAATGGAATACTCCAGCCATAAAAAAGAATAAAGTCATATTATTTTACAGCAATATGGATATAACTGGAAGTCATTATCTTAAGTGAAATAAGTCAGGCACAAAAAGCAGACATCGCATGTTCTCACTTACATGTGGGGTCTAAAAATTTGATCACATGGAGGTATACAGTGAAAGGTAGCGAACAGAGACTGGGAAGGGTGAATGTGGGGAGGAGGGAGGATGAAGAGAACTGAATTAAAGGGTACAAACATACAGTTAGATAGAAGAAATAAATTCAGTGTTTGATAGCAGAGTAAGGTAATTAATAGTTAACAAAAATGTATTGTACTCAGGTGATGGACACCTTAAATACCCTGACTTGATTACTATACACATTATATACATGTAGTATACAGTTTGGGGGCATAAACATGGAATCTCTAGTTCTGAATGCTTCCATGCTAGATAAAATTTGGAATTACCTTGCTTTGTTGATACATTTCACCCAGCATGCCTGGACAAATATTATCAAGTGTACAGCAGATATTCTGCCCCTCTTTTCTTTTGCTATGTATTATTAATACGGGCTTACCAGAGAACCCATGTAATAAATAAAACCACAAACAAAACCATGTAATAAATAAAACTTTATCTTACATATCAAGGTTAGAATTCTTGGGGTCTTTATTTTCCTGGATGTTTAGTTGTCTTTATATTTGGGTTCAGTGCACATAGAACTGGGAGAGACAAACACTTGCTTCTGATATGCTAGGAGCCATTGTGTCCTTTGCAGAACTGCTCCAGTTCTTGGCACGTCAGTCCTTTAGCAACTGGAGGCTGATTCCTCAGTTATCTTCATTTTTGGTGGAAAAGTTTTATTTACTACCAGTCATCTTTCCTAATTGCTCTGTACACTACCATCTGGTAATTAGAATGGAGCCACAACTCTGTAGGAGTGTTTTGGAAGACTCTGGCTTTTTGTTGTGAACTTCTGCCTTCCCTCCCTTTTACTTTTCATGCTTTCTATCTTTCCTTTCTTAAATATTAATGGTGTTTTTTCTGTGTGCCAGGCTTTGTTCATGTGGGACTACAGTGGTGAGAAAAACTCCATGTCTGGGCATGCCTGGCTGATCTTCACCTCTTTCTTCTAGGACCTTCCTCTGGGGTTAGTTCTCTGGTGCCACCTTCAGTGCTCTCTGGCAGCTCTCCTGCTCACTTCTGGCTTTACTGGGTTTTGGTATTTAATTGTTGCTTACCCACACTGGAAATTTTCACCTGCAGTTTTTCTTTTGCCTAAGGTAACAAACATGTACACATATTTTCTTGTGCCATATTTCTTTTGCCTAGAACAACAGACTTTTTTTTCTTTTAAGTAATAATGTAAATACGCAAATCTTGAAATATAATTTCTGCTGTTGCTATATTCTGGGCCACTATTTTGGAACTAACATTATGGGAAAAGGGTGTTAATGTGCAAAAATTACCTCAAAGTTTAGAGTTAGCATCTTTGAAAGATGTTTTGACAGTAAGGACATTTTCAACTGATAAAATGTTGGTTTATAGCATTTGAAACATTATTAGTATTCTTTCAAGAGCAGACATCAATCTCAGAAATCTTGTGTACAAACATGAGAGAATTGGTCTGTATTATACTCTGATAAAAATCACAAAATGGGTTTATTTTTTGACTTTTTTATGAGTGTGAAATATTTGCATATTACAATAACTTCCATAGCCTTTGGAGCAAAATCTGATATATTGTTAATGGTGCAGTTAAAAAATGGGTGCCTTACATTCATATTTTGTTGCAGTTATCCAACAGATTCTGAAAATAATCTTAAACCTTATATATTTTATAGTCAGGGTTAGCAAATACACAGCATGCATGCTGCAAGTTACCCTTTCAATGTGTAGGAGACATCTCTAATCAATTGCAATGTTGTTTCCTGCTGAGCTTGGGCAGTCTCACATCCTCTTCAACATAGTGATTTAGTTGTTGTGCAGTGCAGATAGCCTGTGCCATGAAAACTATTTGTCATATTAGTTTTGCACCTTAACCAATGGAGTGAATATGTCAGCAGAATATCCAAAAAGCCTGCTTAAGTTTGGAAAAGGGAAAATATAATGAGGTATAAATGAGGTAGAATAAGGTAGTGGTTTAGGCAGGGCGTGGTAAACTTTTTGGGCAAAGGGCCAGATGGCAAGTATTTTAGGTTTTGTGGGCCATATGGTCTCTGTCATACCTACTCAACCCTGCCATTGTAGTGCAAAAGCAGAGATAGACAGTAAGTGAATGAATAAACATGGCTGTATTCCAATAAAACTTTATTTATAAAAGCAAGTGACAGGCCAGATTTGGCCACTGGGCCATAGTTTGCTGCTAACTCCTGGTTTAAATCAGTGCTACTCAAAGTAAATTGTGTGAATAAGTGGTGGTAGCATCACATGTGTGCATGTTACAAATGTAGATCCCTGTTCTGTACTCCAAACTTACAGAATCAGTCTGGGATGACACCCAGGAATGTGTGTTTATTAGCTAGAGGTGATTCTGAGGCTCACTAAAATTGGAAAGTCCTTGGTTTAAATAATATTACACTTCTCTTCTTTAAAAGTTTCATAGACCCCAGCTGGGAAACTACCTGATGCATTTCTTTAATGGCTGATCTTTAATCACTTTTCTTATCTCTTCTATGGCATTTGATCTATCCAAGTTTTCTGCTTCTTGGGTCATGATTGGGAATTTACATTTTGCTAGAAAATTATGTCCTCTAGCCTTCATATTTGTTGCTGTAGTGGTTTTAAACATTTCTGCAAAATTTTTGACATTCCTATCAAGATGTGAGTTTATGCCTACTTTCCTTGGGTCTAGGCAGGAGGATTATGACTGCTTCAACCACTGGAGGATGGCAGAAGTGATGCTGACTTCCAAGGCTGGTTCAGAAAAGGCTATGCAGCTTTTTCCCAGTTCTCTGGGAGGCTCACTCTGGGGAACTCAACTGCCATGTAGGAAGTCTGGGTCTTCCATGCTGGAGAGCCCATATGTAAGGATCCTCATTGATAGGCCAAGCTAAACTTCCAGCTCAGCTCCTGCCATCCGCCAGCATCTGTTGACAGCCAGTTGGCATCTTGGATAAACAGTCTAATTTGAACTTTCACAAAGCTCCAACCCAGCTGTCATCTCAACGTAATCACATGACAGACCCAGCCTAGCTGAGCCCTTCCTGAATTCTTGACCTAAAGCATCTGTGAGCATAATAAAATAATTGTTTTAAACCACTAAGTTTTGGGGTAGTTTGTTATGCAGCATTTGTATATAGCACACAAAATTGCAGGTACTATTGTCTTGTAATTGCCTTAGTGTCTTTCTTACCTGTACTTATGATTTTTTTATACTCCTAATCATTTATATATTTTTCTCTAAGTTTCCTTCAAGCAAAGTTGGGGGTGGGTATTTATTTTATTAATCATTTCAAAGATCAGTTTTAGATTTCTTCATTTTATAATTTGAGATATTTAAGTTTTATTAATTGAAGCTTTATCTTTGTTCATTTTTTTTTCCTACTTTCTGTGTCTTTAATTTTTCCTTTCCTAGTTGCTAAAGGTGAGCACTAATTTTCTTTTTCATCTTTCTTGCCTTATAAAAAATGTTTTTGAGGCTAGGTGTGGTGGCTCGCGCCTGTGATCTTAACACTTTGGGAGGCTGAGGCAGGCAGATCATCTGAGGTCGGGAGCTCGAGACCAGCCTGGCCAACATGGCAAAACCCCATCTCTATTAAAAGTAGAAAAATTAGCTGGGCTTGGTGGTGGGCGCCTGTGGTCCCAGCAGCTCAGAGAGGCTGAAGCACGAGGATCACTTGAACCTGGGAGGCAGAGGTTGCAGTGAGCCGAGATGGCACCACTGCCCTCCAGCCTGGGCAACAGAGCAAGACTCTGTCTAAAAAAAAAAGAATAAATAAAAAAGAAATGCTTTTGAAGCTTGAAGCTATAAGGTTTCCTTTAAGTTTGGCTTTCATGGCGTCCTATTAAGTTTGCTATGAAACATTTTCCTCTTCCTTGTCTTCTGTTTGTAATTTCAGTTTTATATTCTTTTATCACAGCACTTTTAAAGTGTTTCTAAATTTCCAAATAATTAAGTTTTCTTTTTTTATTCTTGGTGGTTGGTGGTGGTAGATTTTCCCTCTATTTTCCAACATGTGTAATAAATACACATTTCTCCACTGGTACAAGAAAATAAAATTTCAACTATTTCCCCCACCAGGACCCTCTCTTCTTCCTTTACCAGTAAATTTCCTTTTACTTTAGAGTGCTTTTACTTCCTGATTCCCCACCAGAGACCTTTAAATGCTCTTTTGTCTGCTGTCTCCCCATGTCTGACCTTAATACTTAATACCTCCTTCCTTAATACCTAAGTGTAAAAAAAAAAAAACCAGTGTGGTAATTTTTGCCTCAGACTATTACTAGGTTTTTATTCCTTATTTTGCACCGATACGACACATTCTTATTCTATGTCAGGATACTGTGTGATGCTCTCTCCACATTCTCATCTTTATAGATGCAAAGCCTCTCTTCCATCCTAAGGAGCAGGCAGGACTTCACACACCTTTTCCACCCCCTCTTGCACCAGCTCATCTGAGCCAGGAAGACCAGCATGTTCATTTAAAAACATCCAGCTCTGTCTGTTTTTTGGGGGAATATACTAGTTTTCTCTTGCTCATATAACTAATTACCACAAACTTAGTGGCTTAAAACAATATGAATGTATTATCTTATTTTTTTGGAGGTCAGAAGTCTGGAATCAGTTTCACTGGGCCAAAATGAAGGTGTCAGCATGGCTGTGTTCCTTCTTGGGGCTTTAGAAGAAAATCCATTGCCTTGCCTTTCTCAGCTTCTAGAAGCCACCTGCGTTTCATGGCTTATGGTCCCTTTTTTCATCTTTAATGAGTCTTTCTCACACTGCATCACTCTGACACTCCTATTATAACATCTCCTACTCTTGCCTTTGCCCTTTTTTTTCCCCTTCTTATAGGGATCCTTGTGATTACTTAGGGCCCACTAGATAATCACATCAACAACAGCTTTTTGTCATGTAAGGAAACATATTCCCAGGTTCAGAGGATGAGCTTTTTGGATAACTTGGGGGGAGGGAGGCATTATTATGTCTATTACAGGGGCCCATAAATCTCTCAAGATCAGGCTTTTCCTAGGAACCTTGAATTCTGATTCTTGTCCTATGGCTCTTTGCCACTATACCTCAATATATCCTTTGAGTTAGCAGAGAAAAAGTCTTACACTAGCTTTCTCTGTGACCCCATAAAAGCAGAGGTTCTACTCACACTCTCTAGGCCCTACCTGCCTACTGGCCCAGGAACTAAAAGAGTTAGTTTGTTTGGAGTTAGGAGAAGCATCAGCAATTATGTTTTCAGGCTGCCATGTTCCTAGAATCTTTCTCTCTACACTGTAAATATTATTGAATAAATGGCCTCTTATACTAAATAGTTTTACAGTATAGCAGAGAAAACAGTTTAATGGTTAAGAACAAGAGGGAATCAGACTGTTGGGATTCAAACTCTAGTTTCGTTGTTTACTACCTATGTGACCTTGGGCAAGCCATATAGACATACTGACTTAGTTTCCTCATCTGAAAAATAGATAATGATACTATTATAAAAAACGGGGATAATGATAACACTAATAATACTCACACAGTGATACTGTAAAGATTAAATGATATAATTTATAGCAAGTGCTCAGTACACTACCTGGCACATATTATTTCCTTAAATAAACTAAAATAGGCTCGTATGCAGACATTTCAGTTTGTCTTCCATGTGCCTTTTTGGACTCACCTACTGGCACTGTATTCTCCAGCCATACCACAGAACTCACCATAAAAGCTTTGAGTTGAAAAACATGTGCACGTGATACAAAGTGATATGGCCACAGAAGGCCAAGAGGTCTTTTTCATAACTGTCGTGAATTGACTAATGTTCCAGGTTTTGGTCTTTAGTCTTAAAGGCATATAAATATTATCTTGTCTTTATCCCAGAATATTTGGGTTCAAGATTACTGATAGATATCATTGACCTAGGGAAGAAGCTGAGGCAAAATTAATACAAATGGAGAGTTTATTTAGGCCATGGTTGAAAACTGAAGCCCAGGAGCTATAGATTCAAGTTGCCCTGAATATATACTTGGATTAGCAGCAGTTACCAGTGGGAAAACAGTAAGTTAGGGGGCAGTTCCTAAATTGTTTAGCAATCATTTACATTGGTTCATTAAAATAACATAAGTTGTTGTTTGGCTATACATTGTTTTTTGTATCACAAATTCCAGGAATATGAGGATAATGGGTGAAGGATAATTGTACAACTTAGGGTAGCTTTTTAGATACTTTATCAGCTAGTCTGGAAACTATAGGAAAGGATAGAAAAAACAAAATGCCTTTAAACAATTACTTCCAGGCATGGGTACAGGGAACCTGAGGGAAGTCTCATGCTCATGACTCTCTGGGCCTGATACATTTTGCATACCTCGCATTCCTCAGACTGCTCTGAGCCACTTTTCTTTCTCAATACTGACAAAGCTCGTGAGAAACCCACATATAACACTATCCAATGCACATTATACTTACATACCTGACTAGTAGATTCTCTCCCTGTAGGTAAACGTCATGAAAAAACACATTACAACCAGAAGGTTGTGTGTGGAATATGAAATAAGAATGGGGATAATTTATATAATTTGAATATTTAATTAGGTCACCTATAGTAGCCTTTTGCATCTATTTCTATGATAGCACCGTAGGGATCACCTTACCAGAGGAAATGTAGTAGTGGAAGTCTCTTGGTAAGTGGGCTCTTTCTTCTGGAAAATACTTGTATAGTCATTGCTATTGTGGTTGCTTCTGTGATTTTACTGTTTCTTCTCTATGCCTCATGTCTATGGAAACTTCTTAGACATAATAACTTTTCTGGTATCTTGCTCTGGTCTAAGAGCCACCATCTGTTTACTATGTATTGTTTTGTATAAATAAACCCTCAGAAAAGCACAGTATTTTGTTTAATTCCAAGTTCTTGCAACAGCTTACTTGCAGCTTACTTGTGAACTATGCCTTCCACCCCAATCCTCTTTTCTTTCTGGGGAAATACCTTGGGATACTGTTAAACAAAACAAAACAAAATCAAAACAAAAACCTCACTTCTTGTGAAACATAGCAGCAAACAGAAAATGTACAAAGCAAAATGTACAGGTTGGTGATTTATCACAAAGTGAACACCCACGTAACCATCACTCAGATCAATAATAGAACTTTGTCAACATTCCAGAAGCCCTGCCTCAGGGTCCAGCCAGTTTGTATAGCTTTATTTTCCTCTTTTATTTATTTGTTTGTTTATTTATTTATTTATTATTTTGAGACGGAGTCTTGCTCTGTCACACAGGCTGGAGTACAGTGGCCTGATCTCGGATCACTGCAAGCTCCGCCTCCCGGGTTCATGCCATTCTCCTGCCTCAGCCTCCCGAGTAGCTGGGACTACAGGCGCCCGCTGCCACGCCCGACTTTTTTTTATTTTTGGTAGAGACGGGGTTTCACCATGTTAGCCAGGATGGTCTCGATCTCCTGACCTCGTGATCCGCCCACCTGGGCCTCCCAAAGTGCTGGGATTACAGGCCTGAGCCACCGCACCCGGCTCTTTCCCTCTATCCTTTAAAAGTTGGCTGGGCACAATGGCTCGTGCCTGTAAGCCCAGCACTTTGGGAGGTAAAGGCGGGCAGATCATTTGAGGTCAGGACTTCTAGACCAGCTTGGCCAACGTGGTGAAACCCTGTCCGTTCCTACTAAAAATACAAAGAAAAAAAAATTAGCCGGGCGTCGTGGCGGACACCTGTAATCCCAGGCTGAGGCAGGAGAATTGCATGAACCTGGGAGGCGGAGGCTGCAGTGAGCCGATATCGCGCCATTGTATGCCAGCCTGGGCAGTGACAGTGAGACTCGATCCCCGCACCCCCCCGCCAAAAAAAGAGGAAATCTCTATCTTTACTTGTACAATAATCATGTTTTCTTTTTTCCACTTAAGTATGCGTCTCTAGTTTTACCTTTTTTTTAAAAAAACATATAAACAATCCTACAGTATATGTATTTTTGTCTGGGTTTTTTTTTTTTTTTCTCAGTATCATTTGTAAGATTCATCAATGATGTCACATATAACTAGTTATTTTCTTTTGTGTATGTGTGTTTTAGTGTAGATATCTTACACATCTTGCATTAGATTTATACCTAGGTATTTGATATTTTTGATAACTAGTTATTTTCAAACATGCAGAATAATAAACCATTAAATGAATGTACCATCTTATTCATTCAGCTGTTGATGGACATTTGGGTTGTCTCCAGGTTTTTATTGCTATAAATTATACTGCTCTGAATATTCAAGTACATGTATTTTGGAGCACATCTGCACACGTTTTTGTTGAGAGCATAGGAGAAATTTTGAGTTATAAGATACGCATATCTTTAATAGATAATGCTAAATAGTCTTCCAAAGCAGTTGTACCAAATAACTTTCTTTCTTTCTTTCCTTCCTTCCTTCCTTCCTTCCTTCCTTCCTTCCTTCCTTCCTTCCTTCTTTCTTTCTTTCTTTCTTTCTTTCTTTCTTTCTTTCTTTCTTTCCTTTTTTTTTTAGATCGAACCTCCCTCTGTCGCCCAGGTTGGAGTGCAGTGGTGCGATCTTGGCTCACTGCAACCTCCACCTCCCAGGTTCATGTGGTTCTTCTGCTTCAGCCTCCCAGGTAGCTGGTACTACAGGCTTGACACCATGACCAGCTAATTTTTGTATTTTTAGTAGACATGGGGTTTCACCACCTTGGCCAGGATGGTCTCAATCTCTTGACTTTGTGACTTTCCTGCCTCAGCCTCCCAAAGTGCTGGGATTACTGGCGTGAGCCACCACGCCTGGCCTAAATAGCTTTCTTAACTAATAGTGCATACGAGTTCTCTTTTTTCTGCTTCTGTGCCAACATTTGCTTTTGCTAGCCTTTACAACTTTAGTCATGTGAGTGGGTGTGTAGTGGTATCCTATGGTGATTTTAACAAGCTTTTCCCTGATTGCTAATGAGATTAGCACTTTTTATTATGTTTATTGGGATTTGGGTATCCTCTTTTGTGAAGTGCCCCTTGCAGTTTTTTATTTCTTCCAGTTTTCTATTATGTTGCCTATTTTTTGAAATTAATTTGTAGGAAGTTTTTATACATTCTAAATATAAGCTCTTTATCATGTGTGTCACAAATGTCATTTCTCATTTTGGCTTTTCCTTTCACTCTTTTAATGGTATCGTTGATGAACAGCAATTCTTAAGGCTTTATCGTCTTTGCATTTTATTTAAGAAATCTTTTTGTACCCCAGGGTCATAAAACATCTTCTAGTGTTTTCTTTTAGAAGCTTTATTGTTTTGCCTTTCAGGTTTAGATTTAAAATCCACCTGAAATTAGTGTTAATGTATGGTGTAGAATAGAATTCGGGTTTCCTTTCATATGAATATGTGTTTTTCTCACCACCATTTATTCAAAAGGCCATAATTTTTTCACTGCTTTGCAATGTCGTCTTTGTTTTAAATCAAGTGACTATATCCGTGAGTCTGTTTCTGTGTCACTGTTCTGTATCTTTCATCTGTTTGGCTCTTCTTAAACCAATACTATATGTGCTAACACAGCTAAGTAAGCACTGATGGCTGATTGAGAAAGTCCTCCCACTTTTTATTCTTTACGATTGTCTTTGGCTATCCTTGACAGTTTACATTACCATATACATTTTGTAATTAGCTTGTTCAACACATATACGTATACACACCTATTGGGCTTTTGATTGGGATCTTTTTTTTTTTTTATACTTTAAGTTCTAGGGTGCATGTGCATAACGTGCAAGTTTGTTACATATGCATACTTGTGCCATGTTGGTGTGCTGCACCCATCAACTCGTCAGCACCCATCAATTCATCATTTATATCATGTATAACTCCCCAATGCAATCCCTCCCCCCTCCCCCCTTCCCATGATAGGCCCCAGTGTGTGATGTTCCCCTTCCCGAGTCCAAGTGATCTCATTGTTCAGTTCCCACCTATGAGTGAGAACATGCGGTGTTTGGTTTTCTCTTCTTGTGATAGTTTGCTAAGAATGATGGTTTCCAGCTGCATCCATGTCCCTACAAAGGACGCAAACTCATCCTTTTTC
>NW_016812403.1:797884-800928 GCF_001698545.2 Rhinopithecus bieti | reverse complement strand
TTTTAGCTGTGCCCTGTCCCCAGAGGTGGAGTCTACAGAGACAGGCAGGTTTCCTTGAGCTGCTGTGAGCTCCACCCAGTTCGAGCTTCCCAGCGGCTTTGTTTACCTACTTATGCCTCAGAGATGGCGGGCGCCCCTCCCCCAGCCTCGCTGCTGCCTTGCCGTTAGATCGCAGACTGCTGTGCTAGCAATAAGGGAGGCTTCATGGCCGTGGGACCCTCCTGGCCAGGTGTGGGTATACTCTCCTGTTGTGCCTGTTTGCTTAAAGCGCAGTATTGGGGTGGGAATTACCCGATTTTCCAGGTGTTGTGTGTCTCAGTTCCCCTGGCTAGGAAAAGGGATTCCCTTCCCCTTGTGCTTCCCAGGTGAGGCAATGCCTCGCACTGCTTCAGCTCTCGCTGGTCGGGCTGCAGCAGCTGACCAGCACCGATTGTCCGGCACTCCCCAGTGAGATGACCCCAGTACCTCAGTTGAAAATGCAGAAATCACCCGTCTTCTGTGTCGCTCGTGCTGGGAGTTGGAGACTGGAGCTGTTCCTATTCGGCCATCTTGCTCCGCTCCCCCCTTTATGTTTCTTCTCTCCCTTGGGTTATGCATATATTGACGCATTGGTGGTATCCCACAAATGTCTCTATATCTATGTTTTTCTTTATTTATTTGTTTGTAATGTGTGGAATTAATTTGTTATAATGAGTATCAATAACATACAAAAATAAGAAATATTGATAATTTTGTATGCTATGCAAAACTATTCATACATGATTAGAAGTCAATGCTTCCTCTAAAACTGATATGGTAAAAGTAATTACTTGTTTCCTTAATTTGGGGGATGCTACCTAACATTAAGAAAATGAAATATCACACAGGCTTATTTTAAAAAAATAATTTTTACATGATGGTCCCATCCTAGAGGCAAGATCAGACTTAATTAACATCAGTAGAGATTCCTTAAACACATTATATTTTATAAAGCACCTTCTGGGTGACATTATTTGCTATTATACAGGACAGACGGGGAATAAACTAAATTCAAGTCTAACAGAAGCACCAGCAATTAAAATTGTTTTCAAATAATTTACAAATAGATGTACTGCATAAATTCATTTTTTGCACACAATACACAGCATTAGAATTATAAGAAAGACAAAGTGTATGGCAAAGTTAAATTAGAGGATAATTGCAGTTGTTTGTGAGTGTTCCTTCCGTCTATAATTTGCATATGGTCATATATGTGGGATTTCTTTCAGCAATCTCCTAAAAAATCAAGTTTATTTCTTTTTCTTTTTTGTCCTTCCTTTTTCTTTTCTTTCTTTTCTTTTTTTACCAAAAAATTTTTTAAAATTATACTTTAAGTTCTAGGGTACATGTGCACAACATGTAGGTTTGTTACATAGGTATGCGTGAGCCATGTTGGTTTGCTGCACCCATTAACTCGTCATTTACATTAGGTATTTCTCCTAATGCTATCCCTCCCCCAGTCCCTCACTCCACGACAGGCCCGGGCGTGTGATGTTGCCCGCCCTGTGTCCAAGTATTCTCATTGTTCAGTTCCCACCTATGAGTGAGAAAATGCGGTGTTTGATTTTCTGTCCTTGTGATAGTTTGCTGAGAATGATGGTTTTCAGCTTTATCCATGTCCCTGCAAAGGACACGAACTCATCCTTTTTTATGGTTGCATAGTATTCCATGGTGTATATGTGCCACATTTTCTTTATCCAGTCTATCATTAATGGACATTTGGCTTGGTTCCAAGTCTTTGCTATTGTGAATAGTGCCACAATAAACATACGTGTGCATATGTGTTTATAGTAGCATGATTTATAATCCTTTGGGTATATAACCAGTAATGGCATTGCTGGGTCAAATGGTATTTCTAGTGCTAGATCCTTGAGGAATCGCCACACTGCCTTCCACAATGGTTGAACTAATTTACACTCCCACCAACAGTGTAAAAGCATTCCTGTTTCTCCACATCCTCTCCAGTATCTGTTGTTTCCTGACTTTTTAATGATCGCCATTCTAACTGGCGTGAGATGGTATCTCATTGTGGTTTTGATTTGCATTTCTCTAATGACCAGTGATGATAAGATTTTTTTCATATGTTTGTTGGCTGCCTAAATGTCCTCTTTTGAGGAGTGTCTGTTCATATCCTTTTCCCACTTTTTGATGGGGTTGTTTGTTTTTTTCTTGTAAATTTGTTTAAGTTCTTTGTAGGTTCTGGATATTAGCCCTTTGTCAGAGGGGTACATTGCAAAAATTTTCTCCCATTCTGTAGGTTGCCTGTTCACTCTGATGGTAGTTTCTTTTGCTGTGTAGAAGCTCTTTAGTTTAATTAGATCCCATTTGTCAATTTTGGCTTTTGTTGCCATTGCTTTTGGTGTTTTAGTCATGAAGTCCTTGCACATGCCTATGTCCTGAATGGTATTGGCTAGGTTTTCTTCTAGGGTTTTTATGGTTTTAGGTCTAACATTTAAGTCTTTAATATATCTTGAGTTAATTTTTGTGTAAGGCATAAAGAAGGGATTTCAGCTTTCTACAAATGGCTACCCAGTTTTTCCAGCACCATTTATTAAATAGGGAATCCTTTCCCCATTTCTTGTTTTTGTCAGATTTGTCAAAAATCAGATGGTTGTAGATGTGTGGTGTTATTTCTGAGGCCTCTGTTCTGTTCCATTGGTCTATATCTCTGTTTTGGTACCAGTACCATGCTGTTTTGGTTACTGTATGTACTATACTCTAGTATAGTTTGAAGTCAGATAGTGTGATGCTTCCAGCTTTGTTCTTTTTTGCTTAGGATTGTCTTGGCAATGTGGGCTCTTTTTTGGTTGCATATGAACTTTAAAGTAGTTTTTTCCAATTCTGTGAAGAAACTCATTGGTAGCTTGATGGGGATGGCATTGAATGTATAAAATTACCTTGGGCAATATGGCCATTTTCACGATATTGATTCTTCCTATCCATGAGCATGGAATGATCTTCCATTTGTTTGTGTCCTCCTTTATTTCGTTGAGCAGTGGTTTGTAGTTCTCCTTGAAGAGGTCCTT
>NW_016812403.1:775022-795861 GCF_001698545.2 Rhinopithecus bieti | reverse complement strand
AACTTTCTGTCTCGTTGATCTGTCTAATATTGACAGTGGGGTGTTGAAGTCTCCCATTATTATTGTATGGGAGTCTAAGTCTCTTTGTAAGTCTCTAAGGACTTGCTTTATGAATCTGGGTGCTCCTGTATTGGGTGCATATATATTTAGGATAGTTAGCTCTTCTTGTTGAATTGATCCCTTTACCATTATGTAATGGCCTTCTTTGTCTCTTTTGATCTTTGTTGGTTTAAAGTCTGTTTTATCAGAGTCTAGGATTGCACCCCCTGCTTTTTTTTTTTTGTTTTCCATTTGCTTGGTAGATCTTCCTCCATCCCTTTATTTAGAGCCTATGTGTGTCTCTGCGTGTGAGATGGGTCTCCTGAATCAGCAGACTGATGGGTCTTGACTCTTTATCCAATTTGCCAGTCTGTGTCTTTTAATTGGGGCATTTAACCCATTTACATTTAAGGTTAATATTGTTATGTATGAATTTAATCGTGTCATTATGATTGTAGCTGGTTATTTTGCCTGTTAGTTGATGCAGTTTCTTACTAGCATCAATGGTCTTTACAATTTGGCATGTTTTTGCAGTGGTTGGTACCGGTTGTTCCTTTCCGTGTTTAGTGCTTCCTTCAGGAACTCTTGTAGGGCAGGCCTGGTGGTGACAGAATCTCTCAGCATTTGCTTGTCTGTAAAGGATTTTATTTCTCCTTCACTTATGAAACTTAGTTGGCTGGATATGAAATTCTGGTTTGAAAATTCTTCTACGAATGTTGAATATCGGACCCCATTCTCTTCTGGCTTGTAGAGTTTCTGCCGAGAGATCTGCTGTTAGTCTGGTGGGCTTCCCTTTTTGGGTAATGTGACCTTTCTCTCTGGCTGCCCATAACATTGTTTTCCTTCATTTCAACCTTGATGAATCTGACAATTATGTGTCTTGAGATTGCTCTTCTCAAGGAGTATCTTTGTGGTATTCTCTGTATTTCCTGAATTTGAATGTTGGCCTGCCTTGCTAGCTTGGGGAAGTTCTCCTGGATAATATCCTGAAGAGTGTTTTCCAACTTGGTTCCATTCTCCCCGTCACTTTCAGGTACACCATTCAATCGTAGATTTGATCTTTTCACATAGTCCCATATTTCTTGGTGGCTTTGTTCATTTCTTTTTACTCTTTTTTCTCTAAACTTCTCTTCTCGCTTTATTTCATTAGTTTGATCTTCAATCACTGATATCCTTTCTTCCACTTGATAGAATTGGCTACTGAAGCTTGTGTATGCGTCACGTAGTTCTCGTGCCATGGATTTCAGCTCCATCAGGTCATTTAAGGTCTTCTCTACACTGTTTATTCTAGTTAGCCACTTGTCTAATCTTTTTTCAAGGTTTTTAGCTTCCTTGTGATGGGTTCAAACATCCTCCTTTAGCTCAGAGAAGTTTGTTATTACTGACCTTCTGAAGCATACTTCTGTCAACTTGTCAAAATCATTATTCATCCAGCTTTGTTCCGTTACTGGCAAGGAGCTGCGATCCTTTGGAAGAAAAGAGGTGCTCTGGTTTTTAGAATTTTCAGCTTTTCTGCTCTGGTTTCTCCCCATCTTTGTGGTTTTAATCTCCTTTGGTCTTTGATGTTGGTGACCTACAGATGGGATTTTGGTGTGGATATCTTTTTTGTTGATGTTGATGATATTCCTTTCTGTTTGTTAGTTTTCCTTCTAACAGTCAGCTCCCTTAGCCGCAGGTGTGTTCGAGTTTGCTGGAGGTCTACTCCAGACCCTGTTTGCCTGAGTATCACCAGCGGAGGCTGCAGAACAACAAAGATTGCAGAACAGTAAATATTGCTGCCTGATCCTTCCTCTGGAAGCTTTGTTCCAGAGGGTCACCCGCCTGTATGAGATGTCAGTCAGCCCCTTACTGGGAGGTGTCTCCCGGTTAGGCTACACGGGGTCAGGGACCCACTTGAGGAGGCAGTCTGTCCATTCTCAGAGCTCAAATGCCATGCTGGGAGAACCACTCCTCTCTTCACAACTGTGAGACAGGCACGTTTAAGTCTCCAGAAGTTTCTGCTGCCTTTTGTTCAGCTATGCCCTGCCCCTAGAGGTGGAGTCTACAGAGGCAGCAGGCCTCTCCCCCTGCCAGGTTGCTGCCTTGCAGATCGATCATTGCTGTGCTAGCAGTGAGCAAGGCTCCATAGGCATAGGACCCACTGAGCCACGCGGGGGATATAATCTCCTGGTGTACCATTTGCTAAGACCATTGGAAAAGCACAGTATTTAGGCGGGAGTGTCCTGTTTTTCCAGCTACAGTCTGTCACGGCTTCCCTTAGCTAGGAAAGGGAAATCCCTCGACCCCCGTGCTTACCAGGTGAGGCGATGACCTGCCCTGTTTCGGCTTACCCTCTGTGGGCTACACCTACTGTCCAACCAGTCCCAGTGAGATGAACCAGGTACCTCAGTTGGAAATGCAGAAATCACCCGTCTTCTGCATTGATCACACTGGGGTGTAGACCAGAGCTGTTCCTATTCGGGCCATCTTGGAATGGGATCCTATGTTTTTTTTTTTTTTTTTTTTTTTTTTTTTTTTTTTTTTTTTTTAAACATTGTTTGCTTTTTGTCCCTCAAACTAGCTATCTCAATTTACAAATCTTCAAGTTACTCATCTTCTGCTCTGTCTCAAAACTGCAGTTGAGCCACTCTAGTGAAGTTTTCATTTCAGTTATTATGCTTTTCAACTCTAGAATTGCTGTTTAATTTTAAAAAATAATTTATATATCACTAAGGTTTGAATGTGTCTCCCAAAAGTTTATGTGCTGGAAAGTTGTCATTGTAACACTATTAAGAGGTAGGACCTTTAATAACTGATTAGGTCATAAGAGCTCTGCCCTCATGAGTATATTAATGCTATTATCATGGTTTAGTTATTACAGCAGTGGGGCTCCTGATAAAAGGATGAGTTTGGCCTGATTTCCTTACTCTCTCTTGCATGCTTGCTCACCATGTTATGCCTTCCACCATGAGATGATCTTCACCAGGTGCGAGTGCTATGCTCTTCGACTTCCTAGTCTCTAGAACCATGAGCCAAATAAATTTCTGTTCTTTAGAAATTATTCAGTCTGTGGTATTCTGTTATAGCCACAGAAAATAGACTAAAACATATATGTTTATTGATCATCTTTATTTGGTGGAATATAGTTATACCTTTATACTTCTTTTAGTTCTTTTCTTTTTTCTTTTCTTTTTTTTGGGGGGGGGAGCAGGGATAGGTTCTTGCTCTGTCACCCAGGCTGGAGTGTAGCAGTGTGATCATAGCTCACTGAAGCCTCAAACACCTGAGCTCAAGTAATCCTCCCACCTTAGTCTCCCAAGTAGCTTAGACCAGATGTGCATGCCACCATGCCTGGCTGATTCTTTACGTTACTAGAGATAGGATCTAGCTGTGTTGCCAAGGGTGGTCTTGAACTCCTGGGATCAAGCAATTCTTCCTCCTCAGCCTCCCAGAGTGCTGGGTTTATAGGCATGAGCCACCGTGCCCAGCCTCTTTTAGTTCTTTAGACATGGTTTCCTTCAGCACTTTGACCATATTTAAAACAGTTCATTTAAAGTCTTTGTCTAGTAAGTTCAACATTTGGGCCTCCTTAGGGCAGTTTCTACTGATTACTTCGTTTTCCTTCTATGTGGGCCATGCTTGCTTGTTTTCTTTCCCATATCTCATAAATTTTTTGTTGAAAATTGGACATTTTAAATGTGGCAACTCTGGAAATTAGATACTTTCCCCTCTGCAGTGTGTTTTGTTGCTGCTGGTTGTAGTAGTAGTAATTTGGTGACCTTTCTGAACTACTTGTCTGAAGACTATGATCTATATTGTTTGTGACCATGGAAGTCTCTACTCATTTATCTTGGTGGTCAGCTAATGATTGGAAAAGATTTCTTCCAATGCCTAGAAGCAATAAATCACCCATTCTGAGCCGAGGAACTCTGTGTGCATGTTGGGGTACACTTGCAACACTAAGCAAGGTAGTTGACAACTTACCTTAGCCTTCATTTCCTGCTTGTACAGAGCTTCAAGGTCAGCCAGAAATGAGAGTTTAGGAGCTTCTGAAGTCTTTCCTGTGCATGCATATAGCCCTGTGTGTGTGTGTAGCCTCCTAGATTCCCAGGAATATGTTGGAGTTTTTCAAAGCCCCTACAGAGATCTTATTTTGCAGCTTTTCTTTTAAACTTTTGGTTAGTCTGTTGTTGTTGCTCCAAGTGTTATCAACTGCCTTGGGGAACTGTGAAGTTAAAACACCTGCTTGTAATTATTTCCAACAATTACAAATCCCTGGGAAGGAGGCATTTTGTACTGGCAAGCCCTGAGTTAGGCCAAATACAGACTGACTTATAAGTGGGTTATTCCAGGGAACCACTAGATGGTAAAATAATGACAGTTCTTGGGAATGAATATTTGAAAGAGTCCTAGCTCCATTTTCTTTTCCCCAGTAGCTGGTAAGCTGCACCAGGATTGTGGGTTGTTACTTTTCACGATTATTTTTATTGTGGAGACAGAGTCAGAGATGGGACTAAGGCAAGTTAAAATGCCACAAAGCTTGTTGTTCCTACTGATATTCATTCATTCACACATGCTTTTTGGGTTACTGCAAGCGTTTAGTTAACATGTAGAGTTATGAAAAAGTTTATTCTGATTTTTTTTTTTTTGCCATTTTTTCGTTGCTTTCGTGGATGAGAAAATTTTGGAGATTCTTAATCTGCCATTTTGCTGATGGTATTCCACAGCTCAACTTTTAAATATAATTTTTTAGTCTTCATCTTATTTGAAAATTTTGAGCCATTTGGCTTTTGACCAATCTTCCCTTCAAGAAATGACCTCCTTGCTGCCTTTGTGGACACCCTTTAGTCCACTGAAGACTTCCTCTGATTATCCTTTAGAAGTTAATGTTACTCAGAATTCTGTTCTTGGCTCTCGTTTCCATTCTACATGTCCTTCCTGGATGATCTCACCTATATGCATGACTTCAGTTGCCTTTTCTATGAAGTAACTCTCTCTCTCTCTCTCTCTCTCTCTCTCTCTTTCTTTTTTTTGAGACCAGGTCTCACTGTGTCGCTCAGGCTGGTGTCCAGTGGCATGATCACAGCTCACTGCAGCCTCGACCTCCTGGGCTCAGGTCGAGGCTCCTATGTCAGCCTCCTGAGTAGCTGGGATTACAGGTGTGCCATCACACCTAGCTAATTTTTGTACTTTTTGTAGAGACGGGGTCTTGCCATAGTGCCCTGACTGGTCTTAAACTCTTGGGCTCAAGCAGTCCACCAGCCTCTGCCTCCCAAAGTGCTAGGATTGCAGTCATGAGCCACTGTGCCCGGCCTCTATGAAATAACTCTTAAATTAATAGTTTCTACCTAGATTTCTCCTTATTTCTGGTTCTAAATATCCATTACCTCTTACAATTCCATTTTGGCATAATTAAGACAAAGCAAACTTAGCACATCCCAAAATGAACTGGTTATTTTACTCCAGATCTGTTCTTCCTCCTGTCTTTACTGTCTCAGTAAATGGCTGCCATGTCTGTCAGTTTTCAATGTATTGACTTTTCTCATACCCTCATCAGGTCATAACTGATTAGTTACCAGGTTTCACCCCTATACATCTTATATATCTCTAGAATTTGTCTACTTTCCTCATTCCTGATTCTGCTTTCCTAGTTAAGGCCACAATTTCATCTTGCTTAAAACGATTGTAATGATTTCCTGTCTTCCCATCTCCTGGCTTGTCCTGCCATCTGTACATTCTCTATACTGAAGGTAGAATATGCTTTCCAAAAAGCACATTTTATTATGTCATTCTCTCACCTGATAAACAGTGACTAACAACATAAACACCATCTCTGCTTTCAGGGAGCTTTGAGTATAGTGAAGGACACGAACAAGGAGGTGACCAAGTACAATTCAGAGTATGGTGTAGTAAGTGTACATAGGAGAGGCTGAGACTCAACCAAGACTCAAGATTTTAAGAGAATTTCAGAGGAGATGATGTCTAAGCTGAGATTTGCAGGAAGAGTAGGAATTATGCAGATGAAGAGAGGAATGGGAAAGAGTGTTCCAGGCTGAGTACACATAAGAAGGCCTAGAGAAAGCACTGGATTCCAGGAAATGAAAGAAGTTCTGTATGTTGGCAAATTTTGTTAAGGAAGTAGTATGAGTTAAGCCTGAAGAATTAAGCTGAGACTGTATCACACAGGCTTCTGTATGTCATGTTAAGGGATCTACTTTAATGTCAGTGCTTTTGGGAGCCACTGAAGTGGTTTTTCTTGGGAAGAAATGTGATCAGATTTGCGTGTTAGAAATAGTATTCTGGCTAGAGTATGGAGAAAGCTTTGGATAATATGGCTTAGATGGAGTCAGGGTGACCAGTTAGGAAACTCTTGCAGTAATCCAGGCAAGAGATGATAGTGTGTGGGCTAGGATATGATATTTGGAATAGAGAAAACTGATTGATTTGAGAAGTGTTTTGGAAATAGAATGGACTTGTCAATATTGAATGTGGAAACTGAGGGAGAGGGAGAAGCTAAAGAAAATTGTTTGCATTGTTTAGTTAATAAAGCTATCTATTTCAATAGTTATTTAGAATATAAAGCTATTATATGTTTTCAAGTATGTACATATATTACTGACAAGAAAGTAGTGTTTTGTAGTTTTCTTTGAAAAATTATGCCTGATGTAAGTGTAAAGACTTAAGCTCCACTAAGTAGACTTTACTGTTCATTTGGCAAAAGCTATACGGCCTAATGACTGAGTCAACTTATTTATTTCTGTGAACCTTGCCTTGTATTTCCTATTGAGATTCAGTGATTAAACTCTGGTCAACTTTGTAGTCAACTTTTTCTTTTCTGTTGTAAGCATAAAGCTACATAAAATTGTTGCTATTAGTTTTCCCAGCTACACAAAGATGTTTCTACTCTGGACTTTTCACGATAAAGCAACCAATTGAACATTTTTCAATTTTCTGTTTGTAGTATAGTGGAATATCTGACTAAAGTCTTGCTGATTTTAGGTTCAGTTTGGCTTGGTCACTTTTTAATCAGACAAATTTATATCTACATAACTTTTGTTATCTAGTTAAAAAGTGTGCTTTGAAACAATATTCTTCGACTTTGAAAGCCTGTGTAAAAGTATATACTTTTATCACTAATAGATGAAAAGAGAATCATTTATAATTTTGCAGAAGAGGTCTGGAAACTCATATTTTAGACTTTCATGTTCTTCTGCGTGGACTTTTGGAAATAATAAACTTATAACCTCTACTTCTCAAATTATTCTGATATTTGTTAAATGGATATGTGGTTGGATACAGTATTGTTCAACAAAAATAGCTTTCAGTTTAATTTTAATCAGAATCATCAATATATTTTATTTTAGGAAATAAAGGAAAACAATATTATTTTCAAATGTTGCAGAAGACATTTTAATCTTCGTTTTAAAAGGACATGATGATTTCCTTTTAGAAGAGAAAATCCCTTTAGAAGACAGAGAAATCCTCTGTCTTCTCAGTTGCCTTTAAAAATCTTGAACCTGTCAGTGAAATTGTATAATCTACTAATAACATGCCTAAGGCTTGTTGCCTTTTCTTGGGCAACAGAATCACCAATTGATGTGCTCTATCAATTTTAATCACACTGTTTTATAGTTCCATTGCAAGGTTTCAAAACTCACCAAATAAATAAATCTGTGTATACAGTTGCCTCCTTTCTGTGAAAACCTAATCATATATATACTATTCCTTCTCAATCAGTTGTTAAGGTATAATATAGATGAGTAATTTTTATTTGATAGATTTTGGTCTTCGCTAAATTAGAATGTTCTCTTTGCTATTCAGAATTTACATATTTAAAATATACAGTTCTTATAAATGTGGTATCTGGGTGCCTTGTAGCATTCAGAATTCAGCTTCACAAGTTGATCGTAGGCTATTTCATCAAGCCATTCCCTCTACAACTCAGCTGCAAACATCTAGAGCAAGCTCCCATAGGGTTGTATTTTAAGCTAGCTATGAGCTAATTATATGGCAGTTTGTATCTTAGAATCCATGTAGAACAATATTTGGAGCATTAGGTTGAGAGATTATGACTGCTAAAATAATTTTCTGATGCTGTCATGCATTGGGTTTTGACAGAGTTGCACAACAGTAATAAAAGCCTCCATTTATTAGGAGCTTAAAACATATCAGGACTTTACATACATGATACCTTATCCCTAAAACAAATGTGCCATTCAGATATATATACACACCATCTATATATGTTGCGTATGTGGAGGCTGAGACCAGGTAGGTTACTAGGGAGGAATTTGAGCGTTGGTCTGACAGTAAAACTTGGGTTCTTTCTGCTTTAGTGTGAGTACAAACATTTCGTTTTAAGTTTGTGTACATGAAAAATAGATGTCAAATTGTCTCAGAAGACTTCTGAGATTTTAATGTTCAATAACTGTTTAGAAACTTGGGGTCTTTAGACTCTCAAATGGTAGAACATTCATGTTCTGTTTCTTAAAATTGGTGTAGCTTTCTTGGCAATAGTACGGAATTTGGAGTAGGGGCATTTGCATGTATATATGTATAAAATAAAGAACTTAATATTTTATTGTGGAAGTTATAGTGAGAAGCATTGTTGGGTATTTTTTGTAATTTTGGCACTCATTAGAAATAAGTCATTTATTCTGTCACATTGAAACATTGACTATAGTGAACTTGTCACTAAATTCTAATATGTTCGTATGGCAGTAGATTTTGATTGATTGTACTGGCTGGAGCCTATTCTTGATACTTTTTAGCTTTACAGTTTATATTTTCAGCAGACATTGATGCCCTGTGCCCCCTCCATTGCAGAGTTTCAATTGCTTGCTGAAGAGTTAGTGTTGAATTTGGTGGTCACTCTCTGTTCACTAAAACCTGTGGCTGATTAGGGTCAGTTCTGGCAGTGCCCACCTAAGACTATTCCATTACAGTAGTCTTTTCTTTTTGCAGCTCTTCAGAACAAGAGCCTCATGTCCCACTCCACCCCATCCATCTTTTGTGCCTATTCTTCAGTGAAAAACGCTCTTATTTAACCCGAATTTTTTCTGAAAGTGCTTCTTCCTATTTCTCATCCCAGGAGAGAGACCCAACTTTGTCTCTCCTATTGTTCTCGCCTTCAAATGGAAACCACCTCCTTCCATTCATCTGGAACCACAGGCTCTGAGCCCTTGCATGTGCTCATGTCTCTACTTGGAGAACCTTTCCTTGACTTCTTCACAGGTGACTCCAACTCATTCCTTACAACTTAGAGTATTACCTGCCCCATGAAACTTCCCCTCAGCAAGTGAGTAATAATGATTTTTAAAGCAATAATATGTGTCAGACAAAGTACCAGGAACTTTACAAGTGTTATCTAGTTAGTCCTCACAACAATTACATAGGATAGTTACTGCTGGCTGGGTGCGGTGGCTCACACCTGTAATCCCAGTACTTTGGGAAGACGAGGCAGGCGGATCACGAGGTCAGGAGATTGAGACCATCTTGGCTAACATGGTTGAAACCCCATCTCTTTACTAAAATTACAAAAAAATTAGTCGGGCATGGTGGGCAGGGGTGCCTGTAGTCCCAGTTACTCGGAGGCCTGAGGCCAGAGAATGCGGCGTGAATTTGGAGGTGGGAAGCCTTGCAGTGAGCCAAGATCGTGCCTACTGTACTCCTATAAATTCCGGCCACTGGGGTCGACAGATCAAAGACTCTGTATCAAAACCCAAAAAAAAACAAAAAAAAACGAAAAAGAAAACAAGATAGTTGCTGCTGCTATCTCTGCTTTGCATACGGGGGAACTGAGCTAATAAGAGATAGGAGTGGAATTCAAACCCTGGTATCTCTCATTCTAAAAATTGTATGTGTCCCACTAGATCGTGTTACTTCCCTGGCCACTCCATCTTTTGTATCACTTTTATCCTTTGTTCATATTTGTTATCATTATCATAATCATTATGAGTGAAGCCTGTGCCTTCATAATCTCTTTATCCCTAATTCAATCCTTAGTATATCACAGGTATTAAAGTATGTGCTGGATATATACATAAACTATTAGATGGCTGGATTCTCATTTGGTCTGTTCTCCTGTGGGGCCTCTGATGCTCTTTGCTGGACTCCTAACTGCCCTCTAGATACTCTTACTGATCATACTTACAGAAAACTTGCCACTGAGTACCTTTTCTTACTAGGTAGTTCTGGTGCCAGATGCAGTCTTCCCTTATCTTTCCCGTTTTGCTGAATTTAACAGCCATGACACATTTATTCCTCAGCTATGACATTCTCAATGCTTTTGTTCTGGCTATGAGCCTAGGATTTGTGTGCCGTGGATAAGTGGCTCATCACTGGGATCGAAGGAAACAGGCTGTCCCAGAAAACAACCATTCTTACTTGAAATTATGTGGCTAGGGAGCCTGGAAAGTTATCTTATGTCTCACATGAATCTTTTTGGTCTTAGCTGTTACTTACACATTTTGTTATGAAAGAAAAACAAACTGGTTATTGTTAGTTACTCTGCAAAAATACTGATCTTTTGTTGAATATGAAGATATTAATAATAAGGTTTATTATGACCAATGCCTATAGTTGTTGGGGAGTAGGTAAGGCTAGCAGAAGCCCTTTGGGTTTGACAATATGGTCCATCACCAAAATAAATACTTACGTGTTTATATCCTTTTAGACTCCTGAAAACTAAAAATGTTGACTAGAACATAAGATGGGGATGCAGTTATAGCATCTTGTCTGATAGGGAGCCTTTCAGAATCAGGTGGAAATCTAGCCTGATTGGAGTCAGGCTGGGTGTAGGGGTTTTGACATTTTGCTCCAGAAGGAAAGCTACAGGATGGAGTGAGGGCTTCATTATGGTGGAGGTGCAGTTTTTGGCCTTGGAGACTTCACAGATACATTCTGACTTCATTTACATGTCAGGTCATTGGCTGCCTTACACTGGGTACCTGCCTTGTATGTTATATTTGTAAGCTCCAAAACACTGTTTCCATCAATCAGTTAATGACTTTCAATCAATAATCCTTACTTAATGGAGGCCTTTTGCTGGACATAAATGGCAACGTAAATAGGACGTGGTTCCTGCCCTGGAGGGGCTCACAGTTCAGTGTAGTTTTTGTTGTTGTTTCTGTTTTATTAAATTAATATTATTTCTGCTAAAACTTGAAGACAGGGATTTTGGAATCTGTTGTTGGCATTTTGTTGTAGACTGTTTGGAGTTGTCAAGTTTGCAGTGATCTGGCTATAAGGGGAAAGTTGCCTGAATCCTTCAGTTGTGCTTTCATCCCTTGAACATGATCTTGAGGATCAGAGTGCCTTTCCTCATGTGAAATGAAACATCCAAGTCAGAGTGTTACATCACCCATTTCATCAGCTAACTACGTAGTTTTCCTGGAAAGTTGCTGGCTTTGGACAGCTCCTCTCTCTCAGTACTCTTGAGAATGTTTGATGTAGAAGACAGGTACTCTGACTATGGAATTTTACATTAATATATTTATTATTGAAAAAGTTTTAATTGGTGCATGATAGTCAAAGCTAGCAGACTTCCCAGATTTACTATTGAATTCCTGATCTTATTGATCTTTTGCTTATTGGATTAAGATTCCTGAGTATGAGGAGACTATTTTCTTTTCAGCTTCCTGGATGGAGCACAGCAGAGCCTTCCTGTTTGGATCCTTAGAGCAGTTTTACTTCTTCAAGAATCTATTGGCAACACTGAATTTTTTGTCTGCCTTAGCTACATGTGGGCCCACTTGCTCGCTCTTAGACCTGTTCTCTGATTTCATGAAGAGGAAGGAGGGATTATTTCCTTTTTCTTACAATATTTTTTCTTCTGTTTTTTATCTTTTTCTTTTCTAGGCAGGGCCACTACTTCTTAGCACATCCAGCCTTCTGGCTCATCTGCCCCCCGGCATCTTACTATGCCCCTCCCCACCCCAGGATAAATTCCAATAATGCTGATCTGTTACAGGTGGAGTTCATGTTGACTGAGGTGAATTTTAGGGCTGTAACTGGTTTGGTCTGATCTGGATCCCCATTATAATATTGAAATCTCCACAGTGGAGGTGAAGAACAATGCCACTTCCATTCCTTTAAATGTCTGCTACATCTCAGATGATCGTTGGGAGTGATTCATCTTCGTATAATTTTAGGGGTAGAAGGAACCTCAATACGTCCCAGTCTGTGCTTAAATTCCCCCATTGCTTCCCTTCTTCCAACTGATGCTCCAGCCTCTACTCAAACACTTGTAGTCACTGAGATAGTCTTTCCTTTTATCTTTGACAGCTATAAATGTCAGGAAGCCCTTTATATTAGATGGAAATTGGCACTCACTCTCTCTTCAAATCACACAGAAGTCTAATCCTGTATGCCTTATCTTCTTCAGAAATGTGAAGAGAGCTCTCACATTCCCCTTGAGATATCTCTTCTCCATGTGATCCTCTCATTTCTTTGACAACTTTTCCTATATTCCTGCCTGTTTTTCTAACTAAGTGATTTGTGATTCTGGCTCTTTTCCACAAAATCACCACCCAAAAATTTTCACTGAGTGCCTATTATGTACAAGGAAGTGCCTGTGTTGAAGAAAGGTCCTTGGCTTCCGGTTGCTTAGTTTTATATTTGTTATTTTTTTTGAGACAGAGTCTCGCTCTGTCACCCAGGCTAGAATGCAGTGGTGTGATCTCAGCTCACTGCAACCTCTGCCTCCTGGGTTCAAGCGATTTTCCCACCTCAGCTTCCTGAGTAGCTAGGACTACAGGAGCACACCACCATGACTGGCTAATTTTTGTATTTTTTGTAGAGATGGGGTTTCACCATGTTGGCCAGGCTGGTCTCGAACTCCTGACAGCAAGTGATCATCTGCCTCTGCCTCCCAAAGTGTTGGGATTATAGGTGTGAACCACTGGGCCCGGCCAGCTTCTGGTTGCTTATAATGGAGAGGGAGAAAAGACTGATATCAACAGGGAAGAATCAGGGAGAGGGTTTCCTGGTTTATCCACTGTCTCTGAACTGCAATTTCTGTTTCCCCCACCTTTTTTTGTTTTGAGACGGAATCTAGCTCCGTTGCCAGACTGGAGTGCAGTGGTACGATCTTGGCTCCCTGCAATCTCTACCTTCTGGGTTCAAACAATTCTCCTGCCTCAGCCTCCCTAGTAGCTGGGATTACAGGTGCATGCCACCACACCTGGCTAATTTTTGTATTTTTAGTAGAGATGGGTTTTCACCATGTTGGTCAGGATGGTCTCGATCTCCTGACCTCGTGATCCAGCCGCATCAGCCTTCCAAAGTGCTGGGATTGTAGGCGTGAGCCACCACCTGACCTCTGTTCTCGCTTTTAACTGTCAGTATAGGGGCCACATTTAAGACTGTCCTTCCGTATTACAGCTTAATCAGTAAGGAACATCATGCAAATCAAAATAGAAAGGAAAAATTAAAGCAAACACCAGTCAAACATTTTTTAAAATTCTGAAATAATGTAAATTTTAAATATACTATAAATCCTTTTATAAGACAATACAGACTCATTTTCCTAATCATGCCCTTAATGAAAATAATAAGCAAGTGCTAGTCTTCCTTAAACTATGGCAATATGAACTAGAAAACTCATTGGGCCCTTCTTTAGGCTTTGTAAACATGTTACAAAAGCAGTCAGTCATTTGGCTTGGTCTGCAGAATGTCAGACAGTCCATAAGTTTTTTTTCCCCTTTACTTGAATAAAACATATTTTTGACTGAATTGACTATTTAGGTTTCTTGTAGACACAGTCTTAGTAAAGAAAACTTAAAAAATTGCTTTTGGAGAAGAAAATTGTAGCTAGTTATATCTTATAAAACCATTCTTGTGTTCATTTTCTTGAGGAAATTGCTATAAGTGTATCTTCTAGGGCCAATATGTAAGAGACCTTTTTATGATTAAATAAAAGCTCAGAGATTTTTGGTATCAGAGTTGTTTTATTGACTTGCTTTAGTTCTAAAAATAAAATGAAAACCTTTAGCCAAAGGAAGGCTCGTGTGTTAGTTTAATACTGACATGATTTGAACTTACTTTATTTACTTATATTATGTCCGATTCCTATGTATGTCCAATCTTTGGAGACACAAAGAACCATTATTGTGTTAGAAGATTCTTTGGTTTTGTAATACATATTTTTATATCTAAAGTCCTGTTTAAAGATAATTACATGATTCTATAGAAAAAGAGCTATTAATCTTTGTGTTTACATAAGTTTGCAATACTTGATTAATTTTAAGCCTCTAAAATATGAGTGACATCTTTTGTCCTGTGAGATAGTAGATTTGTTTTAGTAACAAATCTTTCAGATCAGTTCGTAAATGAGAAAGAAATAAATGTGAGTAAACATTTGTTCTATCTTGGTTTTTGTTTAAGCTAAAATAATTAGAATTCAGCCAGGCAAAAAGAAGTTAAATTTGAAATCTAATTCTTGTCAAGAAATTTTGCATGCAGCTATTCAACCTATTGTTTTAGAATCGCTGTGGTAAGAAAGTAGAACATTACTTTGGCAAATGTAGGGCTTGGTAGACTGGAGAGCAAAAATGAAACTTCTCAGTGAGTAATAGAAAAAATTCCTGTGCTTTGTGACTATAGCTACCGAGTACTTCTAAGGCAACTGATAAATCAGAAGGCTGGAGGAGCGAGAAGGTACTCAAAAGTCTATGACAATGTCAGTGATACAATAATGACTTATTGAAAAATTGATGAAAATGAAAGGAAATGCTTTCTGAACAAAGCTAAGAAAAGAATAGCTGTTTTTAGATCTCCCAAAATCTATCTTAAAATGAAAATTTTAGTATTTAAAGATTCTGTTGAAAATTTGTGAATATATATATATATTTGTAAACCTTGAAGGATATTGTAAGTATGCTTTTAGGAGTACTGTTTATCATGAAGGAACTCAACTGCAGTTAAATAAAACTGTACGTTACAAATGCTTCTTACAATTTCTTATAAAAAGTACCGTAAAGTCAGTATTCTTAATGTATGCAAAAAATGATGTTTTACACGTCTGACATGGGACTTCTCTACACCTGCAGAGAGAAAGCACTATTTTTCCCAAACAGAAAGCCTATTAGTTGCAGATCTACTCCACTGCTCTGAGTCATTGATGGTTATAGGTTTTATACTTAACCTGAAATGCAAAACGTTTTCTTCTAGACCTGAAGTTAAATCATTTTGCAAAGTGATACGGGTTCATTCTGAATTTTCTTTGTCTTGCTACATATTCTTGAAAAACCAGGTTAAGTGTTTATAAGAGGGGTGTGTGTGTGTGTGTGTGTGTGTGTGTGTGTGTGTGTGTTTTGAGTGGCATCAGTTGCATTCTTTTCTTCCTCTGCCTGTCTGGAGAGCACTTTTAATGTGCCTGTCCCCATACTCTCCATTATAAGTTTTAATCACAATAGAAATTTTTTTCCTACCACTTTGATGAAAGGTTATATTTATTGGGCTGACTTATCTATTAATTCTATTTAACAATCTTATAATACACTGTATACATTACCTGGGGTAAATGTAAGTACAGCATTTAGGATTTTAAAATCTATTCACAAATGAGATTGACCTCTAAATCCCCCTTTTGGGGAACACTTACCATGGTCAGATTTTGGTTATTCTAAGTGAATAAAATGAACTGGATGGCTTTGCATGCTCTGAAACCATTTATATGAGAACCATCTGTTCAATAAAAGTAGGAGAGGACTCTACTATGAAACTTCCTGAGTGAAATGATAAGTGGCATGAAGAAAAGTAAAGCAAGGTAAGGGGCGGAGAGCATGGGCTTGTTGTTTTAGATGATGTGGTTAGGAAAGCCTTTCAAATGAGCAGAAGGCACAGTGAAGCACGGGAGCAAACTGTGTGAATGTTGGAGGGAAAAGCATCCCAGGCAGAGGAAGCAGAAGGACAAAGCCTTGAGAAGGGAGTATACTTGGCATATTAGAGGAGCAGCAAGAGGCTACTGTATCTGAGAGAGAGGAGATATGAAAACTGAGAGGTAGTGAAGAGTCCATTTATTTGGGACCTTATAGACAAAATTCAAGAAAATTTCTTTGTCATTTCTGTTTCTTAATCTTCCTCTTTAATTATGTTTTTCTAACTTTTAGATTTGACTGCACACTTAGTATATTTTTATCCTTTCTCCTCTGATTTTAATAAAGGTTTAAGAGTATAAATTTTCTTGTAAGTGCAGCTTTGCCTGCATTCTATTAAGCTTAATGGCCATAAGTCACATGGCTAACCCAATCTGAAAGAGAAGCCCGGAAATGTAGGATGTTAATGAGCATATTGCTGCCCCAAAGAAAATCAGAATTTTGTTCGTAAGAAAGAATGAGAGGACAACTTTTAGGTAAACTACTAGCAGTATCTTTTATAAAATCCTATGGGCCTGGCAGATTTTCCTGCCAATCACAATAGATAAGGATTAGATAAAAGTCAGCACAGCTTTCTGATTAGAAAACCAACTATTTCTTTAATGAAATAAATATATTTAATTTCCTATTCTAGTCAAGTTTATTGCAGTTCAAAGGATAATGGTATATTGCATATATCCCCAGCTTTATCAATCTATGACTACAAAATCTACTTTTAAAGACTATCTGAAATGGTATAGCATAAAACTATAATAATGTGCTCCCAATTACTTCTGGAAGTTTCTCAAGGTACTCCTTTATATGTACCGCAGAGTGTATTTTTCTTCCTCCTCAAATGAGATCCTTCCAACTTGCCACTATGCAGCTGCCAATGGTCCTCATTAAGTAAAATGCTGCCATACCTATTTTAGGCTCAGGGAAAATAGCACCCACTCATTTTATTTTGCTCAATATAAAAATGAGGATACTTATGAGGATACTTAAACTTTTAGGATTAGCTAGTTTTATAAAAAGTGAATTATTCACTCCTTTGTAAAGTATGTAATAGGAATTTGCTCTAATAATAAATAGATTAAGGTTTAAAATTTGAAACCATAATAATGTATGTTTAACACTAATATATTAAACCTTTTAAAAAACCACAACCGACATTAAGAAATACATTTCATACTGTGATCAAGTACACACGCACACACACACTCTATACATATATATCTGTCTAATTAAAAGTTTCACAGAAATTTCCAAGGAGGTATGCTAAATGCTCTATTATCTATCTGATTCTACTTTATTTTTAAAAAGTGATGTCAACCCACAAAGTGGATTTCATAACCCACTACTGCAGTTTGATAAGATGCTGTTTTAGACCATGTTTTTCAGCAGTTTTGTGGTCCTATTTTGTCCTTTTCATGTCTATACAGGATGCTTCTAGTGGCTAGTTGCTAGCTTTTCTCTGATTTCCAGGATGGTAATAGGATAAGAATTTATCTAAATGGTGATTTCTTTTCTTTCTGCAGCTCTCACGTGTGAATATGTGTCTAGTGCATCCTTAACTTAAGGACTTCGCCAGTTCGAAGTTACAGTTTTCACCATCAACTACCTTATCCTTTCTGTTCTGGTTTTCTTCCTCAAACAGTGGAAGGATTTTTAAAGTTGCTTTTGTTGCAGAGTTAAACAAATGGCTGATAGTGACTTAGATAAAAAATCCATAGAATGCCCTGACTGTTCATCTGCTTCTCAGAAAGATGTACTTTGTGCGTGTTCCAGCAAAACAAGGGTTCCTCCAGTTTTAGTGGTGGAAATGTCACAGACGTCAAGCATTGGTAGTGCAGAGTCTTTAATTTCACTGGAGAGGAAAAAAGAAAAAAGTGTCAACAGAGACATAACCTCTGGGAAAGATTTGGTAAATATCAAAGATTCCACATCTAAGCACAAGTTGACATCCTGTTCCCTGATGGCACTCCTAGCTTCATCCATATCCCATGAGTTCTTGTTAGTTAATTCATTGCCTTCATAACTATTAAACATTTCTTTCTCACAGAAGAGGTGAGTAAATTTGGTTAGTAACTTGTTATATTATGTTTCCAACCACTGCCCAAATTAATTATTTCTCAGGACATGAGGTAATTAAACGTATTATCCCAACTTCTTTTTTTAATGGTTTATACAGAAATGAATTGGTTTTCAAGTTGAATTAAATCTAAATTTTTGAGTATTTTCTTCAGCTGATGAAGAATGAGATTTATTGTTGTGGTTAAGTAAAGGGTAGTTATGGCTTTGTTTATTTAAGTTGTGGTTGTCTAGGTGGAATATGAACTATACTTAACAAAATCAGTTTGCATTAGTTACAAATAATCTGTGGCTACCCGGTTGTACTGATTTTGATGTATTCATCTTTTAAAAAAATTTTTTTTGAGATGGACTTTTGCTCTTGTTGCCTAGGCTGTAATGCAATGGCATGATCTCAGCTCACCGCAACCTCTGCCTCCTGGGTTCAAGTGATTCTCCTACCTCAGCCTCCTGAGTAGCTGGGATTACAGGCATGTGCCACCATACCCAGCTAATTTTTTGTATTTTTAGTAGAGAGGGGGTTTCTCCATGTTAGTCAGGCTGGTCTCGAACTCCGGACCTCATGGAGGACCTCCCACCTCGGCCTCCCAAAGTGCTGGGATTACAGGCATGAGCCACTGTGCCTGGCCATATTCATCTTTATATAGAATAGGCAATGTGTAAGATTGTGGTTGATACGGCACAACTTTGGAGACAGAGAGCAATAAGCCTAAGAAAAGTCAGGTTCCCATTCCTCAAAATTGTACCTTCTTCATATGTTCTCCCTTGACTGTTATTTCTGATTTGTGTTACCATATAGTTACTGCTATATGGATGTCTCAGAGTGAGTTGTTACTATGTTATTTTCACTCAAAGCATATTTTTGAGTGGCCAATAATTTATGTATAAGCTATTTGAGATGGTTGTTAAACTGTGAAAGGAGAGTGATTGAGAAAGCTATAAAGTTGCTTTCTTTGATTTCAGAGAATGACTAGGTAAACTTTGATGAATCTGCTGTGCTGGTTATCATGTAGACTTTCCTGGATTCAGGGGATTAGATTGAATAACTTCTTAAGGTCTCCTTTAACCTAATGAGCCAATGAATTGCGTAGGGCTTAGAATTTGAAAAAGACAGTAAACAATCTTGTACATAGTAAACATGGCACACGTTAAGGAGTTACCAGATTATCTAAATTAGGATTCTTTGTCAACCAAGAATATTATATCTTAAAGTTGTTGTTTTATTTATTAATTTTTTCTTTTTTTTGATCCCAGCCCTCAAGAACCTCAAATGTAGAGAGAAAAGCATCTCAACAACAGTGGGGTCGGGGCAACTTTACAGAAGGGAAAGTTCCTCACATAAGGATTGAGAATGGAGCTGCTATTGAGGTATATAGAAAGCAAATTAAGCTACTGTGAGCTTTCAGGTTTCTTTTAAGTCAATGGTTAATGGTAAAAAATGATTTAAAAATAAATCTCTAAAGAAAATAAGTAAAGAAAAGAGGAAACATACCATTTTCAAGTATGGTAACATTTTACTAAAGAAAATACAGATTAATTATTTTCTGTTTATGGAGGACCAAGTGGATTTTAATTAAGGTGGAGAACATTTTCATTAGATAAAATGAGGATAGTTTCATCTTCAGGTCTTGGCCATTGCTGAAAGCAATAGTGGAGTCTTTGTTTAGACCTTTTCATGATGCAGAAAAGGACTAGATGATTTTAGTTAGTTTGGCTGTTCACTTCCTTGATAGTGAGGCCAGAATCTCCCTCATGAGCTCCTCCATCTTTTCCATCCTGCGATTGGATAAATACCAGTATTATTTTTCCAGGATTCAAATTATTATATAAAATATGAATTAAATATTAGAACAATAAAAAATTAAAATGTGTGTTTTTACATTAAAGAAACTGCAGTAAGAACAACCACAAAAGAAGAAAATTGCATTAATGTTACCATTTAAATTGCTTTGGGGCACCACAAATTGCACCCATTTAAGATGGTATACTTAATAAATGTTTATGTTCTGATTGCTCAGCTGACTGACCACTCTTCATCTCTCTCCCTCTCCTTCGGCCTCCCTAGTGCCTGATACACAAAAATATTGAAACTAGGCCAATTATTAATCCTACAGTGGTCACGTGAAAGGGAGAGTTGCATGTCTTTCTCTTTAAATCAAAAGCTAGAAATGATCAAGCCTGACGTCAAAACTTGTTTTAAAAGATATTTGGCAACTTACATGAAGTGCTTAGAAAAGCTGCCTGGCCTGAGAAACTCTTGACTTGAAAAGTTTAAATTTCTCCCCTTTAATTAAAGGCCTGTACTTACAACACACACAGATAAATTTACCAAGTTTTAAATTTAGTCTTGGGCGAGGCGTGATGATTCATGCCTGTTATCCCAGCATTTTGGTTTTCTTTTTAATTACTATTATTATTATTATTATTATTATTATTATATCATACTTTAAGTTCTAGGGTACATGTGCATAATGTGCAGGTTTGTTACATATGTATACTTGTGCCATGTTGGTGTGCTGCACCCATCAACTCATCAGCACGCATCAATTCGTCATTTATATCACGTATAACTCCCAGTGCAGTCCTTCCCCCCTCCCCCCTCCCCATGATAGGCCCCGATGTGTGATGTTCCCCTTCCCGAGTCCAAGTGATCTCATTGTTCAGTTCCCACCTATGAGTGAGAACATGTGGTGTTTGGTTTTCTGTTCTTGTGATAGTTTGCTAAGAATGATGGTTTCCAGCTGCATCCATGTCCCTACAAAGGACACAAACTCATCCTTTTTTATGGATGCATAATATTCCATGGTGTATATGTGCCACATTTTCTTAATCCAGTCTGTCACAGATGGACATTTGGGTTGATTCCAAGTNNT
>NW_016812403.1:758644-771715 GCF_001698545.2 Rhinopithecus bieti | reverse complement strand
CTTCCCCTGTTGGTCTTCAGCTGTGCGCTGTCCCCAGAGGTGGAGACTACAGAGACAGGCAGGCTTCCTTGAGCTGCTGTGAGCTCCACCCAGTTCGAGCTTCCCAGCGGCTTTGTTCACCTACTTAAGCCTCAGCAATGGCGGGCGCCCCTCCCCCAGCCTCGCTGCTACCGTTTCGGTTAGATGGCAGACTGCTGTGCTAGCAATGACGGAGGCTCCGTGGGCATGGGACCCTCCCAGCCAGGTGTGGGTATAATCTCCTGGTGTGCCCGTTTGCTTAAAGCGCAGCATTCGGGTGGGAATTACCCAATTTTCCAGGTGTTGTGTGTCTCCTCAGTTTCCCTGGCTAGGAAAAGGGATTCCCTTCCCCCTTGAGATTCCCAGTTGAGGCAATGCCTCACCCTGCTTCAGCTCTGGCTGGTTGGGCTGCAGCAGCTGACCAGCACCAATTGTCCGGCACTCCCCAGTGAGATGACCCCATTACCTCAGTTGAAAATGCAGAAATCACCGGTCTTCTGTGTGGCTCGCGCTGGGAGTTGGAGACTGGAGCTGTTCCTATTCGGCCATCTTGCTCCGCCCCTTATCCCAGCATTTTGAAAGGCTAAGGAAGGAGGATCACTTGAGGCCAAGAGTTTTAGACCAGACTGGGCAACACAGCAAAACTCCTTCTCTACAAAATTTGTTTAAAATATTAGCAGGGTATAGTGGCATGCGACTGTAGTCCTGGCTACTGTGGGGATGCTTAGATGTGAGTATCACTTGAGCCCAGAAGTTTGAAGCTGCAGTGAGCTATGATCATACTGCTGCACTCTAGCCTGGGTGACAGAGTGAGACCTTGTCTCCAAAAACAATAAAATAAATAAATAACAAATTTAGTCTTAAGAGCTTTTATAAAAGGAAATTGTGTTCATTGTGAAAATTAGGCAAATATAAGTATGGAGAAAATAAAATCATCAACCAGATATAACCAATTTAAAATTATTACCTTCACTTTTCTATGCATGTACTAGTTTTGTTTTGTTTTCTTTAACATTTTCCTGTTTTAAATTAGGGGATATTTCAAATATATATATGTATTTTAAAGAAGTAACCTTAACCTGGTGTAGCTGAAGTTGAAGCTTCTATTCCCCCATAAAATAGGCTCATTTTAAATATTTTAAACATTTCAGAAGGGTATAAAGAAGGAAATTACAATCATCCACAATTCTATTACCCTTACATAACTACTTTTAATATTTAGATGAACATTTTCCCAGATATCCATGTAAGCACCTCTGCATACATACATTTTCATAATGAAATCATATCTTATGTGCTTTTCACACTGCACACTATGTCATGGACTTCTTCTGTGTCAATAAAAATAGATCTACATTATCATTTTAATAATATCCTTACACAATTATTAGAAATATTAAACTATTTTCTCCTTCATCACCATGTGTTAATATCAAAGCAGTTAGTTGAACAAAGTGATTAGTTTATAAAAAACTAGTTGGCCATTTCTCATTTTAGAATTCCTATTTAAACAGTATTGAAATACTGTCTTCAAATTGTGGTTCCATTTAGAGAGAAAATGAAAGTTTAACTTTTAAAGGACAAGAAAAATTGTGGAAATGGTTATGAAGAGATTATTTTGTAAATGAGAAAAGGGTAAATGACCATTTTAGTTGAGATTTAACTCACTTTATAAGATATAAGCATATTTCATCATATTGTGCTTTGATTTATTGCCCTCTGCAGATCTTGCATCTTTTACAAATTTGAAGGTTTGGCAACTGTGTCAAGCAAGTCTGTTGGTGCCATTTTTCCAAAAGCATATGCTCATTTTGTGCCTTTGTGTCACATTTTTGTAATTCTCACAGTATTTCTAACTTTTCTTCATTATTGTATCTATTGTGATCTGTGATCTGTGATTTTTGATGTTACTATTGTACTTGTTTGGGGGTGTCACAAATTGCACCCATATAAGATGGCATACTTAATAAGTGTTGTGTGCATTCTGATTGCTCCAGTGACTGACCATTCTTCCATCTCTCTCCCTCTCCTTGGCCCTTCCTAGTCCCTGAGAGACAATATTAAAGTCAGGACAATTAATAACCCTGCAGTGTTTCAAGTGAAAGGAAGAGTTACATGTCTTTCACTTTAAATCAAAAGCCAGAAATGATTAGGTCTAATGAGGAGGGCATGTTGAAGGCCAAGATAGGCTAAAAGCTAGTCCTCTTGCACCAGTTAACCAAGTTTTTAATGCAAAAGAAAAGTTGTTGAATGAAATTAAAAGTGCTATTCCAGTGAATACATGACTGATAAGCAGAACAGCTTTGTTGCTGATATGGAGAAAGTTTGAGTGACTTGGAAGAAGATCAAACCAAGCACAACATTCCCTTAAACCAAAGCCTAATCCAGAGCAAGTCCCTAACTCTTTTCAGTTTTGTGAAGGGGAGAGAAGTGAGGATGTTGTAGGAGAAAAGCTTGAAGCCAGCACAGGTTGGTTCAGGAGGTTTAAGGAAAGTAGCTGTCTGTATAACATACAAGTGCAAGGTGGAAGTAGCCAGTGCTGATGTAGACGCCGCAGCAAGTTATCCAGAAGATCTAGCTAAGACCATTGATAGAAGGTGGCTACACTAAACAACTGATTTAAGCCTTATATGGGAAGAAGATGCTAACTAATCCTTTCATAGCTAGAGAGGAGAAATCAATGTTTGGCTTCACAGCCCCAAAGGATAGGCTAACTCTCCTGTTAGTGGCTAATGAAGCTGGTGACTTTAAGTTGAAGCCAGTGCTCATTTACCATTTTGAAATTCCTAGGGCCTTAAGAATTTATGCTAAATTTACTCTGTGCTCTTTAAATAGAACAACAAAGCCTGAATGATAGCACCTTTGCTTACAGCATGATTTACTGAAATTTTAAGCCCATGTTTGAGACCTACTGCTCAGAAAAAAAGTCTCCTTTCCAAATATTACTGCTCATTGACAATGCACCTGGTCACCCAAAAGCTCTAATGGAGATGTACAAGATGGATGTTGTTTTCATGGCTGCTAACACAACATTCATTCTGTAGCCCATGGATCAAAGTGATTTATGTTTTGTAGCCTTATTATTTAGGAGATAAATTTCATAAGGTTATATCTACTACAGATAGTGATGGATCTGGGCAGATTAAGTTGAAAACCTTTGGAAAGGATTCATCATGCTAGAAGCCATTAAGAACATTTGTGATTCATGAGAGAAGGTCAAAATATCAACATTAATGGAGTCTGGTAAACATTGATTCCCACCCTCATGGATGACTAAAGGGTTCAAGTCTTAAGTGGATAAAGTAACTATAGATATAATGGAAACAACAAGAGAACTAGAAGTAGAGCCTGAAGATGGGACTTTTTGCAATCTTATGATAAAACATGAATGAGTGAAGAATTGCTTCTTATGGATGAGCAAAGAAAGTGATTTCTTGAGATGGAATATACTCTGGGTGAAGATGCTGTGAACATTTTTGAAATGACAACAAAATTGAAAATATTACATAAACATAGTTGATAAAGCAGTGGTGGGGTTTGAGAGCACTGGCTTCAGTTTTGAAAGAAGTTCTGCTGTGAGTAAAATGCTATCAAGCAGCATCACATGCTACAGAGAAATATTTTATGAGAGGAAGAGTCAATTGATGCACCAAACTTCATGGTTGTCTCATTTTTAGAAATTGCCACAGCCGTTCCAGTCTTCAACCATCACTACCCTAATCAGTCATCGGTCATCTACATGGAGGCAGGACCTTCCACCAGCAAAGAGATTACAACTGCATTGTTGTTTGTTAGCATTTTTTTTGCAATACAGCATTTTAAAATTTTGTGTACATTTTTAGACATAATGCTATTGCAGTTAATAGATTATAATATAGTGTAAACATAACTTTTATATGCTTTATTGAAATTTTTGCTTTATGGTGGTGGTCTGGACCTGAATACACAATATCTCTGAGGTATCTCTGTATATAATTGAGAGTTGCATATAAATATAAAAATAAAATTATGTTTTGTACCATTTTATAATTATCTAAGTTTTCTGACTTTAATTCTATTATGTGCTATTAAGTGGTATCAAGGAAGAGAGAGGAGCTAGGTTTTTTTAAAGAGATACAAAAGAAACAGCTCCTTTAGGAACTTTTAGACTGTCTTGGAAGAAAAAAAATGAACCAAAAGGTTTGTAAACAAAAAAGCAATAATATTGTTTGAGGACCAATGCATAAATGGTGATAGGAGTAAAAATAACAGAACAGACACAATTGTGTGAAACAAGGAAACACTTCATGAAGGAGGTGAGTAATCAGTTGGGCATTGAATTTTCTGTTACAAAAGAAAGGAATGTGCGCATTAGAAAATACAAAGACAAGCCTCTCATTTACCTGTTGCGTGGTGATATGGTTTGGTTTTGTGTCCCCACCCAAATCTCATCTTGTAGCTCCTGTAATTCCCACTTGTTATGGGAGGGACCCTGTGGGAGATGATTGAATCATGGGGGCAGGTTTTTCTCGTGTTGTTCTCATGATAGTGACTGGATCTCATAAAATCTGATGGTTTTAAAAATGGGAGTTTCTCTGCACAAACCCTCTCTTTGCCTGCTTCCATCCATGTAAGACGTGACTTGCTCCTCCTTGCCTTCTGCCATGATTGTGAGGCCTCCCCAGCCATGTGGAACGGTCAGATTGACCTTTTTATTTGTAATTGCCCAGTCTCGGTTATGTTTATTAGCGGTGTGAAAATGGATAAATACAGTAATTGGTACCAGGAGTGGGTGCTGCCACAATATCCCACAAATGTAGAAGTGGACCTTTTTTTTTTTTTTTTTTTTTTGAGATGGAGTCTTGCTCTGTCGCCAGGCTGGAGTGCAGTGGTGCAGTCTCAGCTCACTGCAACCTTCCCCTCCTGGGCTCAAGCTATTCTCATGCTTCAGCCTCCCGAGTAGCTGGGATTACAGGCACAGGCCACTACACCCAGCTGATTTTTGTATTTTTAGTAGAGATGGGGTTTCACCATGTTGGCCAGGATGGTCTCAATCTCCTGACCTCATAATCTGCCTGCCTTGGCCTCCCAAATACTGGGATTACAGGCATGAGCCACCACACCCGGCCGGAAGTGACTTTGGAACTGGGTAACAGGCAGAGGTTGGAACAATTTGGAGGGCTCAGAACAAGACAGGAAAATGTGGGACAGTTTGGAACTCCCTGGAGACTTGTTGAATGTCTTTGACCAAAATGCTGGTAATGATATGGATGATGAAATTCAGGCTGAGGTGGTTTCAGATGGAGATGAGGAACTTGTTGGGAACTGGAGTAAAGGTGACTCTTGTTATGTTTTACTAAAGTGACTGGCAGCATTTTGCGCCTGCCCTAGAGATTTGTGGAACTTTAAACTTGAGAGAGATGATTTAGGGTATCCGGTGGAAGAACTTTCTAAGCAGCAGAGCATTGTAGAGGTAAGTTGGGTGCTGTTAAAGACATTCAGTTTTATAAGAGAAGCAGAGCATAAAAATTTGGAAAACTTGCAGCCTGCGATAGAAGATGCAATAGAAAAGAAAATCCCATTTTCTGAGGAGAAATTCAAGCTGGCTGCAGAAATTTGCATAAGTAACCAGGAGCCAAATGTTAATCCCCAAGATAATGAGAAAAATGTCTCCAGGGCATGTCAGAGGTCTTCACAGCAGCCCCTCCCATTACCCAGAGTACTAGGAGGAAAAAGTGGTTTCATGGGCTGGGCCCAGGATTCCCAAGCTGTGTGCAGCCTAGGGACTTGGTGCCCTGCATCCTAGCCACTCCAGCCATGGCTGAAAGGGCCCAACATAGAACCTGGGCTGTGGCCTCAGAGGCTGCAAGCCTCAAGCCTTGGCTGCTTTCATGTGGTGTTAAGTCTGCGAGTGCACAGAAGTCAAGAATTAGGGTTTGGGAACCTCCACCTAGATTTCAGAAGATATATGGAAATGCCCAGGCAGAAGTTTGCCACAAGAGCAGGATCCTCAGGGAGAACCTCTTCTAGGGAAGTGCAGAAGGGAAATATGGGGTGGGAGCCCCCACACAGATTCCCTACTGGGGCACTGCCTAATGGAGCTATGAGAAGAGGGCTACCATTCTCCAGACGCCAGAATAGTAGATCCACCGACAGCTTGCACCATGCACCTGGAAAGGCCACAGACACTCAATGTCAGCCTGTGAAAACAGCCAGGAGGGAGGCTGTACCCTGCAAAGCTACAGGGACAGAGCTGCCCAAGACTATGGGAACCTACCTCTTGCTTCAGCGTGACCTGGATGTGAGACATGGAGTCAAAGGAGATCATTTTGGAGCTTTAAGATTTGACTGCCCCACTGGATTTCGGACTTGCATGGGGCCTGTAGCCTTTTTGTTTTGGCCAATTTCTCCAATTTGTAATGGCTATTATTTACCCAATGCCTATACCCCCATTGTATCTAGGAAGTAACTAACTTGCTTTTGATTTTACAGGCTCATAGGCAGAAGGGACTTACCTTGTCTTAGATGTGGACTTTTGAATTAATGCTGAAATGAGTTGAGACTTTGGGGGACTGTTGGGAAGGCATGATTGGTTTTGAAATGTGAAGTTATGAGGTTTGGGAAGGGCCAGAGTTGGAATGATATGGTTTGGCTCTGTGTCCCCACCCAAATTTCATCTTGTAGCTCCCATAATTCCCATGTGTCGTGGGAGGGAACCAGGGGAGATGATTGAATCACGGGGCGGGTCTTTTCCATGTTGTTCTCGTGATAGTGAATGGGTCTCACGAGAGCTGATGGTTTTAAAAACGGGAGTTTCTGTGTTCAAGCCCTCTCCTTGCCTACTTCCATCCATGTAAGATGTGACTTGCTCCTCCTTGCCTTCTGCCATGATTGTGAAGCCTCCCCAGTCATGTGGAACTGTAAGTCCAATAAACCTTTCTTTTGTAAATTGCCCAGTGTCAGGTATGTCTTTATCAGCATTATGAAAACGGACTGATACACATGGTGAATGTGAAAGTGATCACAGAGAGAGAGAGAGTGGCATTTTGAGAGTGGCATTTCTATGGAAGGCTTTGACTAGCTGATCCAACCAGGGCATTACCTAGTGGCATTAGTTCAGCTCCTCTCCCATGTTCTGGTTCCTATGCATGATGGGTCTAGAAACTGAGTTGATTTGAATCAGGGAGACTGACTCCCCCAAAACCAAATTTACAAGAAATGAAAGTATAAATGAGTTAGCTGTTTATTATTTACAGTGCAAACCAAAATGGTGGTGTTGGCAAAACCAATGTATTCTTTCTTGTAGGTAGAAGTTAAATGATAAGAGGATGGATTCTTGGTTTGGTTGATGGTTTCATGAGTAGTGGTTATTTTTTTTCTCAGTGCTGATCTGTGTTGAAATTTTGTCACATATTGCTTTTCTAAAACAAAAGGAATAAAACAAAAGTGATTTTTAATAAGATAAAGGGAAAGCATTAGCTGTTAAATAAGGAAACATTTGTTCAGTAGTTACTATGTGTTGATTTTGTAGTATAGCTCTCAGAGATTTGGGATTTTTTGGTGTGAGTGTATTTTATATCTGCACACACTTATGTATATGTATTAGTACTCCATTTCTCCTTTTTCTTATGAAGATATTTCATTAATATATTATAGTTTGAAAGAGATTCATTTTATACTTTTGAGTTTTCCACATTTCACCATTAGGATTTTTATGGCTTTTCCTCCAAGGGACACTTAATAAAATTCATCAACACTTATTTTTGGTTAAGATGTGTTTATTAATATTGGAGAAAATATGTAGTGTCTTCTATTTGATTTTAACTTGGAGCAGAATCTCTTTTCCCTTGGGTGAGTATCTGTCAGTATTATATGTTTTTTTTTTTTTTTTTTTTTTTTTTTTTGAGGCAGAGTCTCGCTCTGTCACCCAGGCTGGAGTGCAGCAGTGCCATCTCGGCTCACTGCAAGCTCCGCCTCACAGGTTCTTGCCATTGTCCTGCCTCAGCCTCTCAAGTAGCTGGGATTACAGGTGCCCGCAACCATGCCCGGCTAATTATTTGTATTTTTAGTAGAGATGGGGTTTCACCGCTTTAGCCAGGATGGTCTAGATCTCCTGACCTCATGATCTGCCCGCCTTGGCCTCCCAAAGTGCTGGGATTACAGGCGTGAGCCACCGCACCCGGCCGTTCATTTTAATAGCTGTTAAATGGCATAGGGAGACAAAGAATTCTTTTTTTTTTTTTCCCCTCCAGGAAATCTATACCTTTGGAAGAATATTGGGAAAAGGGAGCTTTGGAATGGTCATTGAAGCGACAGACAAGGAAACAGAAACGAAGTGGGCAATTAAAAAAGTGAACAAAGAAAAGGTAAGGCTCATTAGCAGCATCCTACTGAGGGAACAGTGTTAGTGCAGGGTGGGTGTGGGCAGTACAACTTTTCACACTAACACAAGCTGCCTCTCACCCCGAGGTCCCAGCCTGGGCTGATCCCCTGGAGAAGCATGGCATTTCTGTAGCCTCCTGGAAAGGGACTAGTTTCTGAACTCAAGTGGGCAAGTGCTGCCTGGAAAAAACAAATGGAAGGAATAATATAACCAATATAACAAAAAATAGGTAAATTTTACCAGAGTATGCTGAAGATAAGGGCTGGTTCTCAGTATCTGTAGGCACAGGGCCGTGGGCTAGAGATATCTTAGCTAGAAGTGCTGATACTCTGTCCTGATGTTGTTTTGATATACTTTTCTCCTATCCTCTCATTTCCTCACTGTTAGCTAATTCTGTTTATTCATCCTGCCTGCCCTTTCACGTTGAATCACTTTTGCTTCAACTATCTACATTATGCTCTTTTATCTGCCACACTCCTCACTAGATTTCCTCTCAAACTGGGAAACGACTGGGCTTCTCTTGATGATAAAGTCTGAGACCTCAGACTTGACACCTGATCATTTCATCAACCTTTTGCATTTCTGTGCCTGGGAAAAACCAAACAACATTATGGTGTTTTCCCCTAGGATTTGTGATGATAAATATCACATTTAAAAAACAAAATGGTAGGTTTTATGTATTATTTAAAACAAACTGTAGCAAATTACATACCATTTCTCCCTAATGTTTAGTAAGGTAACATATCAATCTTAATAAAGGGATTAAGAGCCCTTCTAGAAAATTTTAGAATTCTTTAGAACCATAGGTAGCATCCTAAGTGCTGCCTGAGATGTTATTTCCTTTGCTTCTTTGGTGTTAGGTAGGGTTAGGGGTTCAGTTTTTGGGTTATGTAACTATCATGCCTACTTGCAACTTTAGGAATTAATAATCTTTCATATTCATATTTATGTTGAGAGTTTGTGAGACCGTAAGATAGTAAGATAAAACTATATAGTCAGTATATGAAGTGAATAGTGTAATATTATGTTATATTCAGGTCAAGCCATTTGGGAAGGGGAGAGAAACAGAATCGAGATGGATATTAGGAGAAATTGGGGTAACTTTCCATATCTAGTCTAGACAAAAATTCACTCCTCACAGTCACTATTTCTCTTGATCCTTTAGGTCGAGGGTCCCCAGCCCCCAGGTGTTGGACTGGTACCTGTCCATGGCCTGTTAGGAACCAGGCTCCACACCAGGAGGTGAGCAGCAGGCGAGTGAGCATCACCACCTGAGCTCTGCCTCCTGTCAGATCAGTGGTGGCGTTAGATTCTCATAGGAACACAAACTCTACTGTGAACTGTATATGTGAGGGATCTATGTTGTATGCTCCTTATGAGAATCCAACTAATGCCTGATGATCAGAGGTAGAACAGTTTCACTCTGAAACCATGCCCTCTCCCGCAACCCTGGTTCATGGAAAAGTTGTCTTCCATGAAATCAGTCCCTAGTACTAAAAAGGTCGGGGACTGCTGGTCTAGGTTAACCTATAAATGTGGCTTAATCCTTGGGCGGGGCATAATATGATGGGCAATGTCCCACCCACTCCTGAGATGCTAAAGGTCGAGGAGCAGAGGTAATTGGAAGCTGGAATGACACTAGGTAAAATTTTGATTAGGCAAAATTTGCCTTGTGACTAATTCATTTCCACTCCCTTAAGAACCGTTATGTATTTTCCCAAATCAGGTGGATGGGAGGTGGAGGAATAGGACCTTTGTTTTTCCTTGCAGGGAGATTTTTTATTGGAAATTGTCAGGCCTAAAACTTCCACCTATCAGTTTTTTCTTTACTATTCCTTGCACCCAACCCAGCCTCTCTCTGCTTTCACCTGGACTGACCCTGACACCCATCAGTCCCAGCAGCTTACCTGGGCTGTGCTGCCGCAAGGTTTCAGGGACAGCCCTCATTACTTCAGCCAAGCTCTTTCTCATGGTTTACTTTCTGTCCACCCTTCTGCTTCTCACCTTATTCAATATATTGATGACCTTCTTCTTTGTAGCCCCTCCTTTGAATCTTTTCAACAAGACACTCTTCTGTTCCTTCAGCATTTATTCTCCAAAGGATACCAGGTATCCCCCTCCAAAGCTCAAATTTCTTTTCCATCCGTTACCTACCTTGGCATAATTCTTTATAAAAACACACATGCTCTCCCTGCCAATTGTGTCCGACTGATCTCTCAAACCCCAACACCTTCTACAAAACAACAACTCCTTTCCTTCCTAGGCATGGTTGGATACTTTCGACTTTGGATACCTAGTTTTGCCATCCTAACAAAACCATTATATAAACTCACAAAAGGAAATGTAGCCGACACCATAGATCCTAAATCCATTCCTTGAAGACAGCTTTAGAGACTGCCCCCACCCTAGCTCTCCCTGACTCATCCCAACCTTTTTCATTACACACAGCCGAAGTGCAGGGCTGTGCAGTCAGAATTCTTACACAAGGACCAGGATCGCGTCCTGTAGCCTTTCTGTCCAAACAACTTGACCTTGCTGTTTTAGGCTGGCCATCATGTCTCCAGCGGCTGCCGCAGCCCTAATACTTTTAGAGGCCCTCAAAATCACAAACTATGCTCAACTCACTCTCTATAGTTCTCATAACTTCCAAAATCTATTTTCCTCCTCATGCTTGACACATGTACTTTCTGCCCTGCCAGCACCTTCAGCTATACTCACTCTTTGTTGAGTCTCCCACAATTACCATTGTTCCTGGCCCAGACTTCAGTCTGGCCTCCCCCATTATTCCTGATACCACACCTGACCACCATGACTGTGTCTTCCTGATACACCTGACATTCACCCCATTTCCCCATATTTTCTTCTTTCCTGTTCCTCACCCTTTTCACACTTGGTTTATTGATGGCAGTTCCACCAGGCCTAATCGCCACACACCAGCAAAGGCAGGCTATGCTATAGTATCTTCCACATCTATCATTGAGGCTACTGCTCTGCCCCCCTCTGCTACCTCTCAGCAAGCCGAACTCATTGCCTTAATTCCGGCCCTCACTCTTGTAAAGGGACTATGCGTCAATATTTATACTGACCCCATATCCTGCACCACCATGCTGTTTTATGAGCTGAAAGGTTTCCACGCTACACAAGGGTCCTCCATCATTAATGTCTCTTTAATAAAAACTACTCTCAAGGCCGCTTTACTTCCAAAAGAAGCTGGAGTCATTCACTGCAAGGGCCATCAAAAGGCATCAGATCCCATCGCTCAGGGCAACGCTTATGCTGATAAGGTAGCTAGAGAAGCAGCCAGCATTCCAACTTCAGTCCCTCACGGTCAGTTTTTCTCCTTTTCATCGGTCACTCCCGCTTACTCTTCCACTGAAACATCCACCTTTCAATCTCTTCCCACACAAGGCAAATGGTTCTTGGACCAAGGAAAATATCTCCTTCCAGCCTCACAGGCCCATTCTATTCTATTGTCATTTCATAACCTCTTCCATGTAGGTTACAAACTGCTAGTCCACCTCTTAGAACCTCTCATTTCCTTTCCATTGTGGAAATCTATCCTTAAGGAAATCACTTCTCGGTGTTCCATCTGCTATTCTACTACTCCTCAGGGATTGTTCAGGACCCCTCCCTTCCATACACATCAAGCTCAGGTATTTGCCCCCGCCCAGGACTGGCAAATTGACTTTACTCACAATGCCTCGAGTCAGGAAACTAAAATACCTCTTGGTCTGGGTAGACACTTTCACTGGATGGGTAGAGGCCTTTCCCACAGGGTCTGAGAAAGCCACCCTTCTGTCAGACATAATTCCTCAGTTTGGCCTTCCCACCTCTATACAGTCTGATAATGGACCAGCCTTTATTAGTCAAAACACCCAAGCAGTTTCTCAGGCTCTTGGTATTTAGTGGCTCCTGGTTTTACCTCAAACTGCCACCCTTAAGTCTCTCTTTAAGTGTATGGAAGATCTTCAGTGACAAAGTACACTCCAATACTTTGACCCTGATGAAGTCCTATTCTTTACTTTTATACTCGCTCTTATTCTCATGCCACCCTCTACCTCTCCCCAGCTATCTCCACCACACTATCAGTCTCACTCTCTCCTAGCCATTTCTAATCCTTCTTTAACAAACAATTGCTGGCTTTGCATTTCTCTTTCATCCAAATTCGACAAGGCTCTGACTTTTTCACTACTAAAAAAAGGGGGGGCGGGGAACTCTGTATATTTTTAAATAAAGAATGTTGTTTTTACCTAAATCAATCTGGCCTGGTATATGACAACATTAAAAAAAATACTGAAGGATAGAGCCCAAATACTCACCAACCAACTAAACAATAACATTGAACCCCCTTGGACACTCTCTAATTGGACGTCCTGGGTACTCCCAATTCTTAATCCTTTAATACCTATTTTTCTCTTTCTTTTATTCGGATCTTGTGTCTTTCGTTTAGTTTCTCAATTCATACAAAACCGTATCCAGGCCATCACCAATAATTCTATATGACAAATACTCCTTCTAACAACCCCACAATATCACCCTTTACCCCAAAATCTTTCTTCAGTTGAATCTCTCACACTCTGGGTTCCCATGCTGCCCCTAATCCCACTCGAAGAAGCCCTGAGAAACATCACCCATTATCTCTCCACACCACCCCCCAAAATTTTCACTGCCCCAACACTTTACCACTATTT
>NW_016812403.1:753104-758457 GCF_001698545.2 Rhinopithecus bieti | reverse complement strand
TCTCCCCACCCTTGAGAATGTACACCTCCTGCCCCAAAACATTGCTATTAACTCCACCGCCTATCCCAAAACCTCTAAGAACTAATGATAATCCCACCACCCTTTGCTGACTTTCTTTTCAGACTCAACCTGCCTGCACCCAGGTGAAATAAACAGCCATGTTGCTCACACAAAGCCAGTTTGGTGTTCTCTTCACACTGACATGTGAGACAGAAATAAAACCCATAAATGAGAACAATGCTTATCCTCAAATAATGGCAATTTCAAGATCAATAGGGGTGATGATTTGGCAGGGCGGTGTTGGTGAGGGTGGAGAAAGCCCTTCTAGAATTTCTGAGATAGAGGACATTGTAGATAATCAATTACCCACACCCCAAATGAAGTCCTTGTGCTCCTTGGAGTGTTACTGACTTTGCCTTTTGCTCTCTGCATGGTGAGTGTTAGATGTTAGGAGACATCTAACATCTGAAGGCAAGATCTCTCTCTCTTTGTATCTCTGTCTCTCTTTGTCTGTCTGTCTCTCTCTCTCTTTCCATCTCTCTCTCTGTTTCTCCCTCAGTTAACCAGACAGGCCAGGAAATAACACAGTGCAGAGCCAAGTGTAGAATCTCATTGCCTATTATTTTTTTCATATATATGTATAATCAAATCAAAACAAGACAACAGCAAAACAAAATAAAACTTTTGTTTTATCTTCCCCAATTTATGTCCTTGGAAGTAGATTTTGTTTTATTATGCTAACATCAAGGGATCAACATATTTTTAAAGGAAATGTCAAAAAGCATATTAAAAGTTGGAGTAATTTTAGTAGTTTTGTGAGGGGACAGATACCATGTTGTATCTAAGTTATAGAAACAATTCAAGAAACAGATGTGGCTTGAGGCTAAATTATAGGTAACTTAAAATTGGACAAAGGAAAGAAGGGGCATAATTTAATCTGATCATGGGAATAAATAGCATGATATCATTTGAAAAAGAAACATCTTAAAAAATGTATGAATTCACTTCAAATATGAAGTTATAGGAAAAGAAGTAGGAAAACATAAAATAACAAACTTTTCTGTCGAGGAATGTAGGAGTGATTTTCATTATGTGAAATCTGTGTTTCTTCATTGATTAAGGCTGGAAGCTCTGCTGTGAAGTTACTTGAACGAGAGGTGAACATTCTGAAAAGTGTAAAACATGAACACATCATACATCTGGAACAAGTATTTGAAACGCCAAAGGTAAAGCTCTATTAGGTGCTGCATTTTGAAAGTTGTTATTATTACAAAATGAATATCATTCCATTCTGAAGTAATCCCTTTGGGGCACAGTTGCTCATGTCCTTGGCATGAATCTGTCACTGGAGATTGATGAGAACATTGTGGAGGACTTTTATTATTGATTGTATAATTAGATGTCTGATGATTAGATTGATGTCTTCAGTAATATGTTTTGGGTGGCATGTTGAAAACAAATGTTTAAAATTACAACAACTTCATACACAACCAAACAGTGATTAAAACTTTCTTAGAGGTACCTTTCCTTTTGCTTTGATCCTTAGTTTCTCCATTAAAGTTTATTGGAATCGTTTCAGAATTTTGCAAAGTTAACTACATAATCAAATTGGTATGAGTCTATTTTTCACTATAGTTTGTAGGAGATATTTTTTTATCTATGTCTTACTAATGTGTTTTATCTTCATATTTCCCTAGATGTTATCATTCTTCTCTTTACCTGTAATTTTTATTTAGAGTTGTTCAGAAGCCTGGATTATTGGCCATTCTGCCTCCAGATTGTTTAATGCTTGTGGGCTTGGGTGTTTTCTCTTAGAAGAGTAATAATGTATGGATTAGGCATAAGAACTCTGGAATCATATTGCCTGTGCATTTGAATCCTGTCTCCACCACTTCTTAGTTATCCATGAGACCATGGACAAGTTATTCAACTTGCCCATATCACAGTTTCCTCATCTGTAAAATGGGCTTGTTAACAGTGTTGACCTCACTTGGTTGCTGTTGAAGGATTACATGAGACAATTGATATAAAGCATCTGTCTCATTAAATGGTAGCTATTGTTCTCTGTCTCCTAGGCCAGTCTCTAAGGTAGTAATAGTCAATTTGGGTTGTGCATTATGCTTGATTCATTAGGGGTGCTTGATAGCAATTAAAGACCACAGTTATCCTTTATGAGAGCAGTATATGGCAATGATGCCCAAAGTCTCTGCCCTTTTCAGTCTTAGAGTTGTGATTTCTTTTATCCCCAAATCTTCTTAGAATAGTTTTTTTCGTTATCATCAGTTTTAAGCCATTTGATTATAATGTGCCTTGATCATTTTCTTCATTTTTTTTTGTGTGTGTGTGTGTATGTGTGTGTTTGGGGTTCAGTTATCTGTGAGTTTATGGTTTTCATCAAATTTAGGAAATTGGGGGCTACTATTTCCTCACATTTGTATTTGCCTTCCCCTCACCCCACTTTGTGGTCTCCAAGCTAGATTGCTTGATATTGTCCACAGTTCGCTGATGCTCTGTTCATTTTTTAAAACATTTTTTATCTCCTTGTTTCATTTTGTATAGTTTCTGTTGTTGTCTTCAAATTCAGTAATCTCTCTGTGTAGCATTGTATGTGTCGTTAATCTCTTCCAGTGGAAATACAATTTGGTTTTTAAAATATATACATATATTCCATGTGTCTACTTTACATGCTCAGTCTTCTTGAAGAGAGTTATAATAACTGTTTTCATGTCCTTGTCTACTAATTTTATCATGGGTGTCATTTCTAGGTCAGTTTCAATTTATTGGGTTTTTTTCCCCCCTTCATTATGGGTTCTACTTTCCTGCTGCTTTATATGCCTATTAATTTTTGGCCAGATGCCAGATGTTGTGAATTTTACCTTGTTAGATGCTAGATATTTTAATATTCTAATGATTATTCTTAAGCGTTATTCTAGGATATAGTTAAGTCACTTGGAAACAGTTTGATACTTTTTGAAGCTTGCTTTAAGCTTCGTTAGGTGGCACCAAAGCAACCTTTAGGAATAATTTTTTCCTATTCCTGAGGGGCTGTCCCCAGTGCTCCATGAATTATGAGGTTTACCTCTGGCTCATGGGAGCACAACAGTTCCTGGCTGTGTGTAAGCTCCAGTGATTGTTCCCTCTGCCCCTTTTGCATATTTTCCCCCCAGCTTTGGGTAGTTTCCTCATGCACATGTGTTGATTCATACTCTCCTGAAGAATTGAGGGGAGTCCTCTGCAAATCTCTGGAGATTTCTCTCTGTACAGCATTCTCCTCTTTGATGCTCTGTCCTGTGAACTTTAGTTGTCTTGGCCTTCCTGGGATTCTGGCTCCATGCCCTCTACACATGGAGACTGCTAGACTCTGCTTGGTTTCCCTCTCCCTGTTCTGTGGTCCGGAAACTCTCTAGACAGCAAGCTAGAATAATCATGGGGACTGCCTCATGTGTTTCCTCTCTCTCAGGAATAACTACCCTATGCTGGCTGATGTTTAATGTGTAAAAATTACTGTTTTATATATTTTGCCCAGTTCTTAAGTTGTTTCAGGTGGGAAGATAAGTCTGGTCTTTGTTACTCCATTATGAACACAAGCGGGAGTCTAAATCTAGAATAAGTTTGAAGGCAGAGGAAACCATCATTTGTGATTTTTCCAGTGCATTGCTTTCCAAACTTAATTCACGTAGGTCAGGTCTGACCCCTTCTGCCTCATAAACACACACAAGCATGTAGACCTTCTATTGAAGCCATCTGAAGTACTAATAGAAATTGCCACCTGATTGGTTGTGCCATGGTACAGATCATCCAGTCTGACTATGCTATGGTTTCTTGTGAGTCTAAATGTTCTCCAGGTCTACACAATTGTTTCTAATAATTATAAAACAGTTATAACTTATATAACTTTGACCAACTTATGTATTTAAAATTGACATCAATTTATATTTCAAGTACTGCTAATCCAACCTTTCCTTCCAAATAGTTCACTTATCATTTTAGGTACCAGTGAACTGTACAGTCCTGTCAATGGAAAAAATATGGTCCAGTTCAAAAGCTTATTTATGTGTTAGATTTTATAGTTACTTTTGAAATTCTAAAACTGCCTGAGATTCAGTGAATCTGAATTGTGCTATAGGAAGAAAGGATGTTAACCTTTGCTTTCTGTTTCGTACTTACTGATTGAACACAGAAGTTGCGCTAACAGTGCTTATAAGAACAAAATCAGACCTCAAGATCTTAAAAACAACAAAAATCTAGCAGCATAGGTTAGAATGGAGACATAAAGGGTACCCTGTGTTTGAATAGAAATGTGTATGGAAAAGACTTGCCTTTTAGTTGACTGTGAATCTTTTTTGACTCAATAGATGGCTTGGCTGTCGGAATACCTAAAGTGATCTTAATATGCCCCTATATGAACAGCAAATATGGAATTTATATACCCCTACATGAACAGCAAATATGAAACAGGCATTTCATCTATGACTTCTTAGCACCCACACCCAGTTAGTCACTAAGTCCCACTGTTGCTTTCTTGTTGGTGTTTTTAAATCTTTTCATTTTCCTCCTTCTGGTCTCGATTCTATGCCTCACATCTACCCTCTATAAACAAAAGTCAGCATACTACAGTTTGAGAGCCACATTGGGCCTGCTGCCTTTTTCTTTTTTATGACCCATAAGCTAAGTTTCTACATTTCCAAATGGTTGCAAAAGTGTAAAAGAGTGATATTTCTTGACATGTAAAAATTCTATAAACCTGAAATTTTCAAGTCTAGAAGTAAAGTTTGTTGTGTTGTTTATGGCTGCTTTCTCCTGCTATAGCAACAGCACTGAGTAGTTGTGAAAGAGACTCCATGGCCTGCAAAGCCAATAATATTTGTTGTTGGGTCTGCTCTCTATAGCAAAGGTTTGTTGAGCCGTGTTCTGCATTGCTGCTAGAGTGTTCATTTAGAAATGCACAATTGGTAATGTCATACACATGCACCCCCGCAACCCTGGCACTAGCTTAAAATTCTTCAGTGGCTCCTTATTGCATATAGGAAAAAAAATCCGTACTCCTTATCGTGATATCCAGAACTCTTTACAACCCGGCCCAAACCTGTTCTTTCTAGCCTCACTCCTCACCACTTCATTCTTCTCCACCCTACCAAGTTCGCCATGTTATTATTGTTATTATTTTATAATATATGTGTATTTTTACATTTTTTAAAATTATACCTTAAGTTCTAGGGTACGTGTGTATAACGTGCAGGTTTGTTACATATGTATACTTGTGCCATGTTGGTGTGCTGCACCCATCAATTCGTCAGCACCCATCAACTCGTCATTTACATCAGGTATAACTCCCAATGCAATCCCTCCCCCC
>NW_016812403.1:741109-749585 GCF_001698545.2 Rhinopithecus bieti | reverse complement strand
ATCAATTCTTCCACTCTTTTTTCAAGATTTTTAGTTTCTTTGCCCTGGGTACGTAATTCCTCCTTTAGCTCTGAGAAGTTTGATGGACTGAAGCCTTCTTCTCTCATCTCGTGAAAGTCATTCTCCATCCAGCTTTGATCCGCTGCTGGTGATGAGCTGCGTTCCTTTGCAGGGGGAGATGCGCTCTTATTTTTTGAATTTCCAGCTTTTCTGTCCTGCTTTTTTCCCATCTTTGTGGTTTTATCTGCCTCTGGTCTTTGATGATGGTGACGTACTGATGGGGTTTTGGTGTAGGTGTCCTTCCTGTTTGTTAGTTTTCCTTCTAACAGTCAGGACCCTCAGCTGTAGGTCTGTTGGAGATTGCTTGAGGTCCACTCTAGACCCTGTTTGCTTGGGTGTCAGCAGCAGAGGCTGCAGAATATAGAATATTGCTGATCAACGAGTGTACCTGTCTGATTCTTGCTTTGGGAGCTTCCTCTCAGGGGTGTACTCCACCGTGTGAGGTGTGGGGAGTCAGACTGTCCCTAGTGGGGGATGTCTCCCAGTTAGGCTACTCAGGGGTCAGGCACCCACTTGAGCAGGCAGTCTGTCCCTTCTCAGATCTCAACCTCCGTGTTGGGAGATCCACTGCTCTCTTCAAAGCTGTCAGACAGAGTCGTTTGCATCTGCAGAGGTTTCTGCTGCTGTTTTTCCTCCATGTTATTAACACAGATTATTCTTTTAACCGCCAGTGCTGTTTCAAGCTTTGGAGTTTTTGTAAATACCATGTGCTCTGCCTATTCTTTCCCACATTCTCTATCTATAAATCCCTATTCAGACATCCAGATCTGGCCTTAATATTTCTTCTCCAGGGGCATTCTTTAGACAGAGGCTTCCCCCTTCTGTCACTCCATGGCATTTGGGACCATTAGCACTTATCACATGATACTGTAATGATAAGTATTTGTGAGCTTCTTGGGGATAAAGACTGTGTCTTTACCTTTTTGTTTCTCTAGTATCCACTGTGATATCTTGTACATAATAGATAATACTTTTCAATGAATAAATTAATGATTGTGACTGTGATTGTATATGTGATATATAACATTTTAAACATCCCTAGATACATAATTTGATCTCTCTCTCTGATATATATATAATGTCAGAAAATGTACCTTGTGATGGAGCTTTGTGAGGATGGAGAACTCAAAGAAATTCTGGACAGGAAAGGACATTTCTCAGAGAATGAGACAAGGTGGATCATTCAAAGTCTTGCATCAGCTATAGCATATCTTCACAATAATGGTAAGAAGAGGGTTATCCAGCTCATTGACTCCATGAATACTGATGTCACTTTTGTTTAAGGGTAATTGTATTCCAGATTCATAGTCATAAATAACACCTGCTAATATAGAAGATTTAATTTTTTAGTTAAAAAATTGTTTCCTTTTTAACTTTCTTTGTAAATATGTTTTAATTAGAAACAAGGCAGGTATACAATACATTTGTATATGAACAAAGATGAAATTATGAACATTTTTTATTCAACAGTTTGAAGAGCAGCTAATGTTACAAAATCAAAGGTAGACAAATCAGTGGTAAAGGTTAAGTTCCCAAAAACATCTGTTAATCATAACATTAGAATCTGTATGTTCTAGGCATTTTTTTTTTTGTCTTTTTAGACTTTATATTAGAGCAGTTGTAGATTCACAGTAAAACTTAGCAGAAGGTAGAGAGATTTTCTATATACTCCCCTGCTCCCACACATGCACAACCTGCCCACTATCAGAATTCCCCACTAGAGTGATATATTGCATTGACATATCATTGTCACCTGAAGTGAGCTTATATTAGGATTCACTCTTGGGGTTATGACAAATGCGTAAAGTCATTTATCCACCATTATAGTATCATACAGAGTGGTTTCATGGTACTTTATAAACTACGTTTAAAAATAATTCGAATTGCCTTACTGTTCTTAGGTGTTACTGCTGCTGCTCCTCCCCCCGTTTTTTTCCCTTCAAGGTTAGTTTGGCTTACATGTGGCTTTAGAACCTTCTCATTTTACAGATGAACAAAAACTTCGTTCCAGAGAAGTACAGTGACATGGTTTGGTGTGCCAGAGCTGGTACTGGAACCCAGGGGTTCATTCAGCAGATAGTTCCCGAGCACCTCCTGCACTGAGATTGGTCCTGGATTACAAAGATTAAAAGACAAGGCCCCTGCCCTCCAAGGAACTTGGGCTGGTGGGAGATTGAGTACTGAAAACAAGTTGTAATTCAGTGTGATAATCTCCCCAATGGAAAGCCATATAAAGCACAAGGATTATAGGAGTCTAGGTACCTCATTTGGCTTGGAAAGTCAGGAAAGAATTCACTGAAGGAGCAGTATTTGATCTGAGGAATACAAACTCAGAAAAAAATTAAAAAGGCAGGCCTTCCAGGCAGAGGGAAATGATTTTTTCAAGGGCTTAATATTAGGCTATTGTCAGTCCTTCCCTATTAAGCTATAAATTCAGTATAATTCCAAACAAAATCTTAGCAACATTTTTCATGGAACTTGATAAGATTATTCTCAAATGGGTAAAAGTAGCCAACAATGAGAAAGAAAACAATGGAGGCAGCAGGGAGCTCTGCCCTGGCAAGGATAAAAGCATAATGATATGTTTGTTAAAGCTGTGTGGTATTTATGTAAAAAGAGACAAGAAGAGCAATGGAAACAATAAAAATTCCAAAAACAAAGCCTAGGAATTGTGTAAGGGAGCTATAAATGACTAGGTATAATTGCCAGTTCAGGACTCATTCAATACATTCCCCTGGCAATTATGTGTATAACTTTTTTTTTTTTTTTTTTTTTTTTGAGACAGAGTCTTGGTCTGTAGCCCAGACTGGAGCACAGTGACGCAATCTTGGCTCACTGCATTCTGTGCTTCCCAGGCTCATGCTCTTCTCCTGCCTCAGCCTCCTGAGTAGCTGGGACTACAGGTGCCCGCCACCATGCCTGGCTAATTTTTTGTATTTTTAGTAGAGACGGGGTTTCACCATGTTAGCCAGGATGGTCTCGATCTCCTGACCTCCTGATCCACCTGCCTCAGTCTCCCAAAGTGCTGGGATTACAGGCGTGAGCCACGCGCCTGGCCATGTATAACTTTTTAAGTCTAGGGAAATGACTGTAATAGATATGAACTGAATTAATTATTTTCAAAGGAAGTGTTTGGTATGTGGTTATTTGTATGTACATAAAAATTGTACCTGAGCTCTGACATGTTCAACTGGAGATTTTATGTCTCAAGGGTTTTGTGTTTGGTTTTATTTTACTACATAAAGAGTAGGAAAATGTGTGTTGATGTTGTAGAAAAATATACTGAAGTAAGTATAGTTTGTATATATGTAGCCAAGTTACAGTGCTTTAAAATGTTTATGCTGACAGTAACATATGCATAGAAGTAAAGAAGTAATCCTCTATTTGAAGACCTAAGGATGTGGGAAACCTGACTGGGTTTGTGACTAAGATGATCTCCCTCCTCCTGGGAATACTTAAGCCTGGGTAGGATCCTCCTTCACACTCCCCAGGCCACTCATCTTGAGGAGCAGCCAGTTGGGGTCACAGGGAAATAGGTAGAGGTGAGGGAGTCAAAGAAAATGGCTCCTTAAGGTTAGAAATGTGGAGGAAGTGTTTATAAATAAGAGAATAGAACAGGACAGACTATGCTTGGCCCTCAAATTTTTCAACAGTGGATATTAATTTGTCAAATATATTTATTCTATATGTGTCTCTCCTGTTTTTCCGTTATTTCATTTGATTTGTGGTTTATTTTCTTGGTAGATATTGTACATAGAGATCTGAAACTGGAAAATATAATGGTTAAAAGCAGCCTTATTGATGATAACAATGAAATAAACTTAAACATAAAGGTAAGATTAGCAATGGTGGTAAATATTTGCCTATAAACAGTTTGATAGCAAAGTGGCAAAGCACATCCTCTTTTTAGATGCATTTTGCTAGCTTTTGAGCAGCCAGAAAATAAGTGGCTTGTGTTAAAAAATAAAAATTTCACAAGAGGTTGTAACTGACAAGAATAATTTTGCAAGTTAAATGGAGTTATTCAATGTGTTTTTAAAGTACATACTCATTTGAATAATTCTAAATCATTAGTTAATAGCAAGCAAACAGATACTCTGAATTCTAATTAATTTCAAAATTATGCCTGGTAATTTGATGTACATGTGTTACAGATTTAGAGAAAAGCACACCTTGCCTGTGCTTTTAATACTAAATTAATTCTTAAGTCTGTATTTCTTATTGAAAATTTTCCTGTATATTAATATTTATGTCCTCAGTACAATTAATGTGCCAAGTGTTTATTCTTGAAGATTTTATTCAAATTAAGTGTTCCCTAATGTCAAATAAATGCTAGGATACATTATTTAGCACCATTATAGTGGCTGCTTTCAAAATGTATAAATGTGTTAATTTAGGAATAAAATGTTATCTGTGAGTAACTCACTCTGTTGCAGAAGTTAAGTCCTATGTAATAGAAATAGGTTTAACAGCATTGTTGGTTTACCCAAGTAAATGTTCTTGAACAGTTCCATTGTAAACTCTATGAAGGCAGGGATTGTGCATGTCTTATTCACTTAGTACCTGAAGTAGTGCCTGGAACATAGTATGTGTTCACTTAACATTTGGTGAATGAAGGAGTAGATGCTCTCCAAATAATTAAGTTGGATTGTAAAACCTTTTGTATATTTCGTGTGTCTGGATGGAATTTCCGTAGAGAAAGATAGGTATCATATGCTCCAAATGAGATATATATGAAAACTAATGGAGAAATTGATTCATCTATTTAGAAAAATAGTGATATCACATGTAAATAGGAGCATTTTCTTACTCCATAAGGCACTGGAAACTTTGCATTCATTGTCTCTGGACAAAGAGCCTATATTTGGTTACTTAATAAACGTGTCTGCTTTTCTGCTTTCAGTCTAAGGGTGTTCCAACTTGGGAGATAATTCCAAAGGCACATACTGAATATTTAATAACTAAATGTTTAATGACCAAGATTTAGAACTGAGCATAAGGCCTACAGTTGTAGCACTAGGCCACCAGTGTATTTGTAGTTAATACTTTGTTGTTGTGATTTTTTTCCTGTTAATATGCTTGTCGTAGTTTTTAATAGTGTAGTAATTGTTTTAATTAGTATACTCTAGAAACACAAAGGAAATAATAGTAAAGAAAAGATAGTGTTTACCAATTATAAATAATTATAAAAAAGGGGAGTTTCAGTGAGTGCTGATAGGGATAATTATTTGCATTTGTAACAGTGCTTTAAACTGGAATATAACTTGATTATCAGAAACATAGATAATATGTTAAAGCCAGAATGTATTTTACAATGAAAGAACTTTAAAAAACAAAACAAAACTTTTTTTATATGAAAAAAGTTTAATGCCTCAAAATACAACTTCCCATGTTAGACTGGTAAATTTAATCAGACGGCAAGAACTGTTAAATCATGGTATTCTCTCAAGATTTGAGAATGCAAGCTTCTCTTTACCCAGTTTCTTCTCTATACAGAGAGGTGGGTGGGGAAGGAAAAGCAAAATTTTTATTAATCATTCAATTAAAGTCCTCCCACCCCCAAGAACCCCAGAATTCAATGCAAGTTCAATGTGAAGTCTTATCTTCAGAATGAGTGAGCTCTAGGACAGGAAAACAGGTGACTGTGCTTGAATTTCTTCCCCGAGGTGACTGATTTTGGCTTAGCGGTGAAGAAGCAAAGTAGGAGTGAAGCCATGCTGCAGGCCACATGTGGGACTCCTATCTATATGGGTAAGTTAGTAGACTTAAAATGAATTTTTGTTTTGAGACAGGATCATGCGCTGTTGCCCAGGCTGGAGTGCAGTGGCATGATCTTGGCTCACTGCAACCTTGACCTGGGCTCAGGCCATCCTCCTACCTCAGCCTCTCAAGTAGCTAGGACCACAGGTGTATGCCACCACACCTGGCTAATTATTATTTTTGTTTTTAAGAGAGAGTAGCCTCACTGTGTTGCCCAGGATGGTCTCAGACTCCTGGACTCACGCGATCCCTCCAGCCTCTGCTTTCCCAAGTGTTGGGATTACAGGTGTGAGACACTGCACCAGACTTGATTCTTTTATATGTAAAAAAGTAGAACAACCAGTTTGGATTACAGCTTGAACAATTTGATTTTGCCATCATGATATAATGACCCATGATTTAGGCTACTTTTTCTTTTCTTAGGTCAAGCAATTTCACTTGTTTTAGTATTTTACTTACAGTTCCTACCTGTAAAAATTTTTAAAAATTTTGTTGTTTCTCTGGGCTCTTCTTAAAGTTGTTTATATCTCTTAGATAATCATACCTCAAACTTAATTATTACTTTTGTTAACTCATGTTAAAATCATGTACATGTTTTGCTTCTTTGCTTTTTTTTTTTTTTCCCCGAAACGGAGTCTTGCTCTGTTGCCCACGCTGGAGTGCAGTGGTGCAGTTTGGGCTCACTGCAACCTCCACCTCCTGGGTTGAAGTAATTCTCATGCCTCAGCCTCCAGAGTAGCTGGGATTACAGGCACCTGCCACCATGCCTGGCTAATTTTTGTATTTTGAATAGACACAATTTTTGCCATGTTGGCAAGGCTGGTCTCAAACTCTTGACTTCAAGTGATTTGCCTGCCTTGGCCTCCCAGTGTTGAGATTACAGGCGTAAGCCACCATGCCCAGCCCTCTTGCATTTTTTTTATCCAGTTTAATCACCACCAAACAGTTTTTCATGGAGTACTGATTAAATATATTTTGTAAAGAAAGCAGCAGTTTCCTGTTTTCTAAATGTGAGTTTTAACAGCTTTTGAAGTTTAATTTAAATACCATAAAATATATTTGTGCATCCTTTACAATGTAAGATATATTTTGTTTTACAGTAAAATACAGTGATTTTCATATATCCACAGAGTTGTGCAACCATCACCACAATCCAGTTTCAAAACAAATCTACTCCAAAAAGTTCCCTGAGCCTGTTTATACTCAATCTTATTCCTATCCCAGCCCCAGATAGCCACTAATCTCTCTAGATTTGCCTTTTTGTCTCTGTAAATGTGCCTTTTTTTTTTTTTTGGCCTTTTCTGGACATTTCATATAAATGGAATCATACAACATGTAGTCTTTTACATTTGGCTGCTTTCACTTGGCATGTTTTTGAGGTACGTTCATGTTATGGCATGTATCTGTAGTCTGCTCCTATCTACTGCTGAATAGTTGTCCATTGCGTGGATATAACACAGTTTGTTTATCTGCTTACCAGCTGACGTACATGTGGATTTTTACCAGTTTGTGGCTATTATGAATAATGCTGCTATGAACATTCATGTACAGGTCTTTGTGAGGATATGTGGTTTCATTTAGAAGTGTTTTTAGAATTAGGTACCTAAGAGTGAAATTGTTGGATCATATGTTCAGTTTATGTTTAACTTTTAATGAAATTGCCAAACTCTTTTACAAAATGACCATTACCTTCCCACCAGCAATTTGTGAGGGTTCCAGTTTCTCCATATCTTCGACAATTCTTGATATTACCTATTTTTAAATTATACCATTCTAGTCCCTAGGACTAGTATCTTAGGAAGTGGTATCTTTTTGTAGGAAGTGGTATCTTATTGTGATTTTTAATTTGCATTTTCCTAATGATTAATGATACTGAGCATCTTTCATGTGCTTACTAGTCATTCATATATCTTTTCTGGTGAAGTGTCTATTTAAATCTGTACCTATTGAGATAATTGTATGTTTCTCTTTCAATTTATTAATGAAGTAATTACAGTAATAGATTTTAGAATGCTGAACCATCCTTGCACATTTAAATTCAACCTCACATGGTTTAATATACTACAGTATTCAATTTGTCAGCACTTTTATTTAGGAGCTTTGACTGTAGCTTTTCTTCTTTTGTGCTTCCTTTGTCTTTTCTGATGTTAGGGTTATGCTGACCTCATTTAAAAAATAATTTTTTAACTTCTTATATGATTATGAACTTTTTAAATTATTATACTTTAAGTTCTGGGATACATATGCAGAATGTGAAGGTTTGTTACATAGGTATACATGTGCCATGGTGGTTTCCTGCACCCATCAACCCGTCATCTACATTAGGTATTTCTCCTAATGCTATCCCTCCTCTAGCCCCCAACCCCCACACAGTCCCCAGTGTGTGATGTTCCCCTCCCTGTGTCCATGTGTTCTCATTGTTCAGCTCCCACTTATGAGTGAGAACATGCAGTGTTTGGTTTTCTGTTCCTGTGTTCACTTTGCTGAGAATGATGGTTTTCAGCTTCATCCATGTCCCTGCAAAGGACATGAACTCATCCTTTTTTATGGCTGCATAGTATTCCATGGTGTATATGTGCCACGTTTTCTTTATCCAGTCTGTCATTGATGGACATTTGGGTTGGTTCCAAGCCTTTGCTATTGTGAACCATGCCAC
>NW_016812403.1:712955-737425 GCF_001698545.2 Rhinopithecus bieti | reverse complement strand
ATTTCTCATTTCTTGATATACTGTAATTTTAATTTTAGTCTTCTTTAATTTAAAATTATTTAGAAGTGTTTTAGAATTTTACAGGTGGTTGAGATGTGTTTGAAACTCATGAGAATGCATGTTAGTTGTCCTAGCCTTTTGGTTTATCTGTCTGGTTTTCTTTATTGTGGTAGGTGATTGCATCTTAAAGGTTTTCAACTTTTAGGAATTTTCTTTGCGACGGAACACATGATCAACTTTTGCAAATGATGCATTGGATATTTTAAAAATATATATGTATACCTGGTTTGTTGAGCATAAAAATTTCTCTGTGTGCTTATTAAATCAAATGTGATTTTTTTGTGATTCAGATCTTCCATATTGTTGGTGTATCTTTGCTTGCCACTTCTGTTGATCGCTAAGAGAGTCATTCACCAAGATAGGTCTTTGACACATTGTTTTTGTACTTTTAGTAGATTTTAAAAAATCAACTTTTTAGGAATATAATTTACTTGCAATAAGATGCACAAATTTTAAGTTTTGACAAATGCATGCACTTGTGTAATCACTACTCCATCATGTTCAAGTCATAGAACATTTGTATCACCCCAGAAAGTTCCTTTGTGTCCCTTTCAGTCAATCCCCCACCCATAACCACTGAAGATTTCTATTGCCACAGCTCAGTTTTGCATATCTAGAAGTTTATCTACATTGAATCATACAGTACATACTCTTTTGTGTTTGTCTTCTTTTGTCGTACGCCATGATTTTGAGACTTATCCATGTTGTTGTATCAGTAGTTTATTCATTTTTATTACTGAAAAGTATACCTAATTCATTGCTTTTTTTGTCTGCTAGATGCATAAAGTTTTGAAATTGTTTTATCTTATTTGGAAAAAGGCTACTTTTGATTCTGTTCATATCCCCCTGTTGGCAAAAGACATCTGGTCTGTAATTACATGGGGAAAATATATTCAAGCACCCTGAGTTTTATGCCTCCTTATTAGTTGTCTACACTGATAACAAGTGAGAGAACAAGAGAGAAGACAGATGGTTTGTGGAGCTTTGCTGACTTCCTAAATGGCTTCTTGGCAGTTACTCTGGCCTCTGCATCCCTATGAGGGCTGGGATGATGGTGCAAATTGAAATGCTCCTGATAATTAAGATGACTCTGAAAGAGCCAGGAATTCCTGTCCCCTGCTGTGTGCTGCACCAGTGTGGAAATCCTTCATTGAATCCAGTCACAGAATTTGCCCTTGTCATAGATGTGTGGCCATAGAGTAACTGGAACTTTAAAAATTCCATATTTAAAGATTTTAAGTAGAGTTAACGAATACAAATAGCAGCTTAAAGGAAAATATTAGTTAATTTTCAGTTATTTGGAGACAGATTGCTCAGTGTTAGTCATCTATACCTTCTTTCTTCTGTTTAATCTTTTGACCCCTTTTGTTGCCTTTCATTTCTTTAACACTAGGCAGAGGAAAAGGAGAAAATGAAATTCCATTTGTTTTAGTAGTTATCAAAAGTGTGTCTGTGTGTGTGTGTGTGTGTGTGTGTGTGTAGGTGGGGGAGATTGAAACTTTTCTAAAATAAAAACGCACCTTTTGCATAGGAGGCACTCTGCAGCTGTGTAACTTTAGGCAAGTCACTTAATATATCTGAAACTTAGTTTCCTCATTGGCAAAGGGAGTCAAATGCTTACATACCTATCTCACAGAATTCTTAACATACTTTATACAAGTAACAATTTATGCAAAAGTACTTTATAAATTTTAAAGTTCTATTGAAATATATATGTATATTTTATTTTTCTGCTTATAATTACTTTCTTTTTATTTTTTCTTAAAGATATCTGATTCCTAGCTGTAGAGGTACAATAGACATGCTCCTGCAATGTCATTTGTGACTTTTTAAAAAGGCAGCCAGCTGAGTGTAGTGTCTCATGCCAGTAATCCCAGCTATTCAGGAGGCTGAGGTGGGAGGATCACTTAAGGCCAGGAGTTTGAGACCAGCCTGAGCAACACAGCAAGATCCCATCTCTAAAATAATTTTTAAAAAACAATTAGCCAGGCATGATGGTATGCACCTGTAGTTCTAGCTACTCAGGAGGCTGAGGTGGGAGGATACCTTGAACCTAATAGTTTGAGGCTGCAGTGAACTATGATCATGCCACTGCACTCCAGCCTGGACAATAGAGTGAGACCCTGTCTCAAAAAATGTATATAAATACACACACACGCACACGCACACGCACACACACACATACACACACATTTAGTATAGTCTATGACTTGTGACTAGTTGGCTTTTTGATCCAGTTTTATAGGAGCTCTCTCTTTGTCTTGGCTTTCTTATTTGAAAATGCAGAAAATAGTTCATATTCTTTTATAGGAGTGATGCTATTATTATTTTACTAAAGTGATTTATAACCATGTACGTTAGTTTTTCTGTGAATCCAGATTTCTACATATTGGGCTTGCATTATGTTACATCTACTTAAGGCACATATTTAATTCTATTTTGTGGAAAGGGCTGGGCTATTGTTGTCTTCTACTATAACTACACAATCTTTGCAAAATCATTTCTTAACGATTTAAAGAAATAAAGGGTAGTGCATTTAGTTATACAGTTTACACCATTGTTCCATTAGAAGCTAAATGATAGGAGTGAGGATACAGTGACATCAATTGTTAAGGCCTGTGCATTATTCATTTAACATCTGCTGTTGGTTTTCTTTTCCCTATGGGAGAATAAATTACAGCACATCAGCACATTTTTCATGCTTTGTGTTTAAGCATTTAAAAGACATTTATTGTATTATTAATATTATTTTATTTCTGCTTGCTTGGCAGCCCCTGAAGTTATCAATGCCCACGACTATAGCCAGCAGTGTGACATTTGGAGCATAGGTGTCATAATGTACATGTTGTAAGTAGCCTGCTAAATGTACACTTTAAGATGAGTGGATAGTTTCTAACAGTAGAATGATATAGACTTTAAATTAAAACTAATATATATTTTAAAAGTGATTTAAAACCAATTGGGAGATCATTCTAAAAGCGCTCTTATTAGTTGTCAGGTATACATCCCTTAGGTGTTTTTTAATACTATAAATTTATAACTTTCAGCTTTGGTTTTCATTGATTTATAAATGCAACAATATGATCTGAGCAAAATGAAAAATCTTAACACCTCCCGTATCCCTTGCTACAAACCAAAAGCTTCATGAAGTTCGCTTATAGCTTATCAGGTATAGGCAGGTACTGTGGCCTGGCACTGGTTCTGCCCATACAGGCAGAGCATAGGTGGGAGTGGGTACTAACTAGGTAGAGGGTCACTCAGGATCTAGGGAGTATTCTACAGTTCCCAGTTCCCTTAATGCTGCTGTAGCCTTCAGTCATTCTTGTTCTTCCTTCTCTTTCATTCTCAAGATTCAGTCAAACTCCATGTCCTGCTCATTTTTCCTTTGAAATATCCTTACCTATTCTTTGATTTCTCTTCACCTGTATCTTTTCTCCTTATGATTCCTTTTCTAGACTATTGCAGGGTCTTTCTGACTGTTCTCCCTACTTCTGGTCACCCTCCCTGGTCTGTCCTTCATGTTGCTGCCAGGGGTGTCCTTTCAAATCACAAATCTGATCATACTGCTTTCCTGATTAAAAGCCTTTGATATATATATATACATACATGTATACATATTTGTATACAGGTAAGTATCAGAGCATCCTGGCATGGCATGGCATGACATAGCAGGTCTTTCATGACCTGACTCCAGCATGCCTTTCCAGTTTGGGGCTAGATATGTATTCCTGTGCACCTACACTGTGCTGTGATGATTCCAGGTCACATTTCAATACTCGGACACACCCTGTGTCGCATGCCTCTGGGGTGTGTATGGGTATGTGTGTATTCTTTTTCTTTATAAGCTTCTTTCCTGGGTGGACTCAGCTCAAACATTAAAGCCTTCTATTTCTCTACTCCTACTTTACCCCACCATAGCAGAGTTCCTACATTTATTATGTATATACTTTCTCATGCTCCACAAAAGATTTTAAGGTAGCATGCAAAACAGTAATGTTGAAAGAAAAAATAATAAAATAGGAACATTTAACCAGGAAGGTTTGCACATGTGTAAATCTGATAGAATTCATTGTTCCCTTTTATGTAGTCTCATAAAGCTTTTAAAAACTATATTATAATATTATATATATATTGTATCTGTTTTCCTTGTTCCAAATTCCGTGGAGGACAGAGACCTTAGATTATTCATCTTTGCATTCCTGGTATGTGGTATAAGAGACATACATTCAGTGCTCAGTATGTTTGTTAAATTGAATTAAAGTGAATTTTCTAAGAGGTGTTCTGAAAAGTTAGTGACCATTGTTCTGCCTCTTGGTGAATGTGAACATTTTTATGTTGATGCAACATTGGTTTTATGGTCATATTGAAGATTTCACTATGCACTACCTCTTCCAGATCATTTCTAAATATTGACATCACAGTAGTTACATTTTCACAGTTCTGTGAAATGGAATACACAGGCAGTAGAAATTGGATGATGTGATTGTAGCTGTAACTCAGCTGGTCAACACACATTGTTGCTTAGATTACATAAAGTATAAAAGTATTCAAAAGTTTTGATCATTTTGTGCTGATTAAAATCATGGTGCAAAATTCTGAGCCTTAGTCTTTAATTAAAGTATAGCTTTTAAATTAGTCTTTATACTCTCAAGGCTTTATCGAAAGCATGAGTCAAACATCCTACATATAATCTAATATTATGCAATTCATATAGTGTTTGCTGCCTTCTTAGTTTGAACTTGGTGTTAAGGAAAGTGAATGTATTATATCTTAACTATCTTTCTCTTTCTTAGAAATATAATTTTAATTTTTCTGCTTCAGAGTGTGACTGCATACCATCATAATGACGTTGTCTTTTCTTTACAGTAGACTCTTACTTAGCTAATCAGTGCCTATTCATTAATCTGTCTGAGCCCAATGGTGGTATAATTTCCTTTACCAAGAGCACAAACATATTACCTTCTCCAGGGGTTTATTTGCTTGTTTTCAGTGACTTCTGATTCATTTCTATTTAATCAGATAGTGCTAACATACTTCCTCAAGGTGAAATTAGCATAAGTAAATATTCTTTGTAGTTACTGTCCTCTGCTGTTTTGATTTCTATGAATGCAACAAAATAGTAGGAAGACTTTAAGAGACATTTTTCATTTCTTGGATTCCCTTTTCTGGATGTGGAGGAAATTGCTGTCATAAAATTTTGTATGCTGCTGATTAGTCAACCATTAGATACATTTTTATGTAAGTAAAATTGCAAACAACAGAAAAAAGTGAACTTTTTAAGATGTAGCCCTTAAGCTATACTTGCATGCTAGTCAGGCAATGCAGAGGCAGCTAAGAAATTGGTGAATGTGCATATCACTGGTTGATAACAGGCTCAATGAAGTAGGCCTTTGCTGGCCTGCACTATTATAATATATAGTAATTGTCCAGAAGGCCATTTTTCTGGCTATTTTGTTTTCCATAGCTTTTTAATTGCATTTTAAAACTAAATATCTAGGTGAATAGGATGAGACAGAGGAAATCAGAATGAGCTAGAGAGATAAAAAGTATTAAAATAAGAGTTTGCGGAACAATATGATACTGATAAATACTTAGTAAGAACCTATTGGTAAATGAAAAAGCTCTATTGTCCAGTCTAGTTTGATAAACCACTAGGATGAAAGCAACTTTTCTCCCCACAAAAGTCATCATAATCATCATTATTATTATGAAAAAATCAAATTTTGACTTATTCAGAAAATGTTCATGAGTTAGATTTTAAATAATTAAAATATAAAGAAAATTAGTAAAAATGTAACTGTTAAAAGATATAGAGATTAGTATACTTATGTACAGTGTAGACCAGCAGTTTGGGAAGTATAATGAAATTACACCATTTTATTCGTTCATCAATGAAGTATAAAAATATATTCCTGAGAGTTGAAGAATAGACACAGAGTTGCCTCTGTGATGAATCTAATTTCATCTGTCTGGTTGTCTTTGGACAAATCTGGTTGTTGTCTTAGGATTGCCCTCAGATGTTGGAGTTGACAGTAATGAGGATGGCTGACATTTGTTGATATTGTATTATGAAGAATTGAAGTCAGCTTTTAAGCTTGTTCTTGTAGTTTTGACCTAGACCACTTATTGAAGTAATAGCTTTATAGGCTTGCCATGTTCTGTTAAGAGTCTAAAGATACCTTGTTTCTGTATTACAAGCCCATGTTTACTTTATACACACTACTCATGGTTTTACTGATGTTGGTCATTATGTGTACTCAGCTTTCACCCTTTCAGGCCAAAGGGTCAAATTATTGTCTGATTTTTCCACATTCAGACCCTTTTCATTTCATATACAATTTTTGAAGAGTTGTGTCAATTTTAATGGCTTTTTGGCTTTGACTCAGATCCTATAGAAATTCCCAGGGTTAGGGCTGGGCGCATTGGTGCATGCCTGTAATCCCAGCATTTTGGGAGGCCAAGGCAGGTAGATCACTTGAGGTCAGAAGTTCGAGGCCAACCTGGTCAACATGGTGAAACCCTATCTCTACTAAAAATACAAAAATTAGCCGGACATGGTGGTGCATGCCTGTAATCCCTGCTACTCGGGAGGCTGAGGCAAGAGAATGACTTGAATCCAGGAGGTAGAGGTTGCAGTGAGCCGAGATCGCACCACTGCACTCCAGCCTGGGAGACAGAGTGAGACTCCATCTCAAAAAATAAAAAGAAATTCTCAGGGTTAGTCTTGGTTTATTTTTATTATTGCTAACATTTGTATAGTATTTTACTATGGATAAAAGCCTTAGCTGGTCATTAGACTTTGGTAACTAATTAGACTCTGATAACTCATTGTATTTTTCAGTTGAGTCAATTTGCATTATGTACCTTAAGGTATTACCTTCCTGTTGCTCCCTCTCAAAGTGTATCTCCTTCATTAGCTACGACTATTATTGTACACTTACACTCACCTTCCTGTATTTTAGCCCCATTTAAGCTTAGTGTTTCCCCACCTGCAAGAGCTTTGGGTCATTGCTAATCTGGAGGTTTCAGTGTATACTTGCATACTTCCTCTACCAGATCCTTTCCCTAAATATTGAAATAAGAGCCTAGCACTGATCTTGGAAAACCCTGTTGCTTCCATTTTTACTTTCAGGCAGGTACCCATCTCTTCCTATCCTTTCCTTAAATATGAAGCAGCACTACTTCCAAGTCCTATGGAAACTTAATTTTAATAGCCTTATTTTTGTTATTTAAAAAATTTAAACAAAGTGATTGCTTTTGTTGCAGATTTTGTGGAGAACCACCCTTTTTGGCAAGCTCAGAAGAGAAGCTTTTTGAGTTAATAAGAAAAGGAGAACTACATTTTGAAAATCCAGTCTGGAATTCCATAAGTGATTGTGGTAAGTTTAAGTGTGTTATTATTTACTAAAGCTAATATAAGTAACATAAGAAAGTTGGCCAGTGGTTAAAATGTTTTAAATCTCTGTTTCATCATTAAATTTACTTGTGGAAATGAACACTATTTACTTGTGGAAATAGAAATATCTTCACTGTGATTGTTCATCATCAAAACTTTCAAAAACAGAAAATATGTAGTAAAAGTTAAAGAGGAAATTTGCTGATCATCTAGCTAATGTTTACTATAGACCATTAAACTAGGTAATCCAGGCAATAAAACTTCACTTTAGGCTTTAAACTATATTTATTAGGCATTTATACTGATGATTTTTATTGTATATGTGACATCTTTCTTTCCTGTTATACAGACCTAATCCTAAAAAATTATAAAATGTATGCTATTAATTGTAGTTAAAATAAATAAGATTTTTCAGGATTTTTTTCTTATTTTTAGCTAAAAGTGTTTTGAAACAACTTATGAAAGTAGATCCTGCTCACAGAATCACAGCTAAGGAACTACTAGATAACCAGTGGTTAACAGTAAGTTACAATATTACTTCTTTCTTTCTGACACGCCACCATTGCTCATTTCTTTTTATTTTGTCTTGGAATTTTCTGTATAATCTTAAAACAGTCAGTTAGTTTGATTTTCTGTCAAATTAAAAAACATTGAGTCTTGACAAATTTCTGAAAATGAGCATTTTCAAACTGTTAGAACCGTTGTCACAGTTGTTTATATATATTTATAGAGGTTTAAATGATCTTTGTTCAGTGTCATGAAAGTATCATGTCCAATAGAACAGAGCTGAAAAATGTCCAATATTATAGCTCTGGAAAGTTGAAACAGTCTATATAGTTCAATGATGTAAAACACTGGAACCACTCACCTCTCTTTCAACTCTTGGGGTATAGAAAATCTTTGGGGACTCAGAAAAGCCATGATCTCCAAACAGTGGCAGTCTCCTGGTTTGGAATTTTATTTATTTACATATTGCTTTCTGCCGTTAGACTAAATTCTTCAAGCACAGACCTTGTGTCTTACTGATCTTCGTATCCCTACATCCAAACATTACCTGGTCACAAGAGGAACCTTGGAAAAGGCTACTGCTTGTCCCTCAATATTTATCCTTCTCCTTCTATAATAATAAGGATCCTGACTTTTAGTTGGAAACATTGCTGTCCAGTTAAAAGACTCTTCCCCAGTGTTCTTTGCTAGTTATCGTGATGGTCAGTGAGATGCAAGTGGAAGTGGGTGCAATTTCTGGGAAGTGTCCTTAAATGGAGCTGGTGTGGCATTTCTCATGTACTTCCTTTTTCCTGGTAGATGCAGATGTGAGTTTGAGTAGCCATATTAGATTATAAAGTGGAATCTGGAAATGGCAGAGCAACAAGATGCAAGGAACCATAATAGTAGCTCACAGAGCTGCCATGTCAACCCTTCACTGCCTACCTCCAGAATTTTTTATATGAATGAGAAACAGACTTCTGTCATCTTTAAAATACCCTATAGTGTGCAGCTGGACCTAATTTCGATTAATACAATCCTCAAACAATTGCTGAATGAGTGAATGATTCAGTAAGTGGATAGGTCTGTAGATATCTCAGAAATTTTTCTAAGAACTGATATTAGAAATTATTAGAGCCATATGGGAATATTACTAGAGAGTATTCATCTATTAAAAATTGTAGATCTATTATTTGCTAGATACTGTGTTAGGTATTGGGGATACATGGTATAATTACATTTAAAATGTAAATTAGCATATGATAATTTTTTTTTTTTTTGAGACGGAGTCTCGCTCTGTCGTCAGGTTGGAGTGCAGTGGCACAATCTCGGCTCCTGGATTCAAGCGATTCTCCTGCCTCAGCCTCCTTAGTAGCTGGGACAAAAGGCACATACCACCACACCCAGCACATTTTTGTATTTTTTGTTTTGTATTTTATTTTGTATTTTGTATTTTTAGTAGACACGGGGTTTCACCATGTTGGCCAGGATGGTCTCAATCTCTTGGCCTTGTGATCTGCCCAGCTTGGCCTCCCAAAGTGCTGGGATTACAGGCGTGAGCCACCATGCCCGGCCGATAACATTCTTAAAAGATCATTCTGACTATTTGGGTGGGGAATGGCTTGGAAATAGAGAATTAGATAGATGTTGAAGTAGTACTGTTGAGAGATTTTATAGTGACTTGGATAGAATAGAGATGAAGAGAAAAACGTGAGTTATATTTTAGAGGCATAATTGATAGAATTTGATGATGGATTAGATGAAGAATGAGGATAAGAGAGGAAATAAGGATGACATCTAGATTTTATTCAAATAACTGGTTCGATGTTGGTGCCATTTACTGAGATATGGAAGACTGTAGGAGAAATAGATTTCTTTCTGGGACAGGGATGGTGAATCAAGAGTTCTGTATTAGATAGGATCAGTTTGCAATGCTTATGTGGCATCCAAGTGGCGATATCAAACAGATAATTGAATGTATGAGTTTGAAACTGGAAAGATTTAAGATGGAGATATAAATTTGAGAATCATAAGTATACAAACACCACATAAAGCCATTGGACTGAAGAGATAAATAAGGAAGAAAATACAGATAGAGAGAAGAGGCCCCAGCAACATGTCTTTAGGCACTAAAACATTAAGAACCTCAGATCAGTTTAGATACATAAATATATAGTGATATCACTCTCCTTTTAAATTACCTAATTTTCCTTTGGCAATTTCTAATCATTGCTTTAAATAACATTTTTTTTCTTTAAGGGCTAAAAATAATCTTCACCCAAGAATGAATTCTATTTGCCCTCTTCTATGAATGTGTTGCTCTCTCAAAGGATTCTGTGCAATAATTATTTCTGGCCTAAAGTAATTGTGCAAATGAGTTAGCAGCTAGATCACTGCAAAACTATATTGAGTAGGTTTGTAGTACAGCAAAATAAACTGTAAAACAGATGGTGTGCCTTAGAAATTTATCTCTTTTCAGCATCACACAACATTCGGGTTGGGCCATTTAATTATTTGTTTTCTAATTAGCACAACTTTATTTCTGGCTTTGGTCATTTTTCTAGTAGTCTCCATTTTTGAGCCTCTGTAACATTTGTCTCTATGAAGTCTTTGCCAAATGGATAGAGAAGTGACAGATATTGTGTGCTATATCGGATTGTCCTAAGGAATTCAGTGGATGAAATTTAGAATACTGGCATTTTACAAACTTCTAAAAGGCAAAACTCTTCTTAACCACTTGAAGTCTTACTTTCTATGATTCATATCCTCTGTTTGAAGTAATCTAAGGAAAACATGATAGTTCTCTCAGCGCCCTGCTGCTTTATAAGCAGAGCTTACCTTCTGCAATACCTAACACATAGTAACATTTTCTATAAAAGTTTCTATGGTTTAGCCTATGTACTGTGCATTTTGAAATATGGTAATTATCTGAAAAGTATTCTAAGAAAATGACTATTTCTCTTGTACATTTAAGGGAATGGAATTTCAAATAAACACATACATATTGTCATCTTGATTTAAAAGTCAGAGGTTAGATGTAAGGAAAATACCCAAGAAATGACTTTCTTGCAAAGAAAGAGTTTGACGCTAATGGCCGGGAGTGTGCTGGTTCTTTTCTTTCGTTCATTTCTTCCTTGTTTCCTTTTACTGTCAACTGTGGCTCAGGAGTTAATTGCTTCTTATTAGGCAATTGCCTTGGTATTCCTTCAAAGTCTCCTGGCGACAAATAACACCAAGAATTCACATTTTAAACAAGTTTCCCGGGCATTTCTTCTGCCCACTTATGTTTAAAAGCCACTGCTATAAATTAAGGAAGCCAGTTTTTGTTTTTTTGGGTTTTTTTTGTTTTATGTCTTGCCAAAATGTAGTTTGATCTTTAATGGTATTCAAACATTAATTCCTTCAACACAGTTTGTGTGCACACACGGGTGCGCCTACCAGGTAGCAGGTGCTAGGTATAAAATATAGTTAAAGCCACATAAGACATGGTCTCTGACATAAGGAACTTACAATTTAGTAAGGAAAACAACCTATGTATAAGATTCAGTGCAAGGAAGAAAATGATAAATGACATAAGAAATTACAAAATGACCAGAGGTATGGAGGCAAGCAAGTGTGAAGTCAGAAAGTTTAATTTGACTGGCAGATAAGAAGCTTGAAGGAAAGAAGTGAGAAATGAGACCAGAAAAGGAAAGAAAATTGTGAGACTAAGAAAGAAAAGAAAATCATGAGTGGACTTGAATCCAGGTTACAATTTTAACTTCATTCCATAGGTAGAAAAGAACAGTTGTATGCTCTTTGAAATGAAAGGAATTATTAATATCGTTAAAGTGCATCAGTCTTGCCAGGTGGCTTATTTTAAATAGGACATCAATCACTCAAATGTCTATATTGATTGTAGCAAGTATCATTTTATTTAATCCATCAGGTACTAGAGAGGTACAAAGATGAATAAAACAGTTCCTCTCCTTGAGTAATTAATTTACCACAAGTAAGTCTGTACTTTGCTTTATAGTCACAACCTTGCAAAAGCACTTTGTAATCAAGGTGTAGGAACTAATTTCAGAACAGTCTTTCCTAATGTATGAACAGGGCCTTTGTTCATTAATTTACATATTGTTGTTCGGGTTTTGATCATTAGCTTTTGACCTTTAGCTTTAACATATATACTCTATATAAGAGGATGGAAACTTTCTGATACCTAACTAATTGTTGGCTGTTATTTTTTCCTTCTGTATATTTTCATCCTAAATATGTTAACTCTTACTTTATTTTACTATATGTAGTTATTCATACATTCTGAATTAATCTTATGTATATGAATACATTTTTGAGTCTCTAATGAAGCTTTCCATAAAAATTATGTTAAGGAGGCCGGGCATGGTGGCTCACGTTTGTAATACCAGCACTTTGGGAGGCCGAATGGGTGGATCACAAGGTCAGGAGTTTGAGATCGGCCTGGCCAATATGGTAAACCCCATCTTTACTAAAAATACAAAAATTAGCCTGGCATGGTAGCAGGTGCTTCTAGTACCAGCTACTTGGGAGGCTGAGGCAGGAGAATCGCTTGAACCCAGGAGGTGGAGGTTGCAGTGAGCCAAGATCGCACCACTGCACTCCAACCTGGGCGACAGAGCAAGATTCCATGTCAAAAAAAAAAAAAAAAAAAAAAAATTATGTTAAGGAAAAGCTCATGAGCCAGGACACTTGGGGATTTACTCAATATTCAATTATTGGTATATACTCAATAATTCAACAAATATTTATTAGATAACTACTATGTGCTTTGGAGGACACAAGGATCAGTCTGGCATGGTCCCTGCCCACAGGTTGCCCACAGCCTAATAAAGGGTTTAAAACAAAAGCACTGGCAGAGAATGATAGATCCACAAGGACGTAAATGTACTATAACAACTACTACTAAATTTCCAAGAAGAGAGCTATTATTCTTTTAAGCAAGCTTGTCCAACTCACAGCCCAGCACAAATTCATAAACTGTCTTAAAACGTTATGAGACTTATCTTTTTTTTCTTTTTTTTGGCTCTTCAGCTGTTGTTGGTGTTAGTGTATTTTATGTGTGGCCCAAGACAATTCTTCCAATGTGGCCCAGGGAAGCCAAAAGATTGGACACCTCTGCTTTAGGGGATTATAAAAATTACTTAAGGGTGGAGGTAATATGTGATCTGGCTTTTTAAAAACTGGGTAAAAATAGAAATTAATGTAGGAGTCCGGGTAAGGAAGGTAAGAGAATTCTAGATAGAAATCACTTTTCAAAGGCATAAAGATAGAAGAAATCTGAAGTATATTCAGAGAATAATTTGTAGTTCCTTTTTTTTCTATAACCATAGAAGGCATATAGGACAGTAGTGGGAAATTATGTTGAAAAGGAAGGTTAGAGCTATTTTGCTCTAGACCCTAAGACTTTACATTTGATTCATTTGGCAATGACTTACTACTAAAAGGCACTCAAGTGCCATGATCACTGCTGTGCTTGTGTGAGTTTTCTCTTTTGTCCCTCTCACCCTTGGAGCGTTATGTGAATGGACTTGGATGAAGTCTGTGGGCTAGAGATAGTGATTAGATTCTGAGGGAAGAACTCTTATTCGAATGGAGTATCTTGCCTGAGGTAGTTTGAATCTCAGTTGAATCTAGGAAGAGCCCTAGGAATAAATTGGAGTTGAAGGTCTTGAGGGAACCCATATACACAGGTTGTGGCTAAAGGGTGGAAGGAAGCAGGATCTTAATGAGGAGGTGAACCAAGAGTCGGGAGTTAAATAGAAACCATGAGTACTGGAACAGGTTGGCAACAAGTAGCCAAGTGTCTGAGACTCTATCAGTTAGTGGGTTGGTGGATACATTGTTGGCCAGGACAGACAGAACTTCAGGAAGAGTTATGTGGCAACAGTGTGTGATAAACGTTGTCATGGTGGCAAGCAGAAAGCGGAGAATTGAAGTGGACTGGGAAGAGATAATGAAGACTGGAACTAGGGCAGTGAGTGGGAACAGAGAATAGGGGAGAAAGACCTAAGAAAGAAAACATAATTTTGTAACTAAGTAGACGTGTTAGGTAAGAGAGTAAAAGCGATCAAAACTGCTTCTTAGGTAATTAGGAAAATGGTATGAGAAAAAATAAAGTCTAGAAGTGCTGGTTTTGTAGATTGGAATAAGAATGAAGTGTTTTTGGAACAATCAGTTCAAACCTTTATGTTTAAATTATAACATAAAAGAATTTTGAAAAATGATGAGTCTCCTCAGATATTTTTAGGTTGAACTTTAAAAATTTCACCATAAATATAATTAATTTGCAAGGGATATAATTTCTCATATAAACATTTGTAATGAAAAATAAAGCTAATATCAGTTTTACTCATATGGGACATCCATCTCATTCATTTTAGATATTTATGAACAAGTTCTTCTTTAACAGAAACTAGGTTATTCATTCTTCTTTGAATTTGTGTTTCTATTCTACTTCTTCCACAGAACTTTATCCTAATGTAATAATAATTTTGCTTGAATGGATTTTATTAATCACCTATAATTTGTCTCATTTTACAAAAAATTTCAAATTTATATTTAAATTTTTGTTTTGTTTCCTGGGACTCTAAGGTTCTATAATTTCTAAAAATTATTTAAGAATGACTTTTCATTATTATTATTATCAGTAGTATATAATCAATCAAGAGAACATGATTTTATTTTTTTAGAATTATTAAACTAACAATATTATATTGGAAATGCTTTAGTGGATGGATAGAGCTGCTTTCCCTCCCAATTAGTTCATGCATACATGATCGAATATTTCTATTGTTAGAATGAGACAATGTTCAGCAATATTGTATTGTTGTTTTTAGTTTTTATAGACACTGAGAACCTTATATAAATAAGTGGATAGGAACGAAAGGACTTTTGACATAGTAGTGTCATGCAGTTGATCACAGCTGTTTATGTTTCAAGACCACTCAGTGAAGGTCCTGCTGGAGGAGATTCTGGTTCCTGCTAAGATACTATGTCTTCTCTGAAGATTAAACCTGAAGTAACTTTAGAGAGAAACCTCATGATACCAGGATTCAGAGAAGAGTGAGAAATCCCTGGGAAGATAAAGGGATAGCTTGAGCTGGTGTGGATAGTGGGTAAAGCTACAGCCAAGGGAGGGAATTAAAATGGAAACACAAAACAACCCAGTTTCCCCTTTTGCCTGTCATCACTTGCTTTGGGACACCGATGCTTATCTCCTCACAAGGGTCTGAAGTAATAAAATCAGAGCAGCACTGAAGCCCTACTCGAATGAGAAGCCAAGGAAAATGGGTGGGAATTAACTTGTTGTAGGCATTGACTTCTTACCTCTTGGCCTCCAAACTCTAGGATTGCTGGGTGATGCTTTTGGTGTACTTTAGGAGTGCCTTCTCCTTGGATTATTTCTCCTGGCGGGAAGAGGTGGGCATGTGTGAAACCCTGAACTGAGGAGTTGCTTAGTGGGGCAGGTTTTTGGTGTCTAGGATTCTTCCCCATACTCTTCCTTGATCTCCCGAGGCCAAGGGCCAGGACTGGCTCTAGATCCATGCCTTGTCTTCTGGGGTGCCAATGCTTCCCAGGAAATGAGCTCAGAGGCCAAGTTTCAAACACCATTAGAAAAGAGTTTAGAATACACAGTCCTAGAATTTAAAAATTAACAAAGTGAACATACTAAGAGAGATAAGGGAAGATGTTGATAATATGAAGCAAGAATAAGAAATAAAAACAGAACCAAGTAGGTATGAAAAATATATAGTTGAAATATAGAATGCAGTGATATAGGATACATAGTAGATACAGCTAAAGAATGAATTTTAAAACTAGATGATCAGATTGTAGAATTTTATACAGAAGGAAGCAGGAGAGGATAAACAAATTGAAAATGGAAAAGATATATGGGATTAAAAGTAAAAGTGCCAAAATCTATCTAATAGGATTCTCAGAGAAAAAATAAAAAGAGGGAGGAGGAAATCTTTTAAGAAATAATGGGGATAAACTCATCAGAATTAAAGAAAGAACTTAGCTTTAAAGAAATGATAGACTACCCAATAAGAGAGAAGAAAAAAACTGACAAATAGACATAATGAAATTTTAAAACATCAAAAAGAAAAATTCTAAAAGCTCCCAGAGAGAATGAGCAAATCATATAAAAAAGAACAACAATCACATTGACATCCTACTTTTCAGCAGCAACATTGGATGCAAGAATAACTGGAGTAATATGTTAAATGTATTAAGGGAAAAAGACCTTTCAAGTTAAAAATTTATATCCATTCAAATTGTTATTCATATGAAAGGGAATGATTAAGATATTTTCAAATATGCAAGAGCTCAGAGGGTTTGTCACAAGAGTCCTACAGTTAAAACACATGGTAGAAGTACTTACAGAGGAGGAAAAACAAATCCAGGAGATGCCACAAGAGCCGTGTGCAGCAAGAGTCTTTAAATATCTTGGTAGAGTTTGCTGGTATCAAAAAATACAAAAACAACACAAAACCAAAGAAGAGAAAACATAATCATAATAACCCAGAATTAAAATTCATGATAATATCCACATAACAAGCACTGGGAAGGGGGCAAGGGCATAGGAGCAGCACATGAAAGTGTGCTAAAGGAGAATATGGAGGCATCAGATTTTTAAAGTAGGAAGGAATGAAAACATACAAAGAGTGGGAGAAACTGAAATAAAAATGATACGGAAGGGGGCAGGGACTGAAAATTAATGATATCTAACTTAACATTCCAGAATTTTAACAGAATAAACCCAAATAAAGTAGTAGGAAAGATAAAACTAAGAGTAAAAATCAACTAAATAGAACACAAAGATAAAATAGAAAAGATCAACAAGGTCAGTATTTGGTTCTTGGAAAAAACCAACAAAATAAATACATCTTTGGCGAAATAGAGAAAGCAGGCTGGGCATGGTGGCTCACACCTATAATCCCAGCACTTTGGGAGGCCAAGGTGGGTAGAGGAGGGCATGGTCCCTGGCTAGGGCTCCACCCCCAGGCATGTTCCCACAGACCTAGGTGAGGACAGGCATTTCTCTTTTCCTGCCTAAATGTTGCATTTTCCAAGACCACCCTGGCCTGCCATGCCCCCATCCTGGGCCTATAAAAACCCCAAGACCCTAGCAGGCAGACGCACAAGCAGCTTGACATCGAGAGTCACACCGCGGCACAGAGCCAGCAGGCCTGCAATCCATCCACCGGCAGAACAACATGGAGTTTGGCTGGGGCCGTTGGAGGAGAGCCCAGGCTGCTGAGCTGCCTGACTCCAGGGGAAAACCACTTTCCCACTCCATCTCCCTTCTGGCTCCACATCCATCTGCTGAGAACCTCCACTCAATAAAACCTTGCACTCATTCTCCAAGCCCTCGTGTGATCAGATTCTTCTAGTACACCAAAGCAAGAAACCTTGGAATGCAGAAGGCCCTCTGTCCTTGCAATAAGGCAGGGGGTCTAATTGAGCCGATTAACACAAGCCACCTATGGACAGCTAAACTAAAAGAACACCCTGTAACACACACCCACTGGGACTTCAGGAGCTGTAAACATTCACCCCTAGATGCTGCCCTGGGGTTGGAGCCCCACATCTGCCCATCTGCATGCTCCTTCTAGTGGTTTGAGCAGCGGGACACAGAAGAAGCGAGCCACACCCCCACTGCATGCCCTGCAAAGGGGCTGAGGGAACTTTTCCCATTTCAATAACAGGCTGAGATGGGAGAAACAAGTCCAAATACAGAAATAATTACAAGTACATTGGTTAAAAATACCTGTTTAAAGGTATATTGTCTATTGAATTTTTTAAAAATCTAGCTCTCTACTATTTATAAGAAGCATATTTGAAGCATAAAGATATGGAAATATTGAAACACAAAGAATGGAAAAGGACATATCAGGGAAACACCACAAAGAAAACCTGTATAATGGAATTAATACCAATTAAATATACCTTAACATAAACAAATCATCGTTAAGGGATAAAGAAGGTCACTTTATAATGATTAAAGATTCAACTCAAAAAGATTATATAGTAATTTTAATAATGTATGCAACTAATAAAATAACCTTAAATATATATCAAAAATTGACAACATTGCATGGAGAAATTGGCAAATCCATTATAGTAGGAGATTGTAATGCACTTCTCTCAATTACTGATATATGAAACAAAGAAAAAATATATGGATGATTTTAACAATACAACAAGCTTATTCTAGTAGACACATACACAGTTCTCTAATTAGAGAATGTACATGTTCTCAAGCACATGTGGAATATTTACTAAAATTGATCTTGTCCTAGGCCATGAAGCAAGGAAGCCTTGATAAAGTTAACACAGATCATATTCTCTAATAATACACAGTTAAAAGTCAGCAAACAACAAGATTAAATATCTGCATATACCTGGAAAATAAATCACATTGCATCTGAACAACTCATAAGTCAACGAATAAACCCTAATAAGAAAAAATTTAAATTCCTAGAACTGAATGATAATGAAAATACAACATACCAAAGTTTGAAGGATACAGCAAACATGTACTTCAGTAGAAGTTTAATATTTATATTAGAACAAGAGAAATACAGAAAATTAATGATATCTAAAAATTTCACAATTTTAACAGAGTAAAACCAAATAAAGTAGTGGGAAAGATCAAACTAAGAGCAAAAATCGACTAAATAGAACACAAAGGTAGAATAGAAAAGATCAACAAGGTCAATATTTGGTTCTTTGAAAAAAAAAACAAAATAAATAAATCTTTGGCGAAATTAAGAAAGAAATAGAGAAAACAGGCTGGGCATGGTGGCTCATGCCTATAATCCCAGCACTTTGGGAGGCCAAGGCAGGTAGATTACTTGAGTCCAGGAGTTTGAGACAAGCCTATACAACGTAGTGAGACCCCATCCCTACAAAAAATTTTAAAAATCAGCCAGGCATGGTGGCCCGTGCCTGGCTGATTTTTAGTAGTATTCCCAGCTATTTGAAAGGCTGAGGTGGGAGGATTACCTGAGTCTAGGAGAGTGGAGGCTGCAGTGATTCGTGACTGCATTACTGCACTCCAGCCTGGGTGAAAGTGTGAAACCCTGTCTGAAAAAAAAGAAAAGAGAGAAAAAATCTTACATATGGAAGAGGGACTATAGCCATAGATAAAGGAGAGATTAGAAAGATAAGAGAATCCTACTAGGTAATAATACTAGGTGTATGTGAATACTTCTGCAAACTCAGTCAAAATGAAAACAATTCTTTTCCTAGAAAAATATAGTTATACAAGACAGTTAATACAAAACTTGAATTGTCTTGTGATTATTAAAGAAATTGAAGCAGTAGTTCAAAGTCTTCTACAAGCAAAACACCAGGCCCAAATGACTTTAGAATTCTACCATACTTTCATCTTAAACTTATAACTCTTCTTCTACCCCTCAAAAGAGAAAAAATTTCCTAATTTATCCTAAGACTATACCTTCTAAACTGCAGGGTACAAAACTAGACCAAGACATTATGACAAAGGAAAACTATCCATTTCATTTACTAATATAGATGTAAAACCTTAGACATACTATTAGCAAGTTGGATGCAGCTGTTTATATTAACAGATAATATATCTTGGCCAACTTGAGTATCCCCAACAATACAATGAGGAATTAATTTCAGAATCTGTAAGTATAAATCCCCACATTAATATATTAAAGGAAAAAATCATATCATGTCAGAGAAATCATTTGTAATAAGACTCAATATATATTCATAATTAAAAAGAAAAGGAAACTTCCTTAACCTGATCTACAGAAAATATCATTCTGAATAGGGAATGTGAGAAGAATTTCCTTTAAAATAGAGAATAGTCAAGAAAGTCAGCTTTTTTTTTCCCCTAACATTGTTGATTTTAGTCAACTTAAGACTAAGGTGAGACTTGAAAAGCAGAAATAAGATTTATTATTTATAGTAATCTACAAATAAGTTATTAGAAATAATAGGAGAGCTGAGCAAGGTAGCTGGATTTAAGATTAATATACAAAAGTCAAGTGCACTTCTATTCATCAGCAACTAAGTAGAAAATGTAATAAAAATGAAGAAATCATGTAAAATAGTAGCAAAGAATATAAAATATCTAAGAATAAATATGACATAAGGAGGACATTTATAAGACCTCCTTGGGGAAAGTTACAACATTTTATTGAAAAACACTGAAGAATACATAAATATAAAGATACATCACAATCATGTGTCAAGAGACTTAATATCAAAATTAATTTTCCCATATTGATATACATATTCAGTGCAAATACAATAAAAATTTCACAAGCTTTCCTGGCTATAAAATGTATATGAAAGACTAAAGGATCAAAAATAGCCAAGAAATTTCAAATGTCTTGCTCTACCAGCTATTAAGACCTACAAGGCTATGTTAATTAGGGCAGTATGATTATTGACAAACAGAATAAAACAGAATACAGAAACATATCCAGGTGTATCTGGAACTTTTTCTGACAGTGGTTGTATGAAATATGAGAGGAGAGAAAGGAGGGACTATTCAGTAAATGGAGCTGGAATCAAGAGTTCTCCATATGGAAAAGTAAAGTTGAATTTCTATTTCACACCACAGGCAAAAATTAACTCCAAAGGAATCAGGGACTTCTAGTAAAAAGCAAAATGTTGAAACTCTAAGCGGAAATACAGGTGAATATATTCTGCATCTTGGGGTGTGTAGGAAAGGATTTTATAAGCAACATAACCAAAGGCACTAACATAAGAGAAATGATGGATTAGCTTCTCTATGTTAAGAACTCTTGTTCATGAAACAACACCAGAGGGAAAGTGATAAGCTATAAACTGGGAAAAGGCTTTTGTACTGCAAATAAGCAAAAAAGGAATAATACGAAATTTGGATAACTCACAATCAATACAAAAGGGACAAACACAACCTAGTATTTCACAAAAAAGGACACATTTGGCTAATGAACATGTGATGAGATGTTCAATGTCATTAGAAATCAGGGAAATACAAATAAAGACTTCATTGAGAGAAACCAAAAAATAAGAAGTCTGATAATACCAGGTGTTGGAAAAGATGTGGATAAAGAGTGTCTCTTAATTATTGCTGGTGAGACTATTTGGCACAACTACTTTGGCAAAAAGGTCTGGCATTATATTGTAAAGTTAACCATTCCCATATCCTACAACCAAGGAATTTCACTTCTATACCCAAGAGTAAGTCTTGCTCATATATACCAGAGACAGACACAATAATATTTATAGGAATGTATAACGGAACAAGCCCCAAAATCAACCAAAAGGCCCTTTAATTCAAGAATGACTACATTGCAATATAGTCCAACAACTATACAAAATATTGAGAGTAGTGAAAATGATTACATATCTCTATGAAGCCATGAAATGTTATTTTTAATTCAATCATAATTTTATGAAGACATAATTTACTTACTGTAAAGTACACAGATTTTAAAATTATAGCCTGGTGAATTTTTAGACATGTATATATTTGTGTAACTACCACCTAGAACAATATACAGAACGTTTCTGTCCCCCCTAGAGAGTTTCCTTGTTCCCTTTTCTTGTCAGTAACTCTCCTTACCCTCCTCCCAGAGGTAACTACTATTCTGATTTCTTTCACCATCAATCAGTTTTATCTTTTGATGATCTTTAAATAAATGGCATTTATAATATGTGCTGTTTTGTGACTTATTTCACTTAATTCATGTCTGTGAAATTTAGGTGGTTGTGTGAAGAGTGGGTTTTCAATGTTGTATTTCCTTGTATGAATAGAGCAGATTCATTTTTCAAATTTTCCTGTTAGACATTTGGGTGTTTCTGGTTTTTATCAGAATAAAGTTGTTATGAACATTCTCATACAGATCTCTTTGTGGACATGTGCACTCATTTCTATTAAGAATAATATATCTAGGAGTGAAATGGCTGTGTGATACAGTAGACCTATATTTAACTTAATTAGAAATTGCCAAAAAGTTTTCCAAAGTGATTGTACCTTTCATTAGCAATGTGTAAGAGTTCTAGTTTTGATCCCCATCCCCTCTAATGTTTGTTATTGGTACATTTTAAATTTAGATACTCTAGTAGACATGTGATAGTATCTTATTGTGGTTTTAATTTGCACTTCCTAAACAACAGATGAAGTTGGTCACCTTTATTTATACTTACAGACTTTTGGATTTCCTCTTTCATGAAATGCCTGTTTCAAATCATTTCCCAACTTTTAAATTTGGTTTAATATATTTTTCTTATTGATTTGTAGAAATATTTTATATATTCTGGATATGAGCCTTTTGTCATTTGTGTGTATATATATGTGTCATATTAATGTATAAATACGTCATTTATATATAAGTATATGATGTATACATTTACACACAAATCCATACATGTACACATGTATGTGTATGTATATAATTTTTTCCAATCTATTGCTTACCTTTTCAGTTTCTTAATGATGTCTTTTGATGAACAGTTTTTAACTTTGATGAAATTCAATTTATCATTTTTTCTTTTATGCTTAATATTTTTGTGTCCTGCCCAGTAATTATTTGCCTGCCCCAAGGTTGCGAAGATCATCACCTATTTTTCCTGCATTAAAGTCTTCGTTAAATCATGAATTGATTTTTATATATGGCATATGCAAATCAATAAATGTGATATATCACATAAACACAATTAAGAACAACAAACATGATCATCTCAATAGACGCAGAAAAAGCATTTAGTAAACTTCAGCATCCCTTCATAATAAAAATTCTGAACAAATTAGGCATAAAAGGAACATACCTCAAAATAATACAAGGAATATGTGACAAACCCACAGTCAACATCATATTGAATGGGGAGAAATTGAAAGCATTCCCTGTAAGAACCGGAACAAGGCAAGGCTGCCCACTTGCACCACTCTTGTTCGACATAGTACTCAAGCTGTAGCCAAAGCAATCAGGCAAAAGAAAGAAAGAAAAGGCATCCAATTTGGGAAAGAGGAAGTCAGATTATTTCTGTTCACTGATGATATGGTCTTGTATCTAGAAAAACCTCAAGACTCCACCAAAAAATCCTCTTAAATTTGATAAATGAGTTCAGTAAAGTTTAAGATACAAAATAAATGTACAAAATTAGTAGTATTTCTGTACATCAGTAACAATCCAGCTGAAAACCAAATCAAGAAGGCAATACCATTTATAATAGCTACAAAAACATAAAACACCTAGGAATGAATTTAATCACAGAGGTGATCTCTAACACGGAAAACTACAAGACACTGATGAAAGAAATTATAGATGACACAAACCAGTGGAAAAAATCCTGTGCTCATGGTTTTGAAGAATAATATTGTTAAAATGACTATACTGCCCAAAGAAATCTGCAGATTCAGTGCAATCCCTATCAAAGTACCACTGTCATTTTTCACAGAATTAAAATGCTCAACATCACTAATTATCAGAGAAATGGAAATTTAAACCGCAATAAGACACTGTCTTACACCATTCAGAATGGGTATTATTAAAAAGACAAAAAATAAAAGATGTTGGTGAGGATATAGAGAAAAGGGAACTCATACACTGTTGGTGGGAAGAAAATTAGTACAACCTCTGTGGAAAAGAGTATGGATATTTCTCAAAGAACTAAAAATAGAACTAGCATTAAATCAAGCAGTCCCACCACTAAGTATCTACCCAAAGTAAAATAAGTCATTATATATTATAAAAAGATACCTACACCCATATGTTCACCACAGCACTATTCACAGTAGCAGAGATATGGAATCAACCAAAGTGTTCATCAGTGGATGATTGGATAAAGAAAATGTGGCATATATACACAATGAAATACTAATCAGCCATAAAAAAGAATGAAACCATGTCTTTTGCAGTAATGTGGATGGAACTGGAGACCATTTTCTTAGATGAAACAAGTTAGACACAAACAGATACTACATATTCTCACATATAAGTGGGAGCTAAATAATGTGTACACATAGACATAGAGTGGAATGATAGACAATGGAGACTTGGAAGGGTGAGAAAGTAGAAGGGAGTGGGTGATAAGAAATTATTTAATAGGGACAATGTACATTATTTAGGTGATGGTTACATTAAAAGATCTCACTTCACCACTGTGCAATGTATGCATGTAACAAAATTACACTTGTACTCTATAAATGTAGATAAATTTTAAAAAGGGCAGCAGGGTGGCTCACACCTGTAATCCCAGCACTTTGGGAGGCCTAAGCAAGAGAGTCACTTAAGCCCCAAAGTTCAAGACCAGCCTGGACAACATAACAAGACCCCATCTCTATAGTTAGAAAAAAAAAATAGCCAGGTGTGGTGGTGGTGCACATGTAGACTATAGTCTCAGCTATTTGGGAGATTGAGGTGGGAGGATCATTTTAGCCCAGGAGATCGAGGCCACAGTGAACCATGATTGTGCTACTGCACTCTAGCCTGGACAACACAGCAAGAACAATTTCAATTATATATATATATATATA
>NW_016812403.1:583825-712772 GCF_001698545.2 Rhinopithecus bieti | reverse complement strand
TGTATATAAAATATATGTTTATACAATTAAAAAACATGTAAGCATGTTTTCTTAAAATACTTTTAAAATATATGATGTAATATAGGAGTAAATATTCATTTGTTTCCCTCTCAACAATGTCCAAGTGGTCTCAGCAATGTAATTTTGAGTGGAAAAAAGTAAGTCCCAAGGAATGAAACCCTTTTTATCAAGTTAAAACAACTAAAACAAAAAATATTCCCCCCCACTTTTTTTTTTTTCCAGACAGGGCCTTGCCCTGTTACCCAGGCTGGCATGCCCACTTCAGCCTCTAACTCCTGGGCTCAAGTGATACTTCTGCCTTAGCCTCCTGAGTAGCTGAGATTACAGGCATGCACCATCATGTCCAGCTAATTAAAAAAAATATTTTTGTAAAGTAGGGGTATCCCTATATTGCCCAGGCTGTTCTCAAACTCCTGAGCTCAAGTGATCCTCTGGCCTCATCCTCCCAAAGTGCTAGGATTACTAGCTTGAACCACCTCACCTAGTCAATATTCCTTTTTGAATACACATGGTTGTGATAAAATACATATATAAAACGAAAAGCAAAGGAATGTTAATCACAAGATTTTGGATAGCAGTCACCTCAGGTGATGGGAAGCAGGAAGACAAGATGGAGGAAAACTAGGTGTATGGATGCAAGTTATTGTTTGTTTTCTAGTTTTCTTGTTTTGTAGTTGCGTGGTTTAGAATACACTAAGTAGAAGGCTCAGCTATACCTCTCACTAGAAATTCTTGGCAGGCAGTTGGAAATGCACTTCTGGAATAAGGGTAAATTCATTAATTTCTCAAACCATTTTCTCCTGAAGAATAGGAATATTAATACCACAGCCTTATCTACCACATAGTTACTATACTTCTGGAAAAAAAAAAATCACTGAGGTGATTTTGTTAGGAAAAACATGAAAGTGGTACACAGTTGACTGCTTTACTTATTATCTTGATATTCTGCTCCCTTGGACTCATTGAAACACTTCAGGACAGTTTGGTGATTTTATTGGGTGCTTTCAGTCCTCTTTGGGTATCTAAAACTTACATCATATCTTTTCTTACTATAATTTACATTGATTATTAGTCATGTAAAGGTAAAAGGTAATATAGTCAAGGTTGGGCACAGTGGCTCACACCTGTAATCTCAGCACTTTGGGAGGCTGAGGCAGAGGAATCACTAGAATTCAGGAGTTCAACACCAGCTTGGGCAACATAGTGAGACTCCTCTACAACAACAAAAAATAATAATAAAATAAATTAAGGTAATAATTGAGATTATCCATGGTTAAGTGAGTAAACAAAATGGGAAAAATAACTTGCTTTCTCCTCTCATTCTCTCATTCCCTCTCACTAAAGATAACCATCATTAAGTCTTTTACGTATGCTTTAAAAAACATTCTATACATTTTTATTAGATGCTTTACACAAATGAGTTCATATTATGCAACTATTTTCACTTAATATGTAGGGAAGATTTTCTTAAAAAAATAGAAAAACATTACATGCTCATGGATTGGAAGAAACAGTATCATTAAAATGACGATACTGCCCAAAGCAATTTACAGATTCACACTATTCCTATCAAATTACCAATGAAATTCTTTGCAGAACTAGAAAAATCTATTTTAAAGTTCATATGGAACCAAAAGAGAGCCCCAATAGCCAAAGCAATCCGAAGCAAAAAGAACAAAGCTGGAGGCATCATGCTACCCAACTTCAAACTATACTACAGGGCTACAGTAACCAAAACAACATGGTATGGGTACAAGAACAGACACATAGACCAATGGAACAGAATAGAGAGCCCAGAAATAAGGCCTCACACCTGTGACCATCTGAACTTCAACAAAGCTGACAAAACCAAGCAATGGGAAAGGACTTTCTATTCAATAAATGGTGCTGGGATAACTGGCTAGCCATATGCAGAAGATTGTAACTGGACCCCTTTCTTACACCATGTACAAAAATGAGGTCAAGGTGGATTAAATACTTAAATGTAAAACCCAAAACTATAAAAACCCTGGAAGACAATCAAGGCAATACCATCCTGGACATAAGTACCAGCAAAGATTTCATGAGGAAGATGCTGAAAGCAATCACAACAAAAGCAAACAAATGACGAGTGGGATTTAATTAAACTAAAGAGCTTCTGTATAGTACAAGAAACTATCAACAGAGAAAACAGCCCACAGAATGGGAGAAAATATTTGCAAACGATGCCTCTGACAAAGGTCTAATATCCAGCGCCTAAAAGGAACTTAAATTCACAAGAAAAAAACAACCTCATTAAAAAGTGGGCAAAGGACATGAACAGACGCTTTTCAAGATTGGGCATATACGCAGTCAACAAGCATATGAAAAAAGTTCAATATCACTGATGATTAGAGAAATTCAAATCAAGACCACAATGAGATACCAGCTCACACCAGTCAGAATGGCTATTACCAAAAAGTAAAAAAATAACAAATGCTGGTGAGGTTGTGGAGAAAAGGGAACACTTATACACTCTTGGTGGAGTGTAAATTATTAATTGTTCAACCATTGTGGGAAGCAGTGTGGCGATTCCTCAAAGAGCTAAAAACAGGACTACCATTTATCTCAGCGATCCCATTACTGGGTATATACCCAGAGGAATATAAATCAGTCTTCCGTAAACACGTATGCACATGAATGTTCATTGCAGTGCTATTCACAGTATCATAGACATGGAATCAGTCTAAATGCCTATAAATGACAGATTGGATAAAGAAAATGTGGTACATATACACCATGGAATTCTATGCAGCCATAAAAAAGAATAAGATCATGTCTTTTGTGGGAACATGGCTGGAACTAGAGGCTGTTATCTTCAACAAACTAATGTGGGAACAGAAAACCAAATAGCACATGTTCTCACTTACAAGTGGGAGCTAAATGATGAGAACTCATGGATACAAAGAAGGGAACAACAGACACTGGGACTACTTGAGGGTGGGAGGAGGGAGAGGACTGGAAAAAAATAACTGTTGGATAGTAGGCTTAGTAAGTAGGTGACAAAGTAATCTGTACAACAAACCCCAGTGACATGAGTTTGCCTACATAAGAAACCTGCTCACGTACCCATGAACCTAAAATAGTTAAAATTTAAAAAAAAATTAAAACCAACATTGTATTCCAAACTATAAATTATTTTGTAAATAGTCCCTGTGAATATTTAAATTGTTTTGGATCTTTTCTATTACATCAGTAGTACAACAGATGTTCTTGTAAATATGTGTTTGCATACTGTGCCACTTTATATAAGATACATTTTTAGCAGTGGAATTACTGGCCAGAGAGAATGTGCATTTTACATTTTGATCAATTATTGCTAATTTACCTTCTCATAAAAAGCAAGTAAGTGAGAGTGCTTGTTCCCCCACACCCTCACACACACAGGGAATATCAAACTTAAATTTTTGTCTATTAGGTGAAAATTGGCACCACATTGTTTTGACTTGGATTTTATTTTGTGAAGTTGGCCATTCTTTTATATGTTTTAAATAAAGTGTTCCATTTTTCTATTGAAAAAATTTACTCCTAGGAACATTACAAAATAAACTATTGTAGCTCCTTGCAAAAACAGAGAATGGTGACTGCATGCTTAAGATCCAGAATGTTTCTTTTAGCTTTGCTGATTTGGGTTCATACCATCTCACCCCAGCTCATACATGTCATTCATTTGTTTATTTTAAAGTACTTATTAAGTACTTACTGTTTACAAAGCACTGATAGGCACTATCCCTTAAAAGGCAGTATTTTTTAGATGAGGAAATGTGATTGGGTCTCCATTATGGGCCTGTCTACTAAAGGATTAAATTCAAATCTTAGTATTCAAGCAGTTCTTCTCTTCCCTGAGTTTCATTTTTCTAGTTGTTCAATATTAAATGAATAGTCTCAACTATCTGTTGGTTAAGCAAGTGGAAATTTATCCAAAAGGCTGAATCTCTACCCGTGATAGCTTCAGATGATCAAACTATTGCTACTGCTTTCTTGTCATTTGTTATTTTGTAATTGATGAGTTCAGTATTTGATCACCTAGATACAGCCAGTAAAAGGAGTTCAGAGGTTAGTGTTCTGATGGTGAGGTGACATATACATCTACAGTGTCTGCCCTAACAGTTCTACCCCAGTTTTGTTTGGTTGCTTCATTTGTAATTTCTGTTGAACTAGAAGGCTCATGATACATTGTTGTGGACCACTTATTATTGGTTAGTCCAAGTATCTGATACAATTTATCCTTCAACTGCTAGCAAGCAAGAAGTAGGTGGTACAGTAAGTTGTCAGATGGACTCTAGACAACAGGGAAAGCCTGGACTCTATACCACCTAGTCCAGGCTTGATATTGCAAGTGAGTATAGGAGGCAAAGAGTTAAAAATTTCCACATAGGAAATAGGATAACACTCTTATTCTAGATCCTTTGCTTTTCTCCACAGTCTCTATAAAATGAGAAATAGGGTCATTTATTTAAGTACGAAGACAGTCTCCTTTAGACATGTAGAATATCAGCTACCAAGCTCTTGGGTGTATGTGTATGTGAACCAGGCATTTGAAAGATTGCCAGAGATGCAGATTCAAAATAATATAGGCAATCCTTGCTTTGTACAGTAGTGTAGGACAGTAAAATGGCAGAGCAGGTTGAAACTGTGAAAAAAATGATCTCAATAATCAATGTGAAAAGTTATGATTGTTTCATGCCCTTTACATTTTTGTCAAAATATTAGTACCTCTCTGTTATTTATAAATATAGAGGGAAATGAGACTAAAGTAAAGCTGATGTTCATTTAGTACACTGTAATTTAGAATGTTAGAAATATTGAGAATTAAAGTGTCTTTTTAAATAAAATACTTAAGATTCATTTAAATAGTACTTACCTTCTTCTTACCACATAACTTATAAGACAGAGGGAGCATCTTTTTTGTGCCTTGACAAATACTCTGTCGAACGGTGGTAGTGTCAGCATTCCCAGTCAGCGATTTCTTCTATTACTCCATTCATATTTTATTCAGTTTTCACTTTCAGCATTATCACTTTTATTTTCTTTGCTGCACTTTCATCTTTGTTGGCTAATTCCCTGGGAGAAAAGGAAGCAACACAACTACACACTTTGCTGTGTGTGGACTGAATAGCAGATGCCCAATGTCTAATCACCAATAGCCTTTGAGAGAAATGACAAAATTGGTCACTGATCATGATATGTGTTTGTTTGCTTTGTGGACTGAAGAACTAGCAGTGCAGTTTGAACTTTATGGAGTTATAGTTCATATACCACATTGACTGAAATTTAAACTCTGCTCTTGGGGGACTAATGCTGTTTAAGTAAATTATAACTGAAATTCAGGCATATCAGGACTGTGCAGAGCAAGAACTGCCTAAATAAATGAGCTGTCACATCATATTGGTTGCATACGAGTTCTGTAGTAATTATGATTTTGTTGGACATGACGATTTTGCAATGAAGTCACTCTTTTTAAGGCTTCTTAGAGGTGATTTACAGAATGTAAATGTTTGCTTTGGTATCTACATCGAGGTAAGCTAGATTATGCTGTGATAACAAATGACATCCAAATCTCAGTGCTGTTAGTACCTTCCATGGCCAATTGACTCGGGGGAGAGGAGGAGGTTCTGTTTCACTCTGTCCTTACTCAGGAACCCAAGCTGAGGGAGACTCCATCTCTATGCTTCTGTAATTACCAGTTCAGGAATTGGAAACATGATTAATTGCATACTATCTCTTTAAGTTTTCACCCAGATGTGATACATACAGTTTCCAATCATGAATCACTGGCCAAAATAAGGCACATGGTCACGTCCCAAAGAGGATAGAGAAGTGAAATTCTACCATGAGCCTAGAAGGAAGAAATGTTGGGCAAGTAGCCTTAGTCACTACCACAGTTTCCAAAGACTTAACCTGGGGAGGGCTTTTCAGGGAGGAGCAACCGGGGACTGGGATTGCAGACTTAGATGTGTCAAATTGTCAGTTTCTGCTAGTGAAAGAATCAAGTTGAGGCAAAGTTGTATGTACTTGCATTCTAGGAGTCTGGTCACTGATTTTATGAAAATTAAGTTAGAGGTCAGGATGAGGCCAAGAAGTTGTAAGAGAGGAGAGATGGATCACAGGGACCAAGCAGAGCTCTGGAGAGCAGAACCCCTTCAGATGAGTGCTCTGGAGACTATCTACCATTCTACATGATTTCAGCTCTTTAATGGTTAGTGTCGCTGAGCCACTGTCTGTTTTCACTTGAGTTGACTACATAATTGGGAGTTCTGGGATACCTGACAGAAATGAATCTTAAATTGAACCTTCAAGGAAATGTAGGCTCTTGCTATGGACTGGCAGGAAGAAATGGCAAGGGCATTCTAGGAGTAAGTAGGTAAGGGAGGAACAAGTGCCAAACCAGTGTGAGATGTAATGGGATGCTATGAACATGGTAGGAGTACTGAGCTTCTTAAAACAAGGGAACAGAGAAGAACCACAGAGAATTAATTGCATAGTGATCCTCATTTAGTTATTAGCATTCCACATTTAGTGTTTGTCTATGTCTTTAGCCACAAATACATTAAACTCAACAAGTCCTCAGCAGTGTATTCAGATGGGTACCCTTAAAATACCCTGTCTCATAGTTTTCTTTGTCACTGATGCTAAACATTTCAATTCATCCACATACCAGAGTAATTTAGAATCACTTCAAAGCTGTGCCCACACCTGAACTTCTCATTTTAATCTAAATGTGATCCATTTTTTTGGTCTAAATTTTTTCTAACAGTATGAGATAAGAATAAAAATATTTAAGACACACCTAATCAAGCAGGAGCTATTTGAGCTTGCATTCATGTATTTCTTGGCACATTACGTAGGGTATTCTATTTGGGAAAATACAGTTAATATAAAATGGTCAATTTTGGTATGTATCGCCATATGCTGGGATAAGAACACTGTGCCAAGTCAGTTATAATCAAATGACCACATTATATTTAAATCTTCCAGACAGGTAAGGGATTTCGAATTAACTATCTATATTCTTAGACATAGTGCTCGACTAGTTGACTGAATTTAGATTTTTTTTTTTTTTTTTTGCCTAGATATTTGGATATTGTATAGACTTCTCCTTAGCACTGGACCCACTGGCCTTTGGGCAACTTCTTTAGTTCTTTCAACCTCCCTCTCAATTTTCTAAGAGCAGCACTATAGGGGGTATTTGGCTTCCAGGAAATTGCCCTGTGTAGTGTTCTTTGCACAAGCATGCTGCATTGTTCTTTCAAGCCTGAATATTTCCCCTCTTAACTTGGACATATTACAAGTGATATCATGCAACGGGTGTGAGCCATGTCAGTACAGGGAGTGTACTCCAGTGGTCATCAGAAGTTTTCATATTTATTCAGCATTATAATCTTTTCCATGTGACTGTTACTGAATTTGGGAGACTAAATGATGTAGGTATCGTCTCAATTATCTAAGCTGTTTATAACACCAAAAATTGATTGTCAATATTAGGGCAATAAACTTTCTTCCGTGAGACCAACCAATGTATTAGAGATGATGAAAGAATGGAAAAATAACCCAGAAAGTGATGAGGAAAACACAACAGAAGAGAAGAGTAATCCATCCACTGAAGAAAAGTTGAAAAGTTACCAGCTCTGGGGAAATGTCCGTGATGACAATTACACTTCAGATGAAGAGGAGGAAAAACAGGTAGGAAGAATCATTGCTGCATTTCTCCAAAGTGTAAAATACCCTCACCACACCTGGAACATTTTTTTGCAAATCTGTCTTTTTGTTGTTAGTTTGTAACAAAGGCCAAGCATTATATAGCAAGTAAAGTTATTTCTGCTTTATAAGGCTAGCACGATTTAGTGATGTGGCCTACATGTTTATTTTAAGGTTGGTGATTATGTAGGGCAGGTGTCTGCAAACTTTTTCTATAAGGGAACAAATAGTAAATATTTTAGGCTTTGTGAGCCATAGTAGTCTCTGTCACAACTACTCATCTCTGACATTGTAGTGTGAAAACACCCATAGACCACAAATGAATGAATGTGGCCATGTTCCAACTCAACTATTTTTCCCCCCAAAACAGATGGCATGCCAAATTTGGCCCAAGGATCAAAATTAATAATTTTTGTACTCTACCAGACTATAGAATTTGGAATGGGTCTATGTATTACATAGAAAATTATCATTATTACATTATTCAGTTATTTTTGTCTGAATTTATGGTAACAAAACTTTTATATAGGTTTATTATTTTACCTTATTAGTTCTGAATACAGTTTTATTCTTTTTAATGAATAGAATTGAATAACATTTTGATTGGTTCTAGATTGTGGTCTGTTAGCTGGATATCCTGACAAAGTTTACCCAAAGCTCCCCTTCCCTGCTTTCTTGTTTGTTTCTGCATTTGCAGAAAATTTCTCTGTATGTGTTTGTTCTCCTTCCTGTCTTGAAATCTAATTAACATATCTTAACTATTACTTAATAATTGAGCATCCTGCCAGCAGGGACTGTGTTCACCTCAGGGTAGCCAGACTTCTCGTGAGGAGTCGCTGGTTTCTGATTCTTTGATGCCTAGAATTAGGCAGAGTGCAGAGAGGGACTGCCAGGGTAAATCCTGGACCAGACTCAGGGAGGTGCAGCATTGCTGGCCTATACCCCTCCCTGCGAAGAATCCTCTTAGTAACTTACAGAAAGGGACATGGTAGCATGATCTATTCATTGATTTTTATTTAGTGGTTGAGAACTTCATTACTTTATAGCAAATGTTTAGATAATAAGCATAACATAATGATTTAGGTATTTTGAGATGATAATATTTTTACCATAATGTAGACATAAGCTCATTGAATTCTTTTTCCTCTCTAGTGTGTTAACAACTCTTGCGATGCTTAGCTCTTGTGTGTATTTTATATTCTCCTTAAAAATAATATCATAAAATTCCATGTTTGCATTTCTTATTGAACATAGTTTGAAGATTTTTGTTGACTGACTTGGCATTTTATACACATATTCATACATATGCACATACCTACTTACACATGTACATGTATACACGTATACTCACATATTCTTGCACATATATATGTACATCTACATATACTCACATATGTATGATTATACACACGTTTTGTGGCCTTGAGTTATATTTATCACTGCCTCTAACATAAAATATGCTTGTGAACCAAATGTCTTCCATTCCCTTTTTCATTGCCGTGTCACACTTTTCCCCTCCCACTCTTCCAGCCGCCCCTGCAAGTCACAAATTAATGAAACTTACTATGTGAATCAACTAGGGAACAGAAGAATTGGAATTTGAATTGTTTGTGGGTGCTAGAACTATACCAGTGGGTTGAAATTTCAAGAATACAGAGATGGTAGGAATATTGGTTGATATTTTAGGAATGTAGGTTTCATCAACAGGAAAAATTTTTCCGTAGTCAGAATTCATCAGCAATGGAAAAAGGCTGGGCCATGGATAACAAACCTTCCACCTCCCCATCATTGGAAGTATTCAAGCAGACTCTGGAAGGCTACTTGTTATAAATGCCATAACAGGAATTCTTGCAAGGTGGGTAGAGCTTGTCCTCCCTTGATGTCCTCTAAGGAACTTTCCCATGCTTAGATTTGGGAATTTCTCAAAAGCCAGGATAATCACACCTTTCGAAAAAATGTCAGAGCTCTTGGAAAACTAGCAGAGAGAGTAAGTGAGGATGTGTTAAAAACAAAAACAAAAGCAAAAGCACTTGAACTCAGCACCTTCCTCCTTCCCTAAATAATGGTCCCTTGGTTCCAAATGCCTTGGACATTATGGGAAAATGCAGTCTGCATCTCCTCTTTGTTAATATTTGGACTAAGATATCACACTACACTTGTTTCAGATTTGTTTTCAGATAGTTGGCACTTGGCAATGTCCTTTTGTTCATTTCCACCTTTGTTTGGTTATGGTATTCTGAGGACAGTAATGTTCTCGCATGTATATCTTGTTTCTCACATGCTGAGGACATCTAGATAATGTTTTGTGCTGTTGGTAATCCTCTGAATTCCGTAAGACAAAGTCTTTATCAGCTTTACTGGATAGACTCGACTTTCACTCCTGCAATAGCATTTGCTCATCTTCCGATGAGACACTTGGCAGACCACTGCTTATTGCAGTAGTGTGCCTTTTAACATTAGGTCCTTAATGATTCCTGATAAATGCTATCATGCTTTCATTATTCATAAGCTCAGAAAACAATTGGAGAGAAATGAATATCCATAATTAAAGTGTACCTTCCCATAACCATGGAGGAAGGGACTGGAATCTCTAGATGCAATACAAGTATATTTGCATTATGGAATTATTGCTTTGTAATGGAGAAACCTCCTAATTGTAAAATTGTTTAACACAGTCTTGAATGAATTTGTTTAATGAAAATAGAAGATTTTCAGGCTCACGCCTGTAATCCCAGCACTTTGGGAGGCCCAGATGGGTGGATCACCTAAGGTCAGTAGTTTGAGACCAGCCTGGACAACATGGCAAAACCCTGTCTCTACTAAAAATACAAAAATTAGCTGGGCATGGTGGCACTCACTTATAATCCCAACTACTCGGGAGGCTGAGGCAGGAGAATCGCTTGAACCCAGGAGGTGGAGGTTGCAGTGAGCCGAGATCATGCCGCTGCACTCCAGCCTGGGCAACGGAATGAGACTCCGTCTCAAAAAAAAAAAAAAGAAAAAAAGAAAAGAAAAGAAAAGAAAATAGATTTTGTCATTATTTTCTTTTGTGATAATTTTCCTTGACTGAAAACCTAGTTGTTACAGTATTGTAGGAGATAGTACATGTAGCAGTTGCTTTATCTAGGCTAGAAAGTAGAAAGGTATGGTGGTTTAGAACCTTTGATAAATTATTTTGAGAAATGATATGTGTTCATAAAACATTTTTTCAAAGACAAGAAATGTTGACATTTAAATAACATTGAAATTTAATACTTTGGTATGTTGATAATGTTTCTGTGAGGAAAAACTTAAGTTTTCATGATATTTTAGTGAGTGGGATAGAAATTTTCTTTTCCTGAAAGTTACATTTTAACTTTCTGAGTCCATGAGAACTGACTATCATATGAAAATGTGACAGTACTTGCACAATTGTGGCATACTTTCACATCCCAGTATTGAAGCATTGCAATATGGCATATGTGCCCAAGCACAGCCCTGGAAAAAATCATAATAGTTAAAAGTACAACTTCGGATCTAGGCTGCCTGGATTCAGATTCTGGCTTCACCACTTAGAAGCTTTATGGTGTTCAGCAAGCCTCTGGGCCTCCATTTTCTCATCTATAAAATAGGGATAATAATCTCACCAACTAAGGGCTAGATGAAATCATGCATGTAACACTCTTGGCACGTGGTAAGTACTTATTAATGTTAGCCATTAATACTTTCATTATTACTGAAAATGTATATAGAATATTACTAAAATTGCATATGTTTTCCTGGTTGTATCAAGGCTCCTTTGGGTATAACTGTGGGAATAAACTAGTAAATAAACCAAGACATTTCATTTTCAAAAGTGGTAATGTGCTGCTTCTAACCTCAGTTTGCTCTCTGAGTTTGGTGAGTTTCCTAGAGTTTCCTGTGGTAGATTGGATTCTTGTTTCCAATTAATTATTCCTTTCCTATAAATAATTTGTACATGCATATTCTTTGCCGTGTGACTTTGCAGTTCTCTCTACTAGAACTGTTGAAGGCTATTTTCTCACCCTACTAATGGTTTTGGCTGTTATTCTGGCTGATGGAATGTTAAAAGGGTGTAATGTAAGCAGAACCTTAGAAGTGTTTGCATGATTTAGCTTGCTCTCTTCTATTTCTGTCACCTGCCATGAGAAGAGCATGCCTGCAGAAAGCCACAGGTTCTGGAATTGTGGAGATTTGTGGAACAGATCTGAATTCAGTCTAATACCTGAAGTTTAGCCTAGCACAACCAAACTCTGCAATTAATTGAGAAAAATAAATACTTGCTGTTACAAGATACTGAGATTTTTGCAGTTGTTTGTTGTGTGGTTGTGCAGAAAAGAGTTAACATAGGTGGTCTAAACTGCTATCCTTCAAAAGACCTATTTATTTGCAAGGTTGACCCTTGGCTTATTTCTGGGAACTTAGCTAATTTTGTCTAAACTATTTGTGCAAACAATATGGTTTATGCTGAATACCTACTTTCCTTCTGGGAATCTGGGATTTGGGTAGATGCTAGGCAGAGGCTGCCTATGTGACCATGGGTGCTGAGTCTCCAATGGGCCTCCATAGTTGGCAAAATTTCACACATGCTGTCACAACTAATTGCAGGCGGAATTAAGCACATCCTCTGCAACTCCCCTGGGAGAAGACACTTGGAAGCTTGCTCATGGTTTCTCTTGGATTTAGCCTGAAGTGCCTTTTCCTTTTGCTGGTTGGGCTTTGCATCCTTGCACTGTAATAAGTCATAGCCATGAGTACAAATATAAGTGTTAAGTCCTGTGAGTCCTCCCAGTGACTTGTCGAACCTGGGGGTGATTGTGGGGACCTCTCAAACATAGTTGAATAACTACTGCAATAGTAGACTAATACAGGTACAAATAACTAATTGTGCTAACATTAATCTTGACCTGTTATTTGATCTAATGCTGCTTGCAATGCGAGTTGCTGGCCTGGATTCATAGGCTCCCATAAACAAGGCTTTTGTTCTAAAGGAATATTTTGTCCCTACTTCTACTCCCACGCAAGAGCTCTTTGTATAAGGCTTAGGTTTTACCACAGGCTTAACCAGATTCCCATTGTTGCAAAGATGTATTAGTGAATCCTTTAAATCACTTCCCTCTCTTCCCAAGCTTGACTTTTGCTCAGCTCCCCTTAGGGCCTATAGCTGTTTGGCTATGCTATGCATATCCTTTCTCTATGGAGAACCAACCCATTGTGTTGGGTTATAACAAGTATTGCTTCAATTCCAAATGTATTAATTTGGGCCCATTTATCTCTTACCCTACCTTTATGCTATAAGTGTTACATGTATTACATCTACATAATTATAAACCCCACAAAATGGTGATATAATTTTTGCTTTAAATTGTCATGTATGCTTTCAAGAAATTAAGAGGAAAATTTTCTTTTATTTATCCAGATAGTTATCATTTCTGATACTCTCCTTTTTTCTTAACTTTTGATCATTTTTTTTGATGAAGTATCTGTGGAAATTTGAAATGTTCTTCGCTTATATGTATTGTGTCACTTTTCTCTGGATGCTTTCAAGGTCATCTCTTTGTCTTTGATTTTCAGCAGTTTAACAATGCTATTGCTAAGCATGTTCTTCTTCACATTTATCCTGCTTGGGGTTTGCTGAGCTCCATGAATCTGTAAATTTGTACCTTTAGCCACATTTTAGAAGTTTTGTCATTATCTTTTCCTTTTTTTTCTGAGACTCCGATTACTCATATATTAGACAGTTTGATATCGTTCTATAGATTCCTGAGGCACTATCCATTTTTTAATCTTTTTTTCTATTCTTTACATTGGATGCTTTCTGTTGATCTGTCTTCAGGCTTACTGGCTCTTAATGACTTAATGCCAATACATTGAGAAGTTTATATGAAATGGTCAAATTTCTTTTAAAAGTACAAAACAGTTACACAAAATAGAAAATCTGAATTATTTTGTATTTATTTTAAAATCATATCTGTAATAAAGAACTTTCCTAAAAAGAAAACTTTATTCCCAAATGATTTCACTGTCTAATTTTTCTAAATATTTAAAGAAGAAATAAGAAAACTTACACATAAACTCTTGAGAATATTTCTCAACTCATTTATAAGGCATGTTTGCCTTAAAATAACAGTACCTAAAATGACAAGGATGTTACAAGAAAATTGTTAGCCAATATCTCTCATAAATTATAGTCATAAAATTTCAAACAATATTAGCAAACTGAATCTAGAAATATATAAAAGAATAGCATATCATAATTAAGTGTTTGCAGTATATTCCAGGAGTGCAGGTTTGGATTAACATCCACAAATCAACCAACATAATTCACTATATATAGATAAAGGAAAAGCTATATAATCATCTCAATGATTTTGGGAAAAGCATTTGATAAAATTCAACACTAAAACATGAGAAAATCCTCAGCAGACTAGGAATAAAAGGGAACTTCTTTTACATAATAAGAGATTTTACAAAAAAATCCAAGCAATTAGTATCATTCTTAATGGCAAAATATTGAGTGTTTTCATGCTAAAATTAGGGGAAAGGCAAGGATGTTCTCTCTCACTAGTTTTCTTTAATATTGTACAAAAGGTTCTAGCTGATGCAGCAAGGCAATTAAAAGAAATAAAATTATATATGTTGTAAAGGAAGAATAAAACTGTCTGTACTTGCAGATGACATGTTTATATACATAGAAAATCCCAAGGAATCTACAAAAGTGAATTAAAGAGGTTGCTGGATGCAAGATCTGTATATAAAATTGTTATATATTAGCAATGAACAATTGGGAAATAAAATTTTAAAATACTAATTGCCACAACACATAAAACACTTAGTGAAAATCTAACAAAATATATGCAAAATATTTATACCAAAACCATGAAATGTTGTTGAGCAAACTTGAAAAGACTGAAATAGATGGAGAGATATACCATGTTTATGGTTTAGAATATTTGGTACTATTAAGATGTCAGTTCTCCCCAAATTAACTTACACATTTAAACCAATCCCAGTTGAAATCTGGAACACTTGCTTTTTTGTTATAAATTGACGAGATGATTCTAAAATTTATTTGGAGATACATAAAACCTGAAACAGACAAAATAACCTAAAAGAACAAAGTTGCAAGACTTACATGACTTGATTTCAACATTTACTACATAGATACAGTAATTAATGCAATGTGGTGTTGATGTAAGGATAGAACAAAATTGGGAGTCTAGAAATAGACCCATGTTTATACAGTCAGTTGATTTTGACAGATTTCAAAGCAATTCGAAGGGGTAAATGACAGTCTTTTAATAAATAATGCTAGAACAATAGTAGATATATGTGAGGAAAATGAAATTTGACCCCCCAGCTAAAACTGTACACAAAATTAGTTTGAGAAGGGTAGAACTAAAACTAAAAGCAAAACTATAAAGCTTCTAGGATAAAACATAAGGGACTATCTTCCATCCAGCAGATAGTCAAAGATTCTTAGAACATAGACACAGAAAGCACTTTTAAAACTGGTAAAATGGTTCCTAAAATAAAACACATTTGCTCATCAAAAGCGTGTTAAAAAATAAGCAAGCCACAGACAGGGAGAAAATATTTGCAATAAATATATATGAGAGAGGACTTGTATGCAGAATATATAAACAACTCCTATACGCAATAAAGCAATTCATGTTTTAAAATAGTCAGTAGACTTGAACAGACACTTCACATAGGAAGATATACAAGTAGTAAATAAGCATATGAAAAGATGCTAAACATCATTAGTCATCAGGAAAATGGAAATTAAGACCACCGCAGGCTATCACTACATACTTTCTAGAATGGCCAAAATTTAAAACTAACAAGTCCAGATATTGGCAAGGATATGGAACAACTGGAATTTCCCCACCTTGCTGGTGGGAATGCAGAATGGTACTATTCTTTCAGAATATAGTTTGGCATTTACTTTGTGTGTGTGTGTGTGTGATGGAGTCTTGCTCTGTCGCCCAGGCTGGAGTGCAGTGGCGCAATCTCGGCTCACTGCAACCTCCACCTCCTGGGTTCAAGCAGTTCTCCTGCCTCAACCTCCTGAGTAGCTGGGACTATAGGCGTGCCACCACACCCGGCTAATTTTTTGTATTTTAGTAAAGAAGGAGTTTCACCATGTTAGTCAGGACGGTCTTGATCTCCTGACCTTGTGACCCGCCCACCTTGCCCTCCCAAAGTGCTGGGATTATAGGCATGAGCCACTATGCCCGGCTGGCATTTACTTTTAAGGTTAAGCATTCACTTACCATTTATCCAGCAATCCCAAGTTCACAAAAGATTTGTAGTGTATGTTTGTAGCAGCTCTGTATATAAGCTGCCCCAAACTGGAAACAACCAAAATATCCATTAACAGAAGAATGAGTAAACAAATTGTGGTATATCCATACAATGGAGTACTACTTGGCAAGAAAAAAGAAATGAGTTACTATTACATGGATGAATCTCAAAACCTACCTTTCAATGGCATGAGAATATACAAATATCTGAATAAAATTCAATTAGAACTGTTAAGCAGAAGAACTCAGATACAAGAGTACATAATGCATTCTTTTCATGTATATGAAGTTTAGAAAAGGCAAAACTAATTTATGTTGAAAGAAGCAGAATAGTTGTGGCTCCCAGGAGAAGGTTGACTGGGTTGTGGCAAGAGAGAACTTTCTTGGTAATTGTTCTATTTCTTGATTGTGGTGTTGGTTATACAGGCCTATGTGTTTGTCAAGACTCATCAAACTGTACACTTCAGATATGTTATTCTACTGTATATAGATTATACCTCAGTTACAAAGAAAATAAACATATTTTTTTTTTGTAATTTGCAAGTTAGATTTCATTTCTGTTGACTCCACACAAGACCCAGATCTTTATGCAAGTAACCTTAGAAGTCTATATATTTGGAAGTCAATTTTCTTCTCCCTTAGCTTTTCTTTCCTTTCCTTCTTCTGAAAACCATAGGGATGTGAGAGAAGGTCAGTAGCCATTACACACAAAACTATAGCAGAAAACTTGTATCAGAATTTTGTCATTTGGACCTTGTGCAGGCCTGTAATTTGAATGTGTGACTCTAGAAATTGTTGCTATGGTGATAAACCACTTTACTTAAATAGCATGTATTTTACTCAAAATTCAGAGAAATGCTAACAGTTTCTAGTAATCATGCACTAGTATTAACTGGCAGGGATATGCCTAGAGCTTACAGGTTTTGCATCCATTATCACCAGACAAGTTCATCAGGTTAAAGCCATGCCAGTGAATAATGAAATATGTATAGTTAGTCCAATTTTCTTGTTACATATCTCCCCTTGCACACATGGAGCCCCTTTTCAAGATTAATAATATGAGCTAGAGAAATTAGGCCAAGGGTACTGAATTACAAAAGGTGAAACTAGAGGAAAGCTTGTAAGGTCATCTTTTCCATCACTCTGCCTCGAATAGAACTGACTGTTCTTCAACTGTCCCAAATGGTAAGAATTTGCCAGAGATGAAGAACAATTGAAATGCTGCTTGAGGCAGCCCTTCATGTAACCGTCCTGACTGACTGCAGCACTCAGAGATGCGGTCCACCTCCACAGTGCTGAAATATGCCTCATCCTTCATTTTATAGATTTTGATTATATATAGCCTCTTATTCTTTATCTTTTAGATTGAAGAGCACTCTTAAAAGAAACCTTCATTCCTTAATCATATTAGTAGCCTGTCTGTAAACATTCTCTGGTCCCTTTGTACCTGTTCAAGCTGGTTGCAGTGTTTCAGGTACGAATTCATCATGATTTTATATAAGGATAGAAATTTTTTTCTTTGATTTCTAAAATGCTTTCTGATGATAGCTAGGTTTTCTGACCAGTGTGCCATGGTACATTAGACCAGTATCTTCAAAGAACAGCCTATGGTGACTTTTAGGTCTTCTCTTGGATTGGTAAATATATGCCCAACAGTCTCATAATGATCATTTAGAATCTTTCGCCTAAGAACTAAGTATTGAAATTCCTCTGTTATCTTTCTCCCCTTTGTACAATCTTATGGGAGCTCATCATCTTCTATTTGCTTTTCCTGACCTGGAAGATCTTACAGCCTTGGCAATTTCATTTTCATTTCTCTGTTCTATTACTTACAAAACTATAAAATTGCATCAGTGACAGCATAGATCCCTGAGGAATCCCACCAGCTATGAGAGAAGAAAAGGAGAAATGCAAAACTTAGATAACCTATAACCCAACAAAATAAATTACTGAAAATTAAGATTTGTTCATGTTTCTAGATAAAGCTTGGAAGCTGGAATTTGCCTTGCCCACTCCAGGAACTAAGAGGCTTGGCTCTTTGTGAAGAAAACTATGGCCTGGCCTGGAGGTCACCATGGTGGCCATTCTGCATTCATGTTCTGTTAGCATCAGAGGAATGGTTTCAATGAAGGATATTTGAGGGGAGCCTCAGACTCTTTTAGAAAACTATTAGGATACTGCTTCCTAAACAATGGCATCCTAAACTTCATGCAACTGGAATTTAGTAAAGAGAAATGGTAAGGCACACATACACATACAGTATTTTATAAGACAAACCCATATACACAGAAGCATAAACATTTGCATATTGAGATCATCCTGGCCAACATAGTGAAACCCTGCCTCTACTAAAATACAAAATTAGCTGGGCATGGTGGCGCGTGCCTGTGATCCCAGCTATTGGGAGACTGAGGTAGGAGAATCACTTGAACCCGGGAGGCGGAGGTTGCAGTGAGCCGAGATTGCATCATTGCCCTCCAGCTTGGGCGACAAGAGCAAAACTCCATCTCAAAAAAATATATATATATATTTGCATAAAGGCAAGTAGATTTGAATTGATGTCACCAGGGAGTGAAGGAGCAAATACTGTGATTTGTTTCAGTGCAGCCAGCATTAAGCTGATTTTGGAGCTCAATTAAAATATGGATGACTGTATTAGTTTTAACATGTATTAAAACCAAATTGACAAATAAGAAAACAGGCACTCTTATATGCTACTGGTAAGATTATACATCAGTACAACTGCGGTGGAAGGCAACATGATGATATCTTTCAAAATTACAAATCCGTATACCATTTATCTGAAGAATTTCTCTTCTAAAATATATATTCTGTGGAAAAACTTACGAATGTGCAAAATGTCATGTGCAAAATGTGCTTGCAAAATATTGGAAACAAACCTGAGTGTTCATTGTAAAGGGAGTGGTTAAATAAATTATGGTACTTCTAAACAAGAGACTATTGCATAGCCAAAAAAAAGAATGAGGACTTTTTCTTTCTATGAATTGACATGGAACGATCTTCAAGATAATCATTAGTTGAAAAAAGTCAAGGTGTAAGAGTGTTTATAGTTGGCTACTATTTGTATGAAAGGCGGGAAGAAAGCATGTCAATAGATGAGTGTATTTGTCTGTTTTCATACTGCTAATAAAGACATACTGGATAATTTATAAAGAAAAAGAAGTTTAATGGACTCACAGTTCCACCTGGCTGGGGAGGCCTCACAATCGTGGTGGAAGGCAAAGGGGGAGCAAAGATACGCTTTAGGTGGCAGCAGGCAAGAAAATGTGTGCAGGGGAACTGCCCTTTATAAAACCATCAGATCTCGTGAGGCTTATTCACTATCATGAGACCAGCACAGGAAAAACCTGCCCCTGTGATTCAATTACCTCCCACTGGGTCCCTCCCACAACACAAGATTATGGGAGCTACAATTCAAGATAAGACTTGGGTGGGGACACAGCCAAACCATATCAATGAATTAGATTGAACCATAGGAAATTGCCATTATTAGACTGTTTTCGACCTGCAGCCAATGGAAATGACAGTGGAATGACAACCACATCCATTTGGTTCCACCTAATATTTGCTTGAAGATGCATAAAATCTCTCTGAAAGTGTACACTATAAATTGACAGTATTGGTTGTCTTTGGGGGGCAGAGCTCAGTTAACTACGGGGTAAGGAGGAGATTTTGAACATTGTGAATATTAAATCATAGGGATGTACTATCTGTTTAAGAAATAAATAACTAAATTTACAAAAAAATCAATGTGGCTGAGGAAAATCATTTTCTTATCTTACTACAAAATGAAACAGAAATATCATATTTCTACACCAAAGCAACTAAACATTGTTTAGTTTTCTTTTTCCTTCCACTTTGCCAGAAGACTTTAATAATGATCTTAAGATATTATATCCAAGAAGAAAATACCAGCATCTATAGAGTTTTGGGAAAAGAAAAAAATTCTCATCAATAATTCTGTTCACAGAGACTGTTTCTGAGTATTTCTTCCTGGTGACTGCAACTCCTGAAACTACTGTAATGACTCAACTACATTAACAAATGGAGCAGTGAAGAAGAATGGAACCATTAAGCCAAATATGAATATAAGTACATTAAAGGAAAATGAATCTTTATTCCTACCCGATAGAATGTTAGTTGTAGTGGACATGTTGAAAACTACTTCCTCAACAACTTGGATGATAACTCAAAATCCAAGTAGAAATGTCAAAAGAGAGAAAGTTACACTTAGATTCACCTTTTAATAGGGTTTGTATGTAAAGGTAATTAAATTTTATGAATTGAAATTTTCAAGATAGGGTGTATATCTTTTAGAGACCAGCACTGTACTAAACAAAGCAACTTGTTCTCAGCCAGATGCTCTGACATCAGGGGTGTTGTATCCTCACCTTATCACTGAACATAAGGAGTTTTCGATAAAAATACAACCTATGTGCAGGAATACTAAAGAATTTTAAATATTTTCTACCTCTTAAAAGAATACACAGAAGCAACCCAGAGGTTTTCTTGGGGGAGAAAAGAACTAAAGAAAGTGACCTTTTTACATTTCAAATTTTGTACAAATTAAAATTTTAAGGTACAAAATGATTTTTAAGTATTACCTGCTCAAGAATTAGCATATGCTGGTTATAAAATCAGACACAAGTGATGTTCTGAAGAGGCACACTTTAAGGGCTTTCTTCGGTAAGCAAACATCAGGTAGATTTTCTTTCTTGAAATATAGATGCCAAAAGTCTTACAGGACCCAGACTTTTACTGCAGCCCTGGGAAGTCATGGATTCACTAGGCAAACATATATTAAGTGCTACTATTGGATATAAAACGTCATTACATCACAAGAACCTGAATGATCCAGGAAACACTGCATTTATTTTGTGTTACACACCATCTTATCACACTCTTTGAAAATTGTTAACCTGATTTTTAACCCAAGTGTGCTGTGACTTTCAGGTAACCAGAGTATTAAACTTGTGAGCTCTTTTCTCAATCATCCTGTGTAAACCAGAGCTTCCCTCTCTCTACCTCAGTGGCTTGGCCCCTGTGTTGCTTTGTGGGTCTCCTGAGACAATCTCTACTCTTTTAGAACTCTATGCTCCAGCTTCACTTAATTAAAAGTGATCACTTTAAAAATGGGCCTAAGGTCAAAATGGACCCTGCTTCCCTCGTGACAGCAGGATTCAAGACCACTTCTTCCTTTACTGTGGATTGAGGCAACCTGAGAAAATACAACTGCCTCTTAAAACCCCATCTGCTTGTTTTCTACTCTAAAGCTCACATAATACTTTCATGGCCACACTTTCTCTTCATTCTCATGGTAACCTCTTGTGGCAAATGTGCAAATATTATTTGCCTCCACTTAAGGGCAAGGAACAGAGAGGCTCAAAGAGGTCCATAGTGGTGTGACTGGGATTAGAAACCAGTCTCTGGAATTAATGCGGGAAGATAGTGGGGATGTGAGTGTGGGCCTTATGTAGCACTTTATACCCAGGTTAGAAAGAATAATTACGTTGTACTTGTCAGGGTATCCATACAAATGTCAGAGCTTGTGTAGAAATCTGTAAAGATGAAGTGAGTACAATTATGTCTAAGTGGACTTCCCTGCACAAATGTTACCAGTCATTTACTTACATTTTGGATAGCAGAGGTTTCCAAATTGAGCCTGTAGAGTTTGCTCCACACCAAACACTGAACAATTCAGTTTTCTTTTTTTTTTTTTTTTTTTTTTTTTTTTTTTGAGACGGAGTCTTGCTCTGTCACCCGGGCTGGAGTGCAGTGGCCGGATCTCAGCTCACTGCAAGCTCCGCCTCCCGGGTTTATGCCATTCTCCTGCCTCAGCCTCCGGAGTAGCTGGGACTACAGGCGCCCGCCACCTCGCCCGGCTATTTTTTTGTATTTTTAGTAGAGACGGGGTTTCACCGTGTTAGCCAGGATGGTCTCGATCTCCTGACCTCGTGATCCGCCCGTCTCGGCCTCCCAAAGTGCTGGGATTACAGGCTTGAGCCACCGCGCCCGGCCAATTCAGTTTTCTTAAAGGTGCAAAAGGATCTTTTGGCATTTAATGATAATGTTACAATATGACTAGTTTGTACCCTGTGTATCTAGAGAGTGCTCCCGCTTGCAAATCCTGGACAGCTTTATAGTTCCTTGCATCTTTGAATTGATGTGCATTGCTTTGTGTCTGAAAATTAATCAAGACCTTTTATTTGCAGTCTACTGCTTATGAAAAGCAATTTCCTGCGACCAGTAAGGACAGCTATGACACGTGCAGTTCAAGTTTCACATCTAACAAACTCCTTCCAGCTGAAATCAAGGGGGAAATGGAGAAGACCCCTGTGACTCCAAGCCAAGGAACAGCAACCAAGTATCCTGCTAAATCCAGGGCCCTGTCCAGAACCAAGAAGAAACTCTAAGGTTCCCTCCAGTACTGGATGGTACAAAAACAAAGCTGCTGTTGTTAGCACTTTGATGAGGGGGTAGGAGGGGAAGAGGACAGCCCTATGCTGAGCTTGTAGCCTTTTAGCTCCGCAGAGCCCCGCCATGTGTTTGTACCAGCTTAAAATTGAAGCTAGTTATCTCCAAAGCAGCATAAGCTGTACGTGGCATTAAAGGACAGCCACCAGTAGGCTTGGCTGTGGGCTGCAGGGAAAATCAACTCAAGATGTACACGAAGGTTTTTAGGGGGGCAGATACCCACAATTCAAGGCCGTGGGCACACTTGCTCATTTTTACTTCAAATTCTTATGTTTAGGCACAGCTATTTATAGGGGAAAACAAGAGGCCAAATATCGTAATGGAAATTCCAAATGATACGTGCACTTTGTACTAGAAGACTTTGTTAGAAAATTACTAATAAACTTGCCATAGGTATTACAGCAGAAGTGGTTCATTCACATGTGTTTGTGAGATTTTAGGTTGCTATAGATTGTTTAAGACAACTTATTTTAAACATAGAAAGATAGGAGATTTTGTAACTGCTTGCCATTAACTTGCTGCTAAATTCTCAATGTATTGATTAAATCAATAAAAAACAGATGTTACTCAGCACATTAATTTTTATGTTAACAAGAGGTGACTATAATAAGGTCCTCTAAGCCTTTATACAAATTATAAGTTTGGTCTACTGCTGCAATGGTAGGCACACATCTTTGGGGAAGATTATGAAGCAAGAAATAGGGGAACATACCTCATTTCTCTTCGCATTATAGACATCTCCTTTCCACCTGGGTAACTAATTTTGCCAGTTGAAGTCAAACTGGGTGAATAGCTGCTTTCCTTTGCTTCCCAAGCAAATTCTAAAGAAAGAATTTGTAATTGCTTTTACCTTCATAAAGATATAACCTAGTTCCGTTCCAAACCCCCAAGGAATTGTCAGGTCTCCAAAATGGCCCACATCTGGCCAGCTGAGCACATACTAGTTGCATTTAAATCCACTTGGTAACTAAAAGTAGTACATGTGCTTCTTGCAATTAGTTTAGAAGACACTATTGTGATTCTGAATGAGTCAAAGATACCACGGGCCTGTGTTGCCCCGCGTGGCTCAGCCAGTATTTTCTTAGTACCTTCAGTGTGCTTCCCTTGGGGGAACCTGCAGGTCAAGGCATATCTGGTGGAAATTGTCTGTATTTTATTTTAAATTGGCATTAACATAGCTGCTTCAAGATCTTTCTCCCTTCTTGATGACTAGTTCCAGTCATATCGGAAGCCCATAAACCATATTCTGAGCTTTAAGCTTTCTCTCAGGGTTTAGTGAGCCAGTCTTTGAAGGGCATGTTCTGTCCACCTGAAGAGAATTCTGGCCTTATTAGCTAAGTGAAACCTTCCCTTCCCTAGTAGTAGCCTCAAAGGCAGATGTGTGCGCTTCAGTTCTGTCACCTCTGGCGGGGAAAAGCAGGGACCTAGTGCACGGTGGCTGCTTGTCTCCTTGCAGAAAAGCCTAACCAACATGGTGGCTTTGATTCTGCCTATTCTCTGGGCCTGAAAATGAAATATCCTCTGTATTCAAAATACTCTTACTTTCACAGCAATACTCTTAGGATTAGAAGATCCTGTTGTCAAATAGAGTACTATCCACATTTCTCTTGGTCCTAAAAATGAGCGATTCTGCTCAATAAACTTGAGCAAAGGTCCAGAATTAACCACTAACTGAAAGGTGAAGTCATTTTATAACACATTAGCATGTCTTCACCTTTTCCCACCTCACACCAGGCAAGGCCAACCACCCAGCCTACCATACGATGCATTCTATTAAAGCCCCTCCACCGAGACGTTCATTTGATTTGTAGGTGTCATTTTAATAGAAATTTAGCTCACTCTTTCTAGAGAGAATTTCCACATCATTTTCGTTACTTATTTGTATTTTTGTTACTTCATTGTGGAGAACACACTTGGACCAGGCCATGTCTGAACTTTGTATTCCAAAGGATGTACCTCTTTAAGGTCTGGGAATATATGGCCTTCCTTCCTGCATTTGCTTTCAGAACTGTGAAAAAATGGTGCTCTTCCATTTCAGATTGACTTTCAATGACTGATAGGCCAACTCAAAGGCACCAATGACAAACACTGCGATACCTCCTGTGCTCCGTAGCGTGGGGAGCTGGGTTTGGCTGTGATCCAGTGGGACATAGCCTGTCTAGGACAGCACAGAGCAGGTGTTATTTTCAAGGAATACAAATAGTGATCCACATTCCAACTTTAGTAACAGATGAGACAGGCAAAATATGATAAAAAAGAGAAATGCAGGCAAGCTGGGGACAAATTCATCTGAGGAGAGTAGAGGATGATATCAGAGAAGGCCTTACATCAGAGAAGGAAGAAAAAATGGGGATATGTGGAGCAAAATGAAAATAAATTATAATTCATAAAGAAGACAGGATGACAACACATGGTTCTGCCAAAGCTGGAAGCCGGAGCGAGAGGAGGGAAGCACTGCTCATAGAATATTTGGTTACTCTAGGCCAGTCTGAGATAAAGTTAGCCCCCTCCCAGGGCCCGTACACAGGCAAACCTAGATAAAGGCACAGGTTGAGGAAACAAAGACCCAGGAAAACTGAAGCTGAGATTTTAAGAGTCGGCCACAAAATTGTCCTTTCATTTTGAGTAGGAATGTTGTGTGTTGCTGCGGGGGTTGGGTGGGGGGCAGCCAAAAAAAAAAAAAAAAAAAAACATTTTGTGCTTGTCACTGAAATACTTTGTTTAAATAATTCTATTTGACTCCAAAATGTAAGTTCCAGGTTAGACAGATCAAAAGCAACCAGTCTTGAAAATGAAGCTTTTTAAATTCCAGCCCCGCTGTTGGAACAGAGAATAAAGGCTTTGTTTAAACATGCATTCCCAGCAGCAAGCAGAGCTTTGAAATTGGCCGGGGATGTTGCGTCCTATAATGGCTGCGCTTGGCTAGAGACCAAGGAGCTGTGGCCTCTGGGAAATGGCCCGGGGCTGGATATTTTCTATTTGCCCCTCCAGAACCACTCTGCCTGCTCTGCCCTCTCTACCCAGAGAGGCTGATCTTCAGGGACTGCATTAACACACTCCCTGGGCTTCTGGATTCGTTGGGATTCTGTCAATGAAGACACCAAGGGGAGATGAGAGAAGGGGAGAGCCAAGTCCAGACGCTGACCCCCCAAGTGCCTCCCTGCTCTGGGCCAGGCTGCTGGGCATTCGCTGCCTTCTTTGGTGGGCGCAGCTCCTGCCTGACAGCCCTCTTACTGTGTCCCCTGCCCTTGCAGGCCAAGACCAGCCTATTGCCCTGGCTACTATGTCTTTCTTTGTGGGTTTTCCTAAGCCCTCTCAGTGCCTTTATGAACAGTCTCTGTTAAACCTTCACCTTCCATATTTGAGTTTACCATCTGTCTTTGGCTGCAACCCAAGTGGTGTTGACCCTTTCCTTATCAGTGCTGCATTGTTCCTGACCCAGGGTAGTTTTTTCTCTGGCTGCCAGTCTTCTACCAAAGTACAGTAAAGGGCAAAAAAAAAAAAAAAAAAAAGATAAACGAGCTCTTCTTGACAAAAAGAAATGACCTGGGTGGTCACTAGGGGTTAGGGGTGGGGCTGGCGGGGAGATGTTCCTGAGGTTGGGAGCTAGGTAGAGCAGGACACATTGAGCATTGCCCAACACTGAACCCGAAATCTGAAATTGTCTGCGCTCAAGGTTTGGGAGCCTAAAGAATGCAGCACTTCACTGTGACAGCCAAGAGGACCTGGGAGGAGGCCGCCCCATGCTAGCTGTCAGCTGCCAGTGAGGGACCAGGGAAGGGGCTTCCAGGGGACCCTGCAGAGCCCAGGGAGCACAGGTGACCTGAAGACAAGACGTCTCCTGGGCTTCGTGTTCACTTAATCTCTGCAAGCACTGAACTCACTTTACAGAAGCGTTCTAAGGTAGAAGTTTTTGACTATTCAAAGACTTCACATCGCTCAGCTGTCCTCTTCAGGATCCTGCATTTTTCTGAGTGAACTGGCTGAGAACTGATTTTGATTTCTGTTCAGTATGTTGTTATCAGTTAATTCTCATTGGTGAGCCAATTTTCTTTGCTTTTGTTCTTCAAAGCGAGGCCGCATCCGCGGCTGTCTTGCATTTTTGCGGCTGCCTTCTTCAGTCCCTACTATAATCAGCTCAACTCTGTGCTTGCTTAGTCAGTTCTCCATATGTCCCTGAATAATCTGGGTCAGCCCTCAGAGGATTGGTGGGGGTTCCCACCACTGCCCCATTGGGAAGGTTAATAGGACCCTTTGCAGTGTCACCAGGGCACTCTCAGGGACCTCCCCTTCCCTGTTGCCCGGTGCCATCCCAGGCACCTTAGCCAGATCCTGGACCTCCTCCTCCAAACATGCATCAGGTCCTGTCCTGGCCCAGAGAACAGAACTAGAGACACCGTGCAGCCCCTGCCTCCGTCCAGGCTCCTGCTGGTTCCTCTCCTAACTAGATCCTCCGGCATCTTCATGGCATATCCAGGGCATTGATGCAGGGGCCACAGAAGTCTCCCTGCCCTTTGAGGACCAAAACCTCCCTGTAGGCAAGGTCCTGAAGCCAAGCTATTCTTTAGGAAAGCCTTTCCTCAGTCAGCACAAAAAGTTGTCTCCATCCCCAGGAGCAATTGCAAGGCTGGAGGAGTCAGCATTTCTGTGTAACTGAAGGGTGGGGCAGGTGGGGCGGAAGATGGAGGGCAATTGATCCCCTCCCTGGACCCTAAGGAAGGCGCCCTTGCGGGGAGGTAGCAGCGGATATTTCCTGGTCCAAATACTGGCTTCCACTTAGTTACTAGAATCAAAGTCTTTTTGCAAGCTGGACTTTGAGCTATAGTAGTAGATGGGATCTATTTTAACTAAAACCCCCTTTCAGAGTCATGATGTAACAGCAGCAACATACACAGAGCGCTTACTACATGCCAGACACCATTCTAAGCACTTTACATGTATCAGTTATTTCCATTGTTACCACAACCTGTGAAGTTGATACCATTATCTCTACAGAGAAATGAATTGAGGCACAGAGAGATTAAGAACTGTGTCCAAGGTCACACAGCTAAGAAGTAGCACAACGGGCCGGGCGTGGCGGCTTCCACCTGTAATCCCAGCACTTTGGGAGACGGAGACGGGCAGATCACGAGGTCAGGAGATCGAGACCATCCTGGCTAACACAGTGAAACCCCGTCTCTACTAAAACTGCAAAAAATTAGCCTGGCACGGCGGCAGGCGCCTGTAGTCCCAGCTACTTGGGAGGCTGAGGCAGGAGAATGGCATGAACCCGGGAGGTGGAGCTTGCAGTGAGCCAAGATTGCGCCACTGCACTGCAGCCTGGGCGACTGAGCGAGACTCCGTCTCAAAAAAAAAAAAAAAAAAAAAAGTAGCAGAACAATAACTGGAACCCAGCCAGTGGGCTCAAGTATCACTGTTGTACTATATGCCTCTCAAGGCATTTGTATTTTTGCTCCCCTACTCTTTAGGCCTGAGCTACCATGAAGTTTGATCCCAGAGTTTCAAAAGACCGAGCAACTCACAAACACCTCCGTCTCCAGCAGGAGCCTAGAGTGATAATTTTGACAAGTTTGGGCTTGAGGTTTCAGAAGGGAGTGGAATTACTTTTCATGTTGACAGATTTGGTCGAGACTCAAGCACTGTATCAGGGAAAGTTGCATTCTGAAGGACTTTGCGTGATAAAAGTAAGTTCTTAAGGCTTTAACTGGTCCTTTTGTCTGGAGCAGTCTTTAGAAGCCTTTGAATATGTTTTTAACCGAAGAGAGAAAAGAGGCTTCATTCCTTCCTCAGGAATTCACAGGGACCGTCGTTTCTGTGCAGACATGACAGATCGATGCTTACCAGGAGCAAAGTGTGATTCTCATCACAGGGCAGCTAGGGGTTAGAATCACTATCATGTTTCGATTTCCCACATACCTTCATCAGGTGGTGTGAGCAGCTGTGCCGCTGAGCGGGTGGAGTTCAGATGTGGAGTCCACCTCCCCATCTTGCCTTCCTCTAGCTTTTGCCGTTGCTCACTGCTTTAGATGACTTAGATGCAGTGACGTTGTGTCCCTTTCACATTGACACCGTTCCTGGTTCGGGGGCAGCCGTGTTTTTATAGGCTCAGTGGATTCTGTGGTGCAGGACGGGAGACGGCTGCTCTGGGCCTAAGCCAGCAGCTAAGGATGGTGCCATCTCTCCCCAGCTGCCCACCCCCCAGGCCATTGCCTGCCACTTGGTCCCAGGAGAAAAGAGGCAGTTCTTATTCAGGATCCTCATTGCTGTTTTGGAACTTCAGAAGAAAAGACTTCTAGCTCCCCAAAACCATGCAAATGGATACATTTTACAAGAGTTGTTTTCTTCCAGAAGCAGTTACCTGGTTGTAACTTCAGTCCCTTGCCCCCATCAGCACAGAAATTAGTCATGAGACTGTAGTCATTTAGCCACTTAAGTTTCATGTCAACTTTCTGCTCACCAACTTTTTATATCAGTCCCTGACCAGGCTTCATTGTTGTGTAGCCCAGCCCGTGTGAAATCTTGACAGAAATGTCTTACCTGCAGTGATTCTGATTGCTTGGAGGGGAACAGTCTGACCACTGCCAGAATCTTTTTCTTTTCCTGTAAGATGACCAGCATCAGACCCCGTGGCACCATCATGGAAAGAGTTGTACAAAAGATGTTCATTAAGAACTGGATTGAGAGACTTATTCATTCAAGAAATAGTTTTTGGCCACCTACCATGTGCCAGGCGCTGACAGGCGCTGGATATAAAACGATGTGAAAGGCAGTCAAAGCCATTGCCCAGCATAGGGAGCTTGTAGCCATGGGGGCACAGGGACAGATGATGGCCATCTTTGTAATATAAATGCATAAAATAATTATATATTGTGATTAGAGATAAGAAGAAATTTATATAGAGAGTGCTACCATAGAGGATTACAGGATAGGAACCCTCTGGAAAGCCTCTCTAAGGAAGCCAACTGTGGGAAGAGCCGGGGAGGGATGTTTTAGGCAGAGGGAACAGGGGAAGAGCTTGGTGGGTTCCAAGACTTGGCCCAAAGGCCAGGATGATCAGGGAGGGGGAGAGGCAGGGGTCAGGTCCTGCAGGATTTAGGGGGCCACAGGAAGAAACCCTTTTATTCTAAATGCACTGGAAAGCCATTGAGGGCTTGACATCTGATTATATGTTTAAAGGATCAGTTTGTCTTCTGTGTAATGAATTATGTAAAGTGGGACAAAAGTGGAAGCAGGGAGATTGGTTAGAGGACATTGAATAAGATGGTGGCAGAGAAGATGGAGAGAAAATGGGTTGATATGAAATATGTTTTGGAAATCAAATTGATAGGATTCAGTGATGGATTAGAGGTGATGGTTGAAGAAGAGTGGGGAGGGGGCCAAGGATGACTTTGGCTTCAGTAACCAGATTGATGGTGGTTTCACTTCCTGGGGAAGGCCAGGCCTGGGCTGGCAGTGGAATGAAGAGTTCTAATGTGGTATCTAGAGGGCCTAGTAGGTATTCTCTTCCTGTGCGGAGATGAGAGATTGTAGAAAAATAAGACACAAGACTAAGAGAGAGTATGAAAGACAGCTGGGTCCAGGGCACAACTCCCACGAATGTGCGGAGTCTGGTAGTGGCCCCAAATGGCTAGGCTCACTGCTATTTATTGTAAACAAGGCAAGGGGGCAGGGTAAGGAGAGTGAGTCATCTCAGGTGATTGATAAGGTCAAGCAAGTCACGTGTTTACAGGACAAGGGGCCCATCCCTTTGTGGTAGCCAAAGCAGAGAGGGAGGACAGCATATGTCAGTGTTTTTTCTATGCACTTATCAGAGAGATCAAAGACTTTAATACTTTCACTATTTCTGCTACTGCTATCTTCTAGGAACTTAAAAGGAGGACCAGGTGTACAGGCAGAACATGTAAAGTGAACAAGGAGTGTGACCACTGAAGCACAGCACCACAGGGAGACGTTTAAGCCTCCAGATGTCTGCAGGCAGGCCTGGCTAATGTCCGACCTCCCACAAGAGGCTGGTGGAGCAGAGTGTTCTCTAACTCCTACAAAGAAAGGGAGTTTCCCTTTCACGGTCTGCTAAGTAACAGGCCCCTTCCCAGGCACTGGCGTTCCCACAAGACCAAGGTGCCCCTAAGCGGCCCTTATCCGGGCATGACACAGGCTCACACTCTTGTCTTCTGGTCTCTTCTCACAATGTTCCTTCAGCTCCTGACTCTGCACTGGCTGGTCAGTTATAATAGTAAAACAGAGATTAATACTAAAAACTAATGATTATTATCCATATGTGATCATCTCTATATCCTATTTCTGGTATAACTTTTCTTACTATAACTACTTTCTTTATTATATTGGAACAGCTTGTGCCTTCACCCTCTTGCCTCAGCACCTGGGTAACTTCCCGCCCACATCTAGCTGGTCATATGAAGTTTGAGATCTCTATCAGATCTCAAAGTGGAGATGACTGACTACTTGAGATGGATTTAAAGGTTGGAGCAGATCAAGGTGGATGGAGAGAAAAGAGCCCAAAGGCGGAGAAGGATGTGAAGAGAGACCCAGAGTTAATAGCGAAATTGTGTGCAGAGGCTTCTGGGTGCCTGACAGGGCTCACAGAATCCAGGGAAACCTGGTATCAAGGCACCATCTTGGTCCACACAGTAAGTGTGTCTCCCTCACTCAAGGACTAGGCAGTGACTGTACTTTGGCAAGAAGAAGGATGAGAATGGAGTGGAATGACATGAAATGCCATTCAGAGAAATATCCCTGGGAGATGTGGCCAAACCTCCTTATTGCTTGATTGATTGAATCTGAATAGTGATAGGTAAAAAGCCCTCAGTAGCTAAATCATAATTCCATAGCCTTCCATTAGCAATAAATCAGAAAATGGTGGGCCAGGTACTTTTCTGAAACCCACATTTGCAGAATCCTGGACTGTCTGAACTGTTCCTTCAGCCCAAGTCTTCCTCAGTGCAGAAGCTGCACTCACAGCCTCCTCCAGCGAGCTGCCACCTCTGATGACACGTTCCTGGGGTTGAGGGCTCCCTACCTCCCAGGGCAGATGAATTCCACTCTGGAAACACCTAAGTGCGAGAAAATTCTTCCCATCATCTGACACCTCCTGCTCACTGGCCCTTCTGAAACTCTTTAGAGGCCTCTCCAGCTGCCACATCCCAGCCCCTTGGGTTTGAAGGTGATTCCCACAACCCTATGTGCCCTCTCCAGGCCAAACATCCCCGTGTCTCTTGGACTCCTCCTTAGTGACATGTTTCTAGGCCCTTCATTCTAGTTCATCTGGGGCTTTTTCCAAAATTGAACTCAGGCCTCCAAGTGTGGCCCATCACCCCTAGTCCTTAGAACACTGTGCGTCTGTCACTGCAGCCCATTGTGTTCCTGTTAACAGGGATTCGTGGACAATCTAGTTTGAGTTTACCAGGACAGGCTTTAATGACAATGTGTCCCTGAAGCATGGTTATTTTCCTATCAATGTCCTTGTGGTGGACTCTCAGTGACCGCTAAAGAGCCTTTTTGCAGTGTGTTGCCTGCGGGGAGCAAGAGAGAGTATGTTGAGTCAATGCTCTGGGGTTGGGTCTGAGTCACAGAGCCCTGAGATTATCCAGGAAGACACACTCATTTTCCTTAAGTATCGGTCTTGCTAATTATCCACTGAGATATTTGGGGAGGGAAGAAGGCACAAACCAAATTACAGGCCTATTTGCCAGAGGATGCATTAGTGGCTTAGCTCCTGCTGGAGTGGCGGTGGGAAACAGGAGAGTATTGGCAACTTCAGATAGGACCTGTCCTGGACCCTCCAAACAGGCTGAGCACAGGTGTGGTCTGTGTCTGTAAGCTGCACGTCCCCACGCCTCCCGCCCACACACACTGGGTGCACATTAACTTCTGTGCTTAAATGGAATGGCTCTGAGCTCTCTCTCCCCATGCTACTATCAGAAATCTGAGTCTTTTGTAGGGAAGACTCTGAGCGCCCTCCCCCGAACATCTCTGAGAATTCCCAGGAGTGTTCACACATGTCCTTTTCCACTTGCAGCTCTTTACCTGAGACAGAGGCTCAGATGTGTCACTTTTTATGTCCTTGCCTCTCACTTTCATTTCCAGGGCTTCTGCCTACCATCAGTGACTATGTAGCCTCTGGTCAGCCAGGGGCTGTGGCAGCAGCTGCCCAGCAAGATGCCATATGTCCAGTGTGATGAGCGCCAGGCCCAAATCCCAAGTGTCACCCCGATGTAGCGTGCATGACACAGCAACCAGGCCCTGGGGTCCTCCCATGTTCCTTGCTGCAGGGTGTCCCTTCATGTGGAGTGGTCTCATGGAGTGGAGTGGACGTGGGTGGTAAGGATGTGCTGGCACATACGCCATAGGATGTGGGGGTGGGGGCGAGGTGGGAGTTGGGAAAAGGTGTCATGTGGGAGAGGCACAGTGCATACTGTGGTTACAGAGGGATATGGTTGGGAAGGAGGTCCCAGCAGAGATTGCTCTGGCCCTTCCCTTCTGGGTCTCAGAAGCTCCCCAGGTAATCCTGACATGCAACGTGTCTGCTTCCTGTCTGGGCCCCATACTAAAGGGATTTGTAGGCTATTTCCAAATTGCAAGGAACATAATGCAAAAAGCATATCTGCCTATGGTGAAATGGCTCAGACCACACCCACCTAAAGTTTTTGGGTAATGAAATATTTCAAAACACAGAGCTCGTAAAAGAGATAATGACAGGTATCCTTGGAGGTGCAAAGGGTGAGAGGTAGTCCAGCCCTTCACTGTACAGCAAGGCCCAGGGACAGGGTTTCCAGCTGCTCGGTGCTCACTAGACCAGAAGCCAGGCAGGGTGTCGGCTACAAGTGGGGTGCTGGGTGCTTGGTGATCTCTCATGTTTCTACATTCAGAATGTTCCCTGTGGGATAAACCTTCTCCCTGTGGGATCCTTATATGGGGATCGGGGCAGGCACAGACTCCTGTGTCTTCGTCACTCACAGCCCCAGCAGCTGTCCCTATTTCATTCTCCCTGGGTCAACAGCAGGAGCCCTAACCCTTAGCCACAATGGAGTGGGGAAGGGGCAGCCAGGAGACTCTCGGCTGACAGATTACTTGGAATACCCCTTATCAATTATGTAGCAGTCCCCACCACTGCCTTTGCAAGTTAGGTTTAAAATGAGGTGTGTTTTCTTAATTTTTTTTATTTTAATAGCTTGTGGGGTACAAGTGGTTTTTGGTTACACAGATGAATTGTACAGTAATGAAATCTGAGATTTTAGTGCACCCTTCACCTGAGTAGTATACATTTTACCCAAAATGTAGGTTTTTTATCCTTCGCCACTCAACACTCCTTCTTCTGAGTCTCCATAGTCCATTATACCACTCTATATGCCTTTGCATACCCATAGCTTAGCTCCCACCTATAAGTGAGAACATAGGGTATTTGATTTTCTATTCCTGAGTTACTTTACTTGGAATAGTGGCCTCCAGCTCCATCCAAATTGCTGCAAAAGACATTATTTCATTCTTTTTTTATGGCTGAGTAGTATGCCATGGTGTATATATACCACATTTTAAAAATCCACTCATTGGTTGATGGGCACTTAGGTTGGTTCCGTATCTTTGCAATTGTGAATTGTCCTTCTATAAACACACATGTGCAGGTGTCTTTTTGATATAATGATTTATTTTCCTTTGGGTAGATACCCAGTATTGAATTGAATGGTAGATCTACTTTTAGTTCTTTGTGAAATCTCCATACTGTTTTCCATAGGGGCTGTACTACTTTACATTCCAACCAGCAGTGTATAAGTGTTCCCTTTTCACCACATGCCCACCAACATGTATTATTTTTTGACTTTTTCATAATGGCCATTCTTTTTTTTGAGACGAGTTTTGCTCTTGTCACCCAGGCTGGAGTGCAATTGCATGATCTCAGCTCACTGCAGCCTCCCCCTCCAGGTTTCAAGTGATTCTCCTGCCTCAGTCTCCTGAGTAACTGGGATTACAGGCACCCACTACCATGCCCAGCTATTTTTTTGTATTTTTAGTAGAGAGGAGGTTTCACCATGTAGGCCAGGCTACTCTTGAAGTCCTGACCTCAAGCGATCCACCCATCTCAGCCTCCCAAAGTGCTGGGACTACAGGCGTGAGACACTGCGCCCGGCCAATAATGGCCATTCTTAAGGCTCATATACTGTTGGTGGGAGTATAAATTAGTTCAACCATTATGGAAAACAGTATGGCGATTCCTCAAAGACTGAGAAACACAAATATCATTCAACCCGGGATTGCTGGGTATATACCCAAAGGAATGTAAATTGTTCTATCATAAAAACACATGCACGTGTATGTTCACTGCAGGATTATTCACAATAGCAAAGACATGGAATCAACCCAAATGCCCATCATTGGTAGACTGGATAAAGAAAATGTGGTACCATGGAATAATATGGAGCCACAAAAATAAATGAGGTCATGTCCTTTGCAGGAATATGGATGGAGCTGGAGGCCATTATCCTTGGCAAACTAACACAGGAACAGAAAACCAAATACCACATGTTCTCACTTATAAGTGGGAGCTAAATGATGAGGACTCATGGGTAGCACAAAGAGGGGAACAACAGACACTGGGATCTATCAGAGGGTGAAAAATGGCCATTCTTACAGGAGTACTGGGGTACCTCATTGTGGTTCTGTTTGCATTTCCCTGATGATTAGTGATGTTGAGCATTTTTTTCATATGTTTGTTGGCCATTTGTATATCTTCCTGTGAGAAATGTCTATTCATGTCTTTTCCCACTTTTTGTAAGTTTTTTTTCTTGCTAATCTGTTTGAGTTCCTTGTAGATTCTAGATATTAGTCTTCGTTTGCTGCATAGTTTGCTAATATTTTCTCCCCTTCTGTGGGTTGTCTGTTTACTCTGATGATTATTTCTTCTGCTGTGCAGAAGCCTTTTAGTTTCATTAGGTCCCATTTATTTATTTTTGTTTTTGTTGCATTTACTTTTGGGTTCTTAGTTGTGAATTATTTGCCTAGGCCAATGTGCAGGAGAGTTTATCCTAGGTTATCTTCTTGAGTTTTTATGGTTTCAGGTCCTAGATTCAGGTCTTTTGATCCATCTTGAGTTGATTTTTTTATAAGGTGAGAGATAGGGATCCAATTTCATTGTTCTACATATGGCTAACCAGTTTTCCCAGCACGATTTATTAGATAGGGTCTCCTTCCCCCAATTTATGTTTTTGTGTGTTTTGTTGAAGACCAGTTGGTTTTAAGTATTTGGCTTTATTTCTGTGTTCTCTTTTCTGTTCCATTGGTCTATGTGTCTGCTTTTATACTGGTACCATGCTGTTTTGGTAACCATAGCCTTGTAGTATAATTTGAAGTCTGGTAATCTGATGCCTCCAGATTTGTTCTTTTTGCTTAGGATTGCTTTGGGTATTTGGGCCTTTTTTGGTTCCATGTAAATTTTAGGATTTTTTTTTCTAATTCTGTGAAAAATGATGTTGGTGTTAGGATAGGAATTGCACTGAATCTGTAGCTTACTTTCACCAGTGATATAGTTTGGCTGTGTCCCCACCCAAAGCTCGTCTTGAATTGTAGTTCACATAATCCCCACATGTCATGGGAAAGTAATTGAATCATGAGGGCATTTATTCTCATGCTGTTCTCGTGATGGTGAGTGAGTTCTCATGAGATCTGATGGTTGTTTTTGTTTGTTTGTTTGTTTATTGAGATGGAGTTTCACTCTTGTTGCCCAGGCTGGAGTGCAATGGTGCAATCTTGGCTCACTGCAACTTCCTCTTCCCTGGTTCAAGCAATTCTCCTACCTCAGCCTGCCAAGTAAATGGGACTACAGGCATGTGCTACCATGCCTAGCTAATTTTGTATTTTTATTAGAGACGGGGTTTCTCCTTGTTGGTCAGGCTGGTCTCAAACTCCTGACCTCAGGTGATCTGCCCACCTCTGCCTCCCGAAGTCCTGGGATTACAGGCTTCAAGAGATCTGATGGTTTTATAAAGGGCTTTTCCCCCACTTCACTCTGCACTTCTCCCTGCTGCTGCCATGTGAAGAAGGATGCATTTGCTTCTCCTTTCACCATGATTGTAAGTTTCCTGAGGCCTCCCCAGCCCTGCAGAGCTGTGAGTCAATTAAACCTCTTTCCTTTATAAATTACCCAGTCTTGAGTATTTCTTCATAGCGACCTGAGAATGGACTAATACAGGCAGTATGGTCATTTTCATGATATGGTCATTTTCATGAGCTTGGGATGTGTTTCTAGTTGTTTGTGTCATCTGTGAGTTCTGTCAGCAGTTTTTGTAGTTCTCTTTGTAGGGATCTTTTACATCCTTGGTTAAGTATATTCCTAGGTATTTTATTTTTTTAGCTGTTGTAAAAGGGATTAAGTTCTTGATTTGATTCTCAACTTGGTCATTGTTGGTATAAAGCAGTGCTACTGATTTGTGTATATTGATTTTGTAACCTGAGACTTTACTGAATTTATTTATCAAATCTTGGAATCTTTTGGAGGAGTCTTTAGGGTTTTCTAGGTATATGATCATATAATTGGTGAACAGCTGTAGTTTGACCTCCTCTTTTCCAATTTGCCTTTTCTTTCTCTTGCCTGATTGCTCTAGCCAGGACTTCCAGTACTATATTGAATAGAAGTGGTGACAGTGGGCATCTTTGTCTTGTACCAGTTCTCAGGGGGAATGTTTCAACTTTTCACCATTCAGTATCTTGTTGGCCGTGGGTTTGTCATACATGGCTTTTATTATTTTGGGGTAAGTCCCTTCTATGGCTAGTTTGTTGAGGGTTTTTATCATAAAGGATGCTGTATTTTATTGAATGCTTTTCTGCATCTATTGAAATGATCATATGATTTTTATTTTTAATTATGTTTATATGATATATCCCATTTTGAAGTGTGTTCTAGTTGGCCGGTTTTTCGGGGGGATTTATTTTAGACAAAGGTGAAGATTAAGGGGTCTGCAATGGCCCTGCCTAGGCAACGGATCCAGCAGCATCAATCCCACAACTATAGGGGTATCTACAGGTCATTCTCGATTAATGAGGACATCATCTCTAGCTTCTAGTTTTTACTTTGGCTGTGACTTGGTTGAAGGAAAATGGAGGATTGTACAAGGTGCAAAGGGGCACAATTGAGTTAGTGGTTTTGATAAATGGACCAACATGGGCAGGATATAGGACACTGGGGAGGAGAGAAGTGATACTAGGAAAACAGCTTCAGATTATGCTTCTGAAGCTGGGAGGTTAGGGAAGCCTCTACAGTGGAGCCTGTCCTGCCCAGTCAGACTGTTGAGGACTTCAGGTTTCACACTATACTAGGGATGGCTGGAGCCAAAGTGTGGTAGCTGGAAGATGTGATCTCACTTAAAAGAAATGCAGAATTGGCCAGGCGCAGTGGCTCATGCCTGTAATCCCAGCACTTTGGGAGGCCGAGGCGGGCAGATCACGAGATCAGGAGATCGAGACCATACTGGCCAACATGGTGAAACCCTGTCTCTACTAAAAATACAAAAAAACTAGCTGGGCATGGTGGCAGGTGCCTGTAGTCCCAGCTACTCAGGAGGCTGAGGCAGGGGAATCACTTGAACCTAAGATGCAGAAGTTGCAATAAGCCGAGATCGTGCCACTGCACTCCAGCCTGGTGAGAGTGAGACTCCATCTAACAAAAAAGAAAAAGAAAAAGAAGAAAGAATAAAAGCCTGCCAGGACAAGGCTTTATTGCAAATGCTTCTCTACTTGTAGAGATCAGACTTGATGAAGAAAGTGCACAGACGAGAAGTGGTGAAGCAGAGCTCAGAGAACCAAATTCTGTCTTAAGCCATCTGCCTTCTCCTGGCTTTGGCTAACCGTATTAAATACCCTCCACCCAGCCCCACCCAACATGCACATGTGAACACACGTGTGTGCAGCTTCTGTCCCTCACAGCTGCAGGGGACAGATTTGAGCTTGCCCCCATGACATGCTTAGACACACATAAAGTCATAGTCACTTCTACCCCCTCCTGCCTGGGACCCAGGTTCCCAAGGATCAACCAAGATCCCTGTTTCCCAGAGCCTTGCCCTGGTGGCTATTGCTCAGTGATGCTTGGGCTGGCTGGAATCACAGCTCTGACCCTGCTCATTCCCCTGGATCCTCTTTGGAATATTCCCTGGGTGGCTGGTTCTGGAAGGAAGCAAAGGAATGCATTTGCCCTGTTGTAAGTCTGGAAATCTAAGTAGCCTGAGTGCCTGGGGGTTAGGCTGTATTCTCCAAGCTGAGTTTCCCAACTCTCCTGGCTAGGACCCCTTGTATTAGTCCATTTTCATACGACTATAAAGAACTGCCTGAGACTCTTTTCCAGTTTGCCCTTTCCTTTATAAAGGAAAGAGGCTTAATTGACTCACAGTTCCACATGGCTGGGGAGACCTCAGGAAACTTACAATCATGGCAGAAGGAAAAGGGGAAACAAGGCACTTTCTTTACAAGGTGGCAGGAAGGAGAAATGTTAAGTGAAGGGGGAAGAGCCCTCTATAAAACCATCAGATCTCATGAGCACTCACTATCATGAAAATAGCATGAGGGAAACCACCCCCATGGCTCACTGATCTGCCTCCACTTTCTAGGGAAAAAGAATTTGCAAATAAGGAAGTTGCAGACAACTCACTGCTGGCACCGTGTGTGAACTGCCTACATTCTATTAAGGAATATAAGCTAAACACATCCTAAAGCAATTCTCTGTGAACTTGAAAATCATTGAGTAGTTCTATTATTTTTACCTTTACCATATATGGCCAGTTACTTAAATAACACAAGTTCCAGGAGTCCATCACCAATAATAAGTTTCTTTCTGTCAAGCAATGGGGGGAGGAAGTGGTAAGTAATTCCTGCCTCTGAGGTAGCCATGGAATAGCAGTGTTTCCCATTTGAACCCATATGGATGCCTGCCTTAAATGCTAGTTGTTAGAAAGATGTACATTGGAAACCCTATTGCAAATAAATGTCACTGCAAGTTGTAGGGTTAACCAGCAAGCAACTAAATTGATAATGATGAAGCTAAATTAATAGTAGTCTGTAGTTAAAAGGCAAGAGTAACAGTAATTAAAACCACAGTCCCTCAGGATGGCATCTCTTCAAACCTTGCAAGTGTGCATTTTTATGGGAGCATTAGTGCTGCCAGACTCTTTAGGAGGGCTTGGCATCAGAATCTTCTGGAAACACATTAATAAATTTAGTCTGTGATGCAAGATGAAGGAAATGTTATCTGTTAAAATTCCTCATAGGAAGGGAACCATACTTCCCTGCCAAATATCCCTTGGTGGGTCCTTGGGCTAGGAGATGAGGCAGCCGCCAGACCAGAATCTGGAGGGAGCTTTGAGGTAGAGGTGGGCCGGCGGAAGGGTGGGTTGGGAAATATGTGTCCACTGCTCTGGGCAAAACAGGGAGAAAGGAACAGCGAGGTAGTTGAAACCCTCTGTCTGCAACGTGACCTCTCTGCATGAACATCACTGTTACAGGTTAAATGTTTGTGTTCCCTCCTCCAAATTATTGTGTTAAAGCTCCAACCCTACCCCAGTCACAGTGTGACTGTGTCTGGAGGTAGGGATTTTATAGAGGTAATTATAGTTAAATGTGGTCACAAGGTTGGGGCCCTGAGCCAATAGTATTAGTGTCCTTATAAAAAGAGACAATGGAGACCCCAAGTATGATCTATCTTTCTCTCTCTCTCTGTCTCTCTCTCTCTCTTTCTCCGCCAGTGAGAAGGTGACCATCTGCAAGGCAGGAAGAGAGCCCTCACCAGAAACTGAACCTGCAAGGACCTTGATCTTGGACTTTCCAGCCTCCAGAACTGTAAGAAAATAAATTTCTCTCCTTTGAGCTACATGGCTTGTGGTATTTTATTATGGCAGCTTGAGTAGATGAAAATAACCTCCTACCTCTACCAACGCCCCCCGCAACCTCCCAGCTCACAGAGTACAAGGGGGTTGGGGGTGGGAGCTAAGGAGGAGCCTGAGCTCTGTGCTCTAATTGGCCCTTGGGTGAGCTCCCGTGGACCCTGGGGCAGGTGAGAGGTTGTGGGAGCCCAGAGGCACAGAGAGAAGCATCAGAAAGTCAGCCCTGGCAATTTGGAGACATCAGCCAGAGCTCTGGACTTCCACAGGCTATGTAACTGGATTTGGAGGCAGCAAGGGGCTCAGCTGAGAGCTGGGAAGACATATATAATCACTGCATTAATAACTTTGGTGCTTATGTAATTGGGTATCAGTAAGGAGGCCTGAAATGAAGGAAGACAGGGAAGACCAGGAATTACATGTTGTTGTGGCTAAGACCCCAGGAAGGCACCTGAACACTTGGACTGCTGGTGAGAGGCAGGAGGAACCTCTGGGCCCCCTGAGGCTGCAGCTACAGCCCCCTCTTTGAGAACCACTAGTCAAAGGCGCGGGTTCCAGGGAGGCCCCCAGGAGGCTACCACTTGCGTTTTTCCAGCTCATTCTCAGCCGTGTTCTTCCAGGAACTTCAGACCCCACAACCTGCAGCCTGGGCCTCAATCACTGGGATGATCCCCCTATGAAGAGGGTCTGCTTATAGCTGCCACGTTATGGTGGCAATGGAGCCAGTGTCACCTGGTGATGCCACTGAGGACCAGTAGAGCCATCTGGGCCTGAGACCACCCTGAGTCCCCTGTGTGGAGGCCCCTCCTGTCCATTTTATACTTTTTTGCTGTCATATTCTTCCCAGCCATGCCTGGGCCCAGCCTGGTCCTCATACTAGCACCCCCACCCTCTTCCTTTCAGCTCCTGGGCAACCTGCTATGTCCTGCCCTTGCCTTTAACCCAGGGCTCCTAGTAGGGGTAGAGGTTGACATGTCCTGTCAAAATCATGTGGGCAGCATTCTCTCTGCATGTGGGCTCCACACCCCCCAGCAGTGTGACTTTGTAGCCCCCTCATCAAGAGCTGGAGTCTGTTCCCCAACCCCTTGAGTCTGGGCTGGCCTTGCAACTCGCTTTGGCCCATGAAATGCTATGGCCTGGAAACATGCAGGTTCTGAGCTTAAGCCTTCAGAGGCCTCGTGTCCTTCTGCTCTCTGTCTTGCTCCCCAACCTTTGCTGTGAGAACAAGCCCAGACCAGCCTCCTGGAGGATGAGAGACCATCTAGCACAGAGCCCAGTCATCCCAGCCAAGGCCCAAACATGGGAGATGGCCCACCCAAAGTCAGCAGCTCCCCAGATTTGGGTCTGCCCAAGGAGAACAGTGGACTCTGCAACTGCCCAAAGCACTAAATGCACAAACCCTCCCTGTGGCATGGGGTCTTTTCCCAAGCTAACCTTTAGGGTCTTGATGAGCCCTGCGTGGCTACCTCCATGACAGCCCTCACCTTCCAAGCAGGGCTTCTCAGAGAGGCTGGTCAGTGGGAGGGTCCCAGAGCTCCCAGAAGAGGCCGCCATGCCCTCAGCCTTACAAGCCAGAGCAAGACATGAACTCAGTCTGCAGAAAGACATGCTCTTGGCCCTTGGATGCTGTCTTAAGGGCTGCGGTGGGCAACCCCACAGATTGAGGCACTCAGGGAGGCAGTATGCCTGTCCCAGTCAGCCTTGGGAAGAAGATTTGGCTGTGAACACAGGACTGGCCGCCCTTCACCAGCCTACATGGTGGGATGCATGAAGAGCAGGCCTCAAATCCAAAGTCTAAGCGCCAAAGTTTCACTGTCCCCACATTTCTCTCATGAGTGTCTGCCTTTCCACTAGTTTCTAACTGGGAAGCTGAGGTTGTGAGGGTTTTCCTGAAAGACTAGGGTGTCTGGTGTTCATGTTAGACCCCAGGTGGGGTAAGGCTTTCAAGTATGAGCAGTTTCCCTACCACCTCTCCCACCCACCCCTTCTCCAGGCCTGAGCCAGTCAGGTAGAAACGTGGGATCTTGGTCTAAGGACCAAGGTTGCTTGAAGGCCCCTGCTTTGCAGAGCGAGACCTTACAAGGCCTTACAAGGACCCAATTGGCATTCACAGAACTTGGCCTGAGCCTTGCAGCAACATCAAGCTCATGGCTTATAGAGCAGTCTGCTCTGGAATAGTGTGATTCCAGCTACTAGAAAAGACTTCTTGGCCGGGCATGGTGGCGCACACCTGTAATCCCAGCACTTTGGGAGGCTGAGGTGGGAGGATCTCTTGACCCTAGGAATTAGGATCAGCCTGAGCAACAAAGTGAGCCCCATCTCTACAAAAAATCAAAGTATTAGCTAGGTGTGGGTCACACACCTGTAGTTCCAGCATCTTGGCAGGCTGATGTAGGAGGATTGCTTGAGCCCAAGAGGTCGAGGCTACAATAAGCTATGATTGCACCACTGCACTCCAGCCTGGGCAAGAGAGTGAGACCCAGTCTCAAAAAAAAAAAAAAAAAAGAAAAGAAAAGAAAAAGAAGGAGGGAGGCAGGGAAGGAGGGAGGGAGGAAGAGAGGAAGGAAGGTAGGGAGGGAAGAACGAAGGGAGGGAGAGAGGGAGGAGGGAGGAAGGAAGGAAGAGAGGGAAATAAATGGAAGGAAGAAAGGGGAAAGAAAAAGAAGAAAGAGGAAGAGAGAATGAAGGAGGGAGGGAAGGAAGGAAGGGAAAGGAAAGGAAAGAAGGAAAGAGAAAGAGAAAAAGAAAGAGAGAAAGAAAGAGGAAGGAAGGAAAAGGAGAGGAAAGAAGAAAAGGAAAGAAAAGAAAGGAAAGAAGGAAGGAAGAAAGGACGGAAGGAAGGAAGGACGGAAGGAAGGAAGGACGGAAGGAAGGAAGGACGGAAGGAAGAAAGGACGGAAGGAAGAACAGAAAGAGAAAAAGTCCTCTTGCTCATCTGAACCTTTCCTCCCGTGCTTTCTCCCTGCATCGGTTTCCTGAGGCTGTGTAACAAATTACCACAAATTCTATGGCTTAAAACAACAGAAATGCATTTCCTAAATGCCTTTTCTAAACTTTATATACATGAAAAAGAATATATTATGTACTCTTGTATCTGAGTTCTTCTGCTTAACAGTTTTAACTGAATTTTTATTCAGATATTTGTATATTCTCATGCTATTGAAATGTAGGTTTTTGAGATTCATCCATGTAATAGTAACTCATTTCTTTTGGCCAGAAGTCCAAATCAAGGTATTTGCAGAGCCACGCTTTCTCTGAAGCTTCTTGGGCAGAATCTGTCCTTGCCTCTCCAAGCTCCTGGTGGTTCCTGGCATTCCTTGGCTCATGGCAGCATCCCTCCAGTCTCTGCCTCCTTCTTCACACAGCCTTCCTTGCTGCCTCTCTGGGTGGCCCCTCCTCTCCTCTTCCTCTCAGGACACCAATCATTGGATTTGGGGCACATCCTAAATCTAGGATGATTTCATCTTGCAATCCTTAACTAGTTACGTCTTGCAAAGAGCGTTTTTACCAAACAAGGTCATTTTCTGAGGCTCCAAATGGACATGAATTTGGGGGAGGGCACTCTTTAGCCCACTACACTTTTCATGGTTCCTCCTCTGCCCCAGGCCCCCACTGAGCACTTGTGCTTCCTCAGCCCCCAACAGCCCTCCAGGATCAGACATTGGCCATGCTCCCCAGCTTCGTTCCAAGGCAAACAGCCCCGCTCCTTCCACGGCTCTCTCTAGCCCTAGTCTCACTTCATGATCTTAAAACTCATCACTATCCTATTCATCCCTCTCTGGACCACCAGTTTGTCAAAGTCCCTCTTAAAACATAGCTCTTGATATGGAGCCCAGAAACCAAACTCCCAGCCACTTCTCATGTTGGGTGCAGTCCTCCTGACAAGAGAGCCTAGACTGGCACTGACTTGGGTGACTGAGGGTGTGACACTCTTGCCCGGGGCCTCTCCAGCCCCGTTTCTCACAGGAGCTACCTTGTCTCCTTCAGCTGCAACTTCAGCAGTTGACTTTTTGACCCTAAATTCAGGATGTTGCATTTGCCCCACTGAGGTCCCCTGTTGGAGGTCTGAGCCCCATACTTGTAGCCTCAGGAATGGAGTGTTTTGCCCTCTGCTTCTCCCTTACAGCCCTAAGCAGAGAAGGCACCAGGGAGTTGGAGAAAGTCTCAGCTTTTGGGCCTGGGAGGGTGGATCATACCTGTAATCTCAGCATTTTGGGAGGCCAAGGCAAGATGATCACTTGAGGCCAGGAGTTTGAGACCAGCCTGGTCTACACAGTGAGACCCCATATCTACAAAAAATTAAGAAATGAGCTGGGCATAGTGGCATGCTCCTGTAGTCCCAAGTATTTAGGAGGCTGAGGTGGGAGGATTGCTTGAGCTCAGGAGTTGGAGGCTGCAGTGAGCTATGATCGTGCCAGCCTGGGTGACAGAGTGAGATACCATTTCTTTAAAAAAAAAAAAAAAAAAGCCTCATCTTTTGAGGCCTGGGTTTGAATCAGCCTGTTTTTCCTGTTGCCCCTTAGCTCTACCCCAATCCTCCCAAAGCGGCTCCAAGCCAGCCCTGGCCCTTGGGAGGGTGGGTGGCCCTTCAGACGGGGTCTCCTCCTGCCTTCATTGGTGTAGCTGGAGCACCAGAATGGGGCTGTTCTTAACACAGAAGGGCCTGAGACAGAAACTCAGAGCAGACAACAGCCTCTCCCCCATGCAGGGCTCTGAATTCTCACTCAGAAACTTCCACTGACTAAGCCTTTAGTGTGCAGGTTGGCCGCAGTGTTCCTCAGGCTGGCCCCTTAGGATAAAGCCCCAGCATCTCAAGCCTCAAAGACTAGCCCTCAGCCCCAACCCTTAGCTGTGCAGAGGGCATCCACAGCAACCTAGGTCCTGGGGCCTTGCCAAGGCTCAGCCTTTCAGGAATTCCCAAGCAGTGAGAGTTCAGAATTCTACAAATAAAGAAACTGGGGTCAGCAGGAAGAGAGACCAGGCCTGCTAAGCTCCGGCATCAGAGCTTTCCTTCCCCACTCAGGCTGGCTTTACCCTCACAGTGGCTGCAGAGGCGTAGGAGGAGAGGAGGAGGTGGGAGAACTGAGGCCAGGTGCTGCCCCGCCCTCCCTCCCTAGGCCCCTCTCCTGCCTCTTGAGCCTTCTTTCTCTCTCAATTTATGTAAATGTCATATTATAAATACAGTTTAGTAACTTGCAGTTTTGCCAAAACAGTGCATAATGGATATGTCCTCATGGCAGTGAAGCGAGATGTGTATCGCGGCCCTTCCATGGCTGCCCAGTAGCTGTCTCTGTCCCCTAACAGGCATTCCATACAGACAGACACAGATGCTGATGGCTTCTGCGGTGGTAACAGCTCTGTGATGGGGCTACCTCAGCACACTGTGCATTTGTGCGATCAGCTCCTTTCTATAGATTCCCAGATGTGGATTTGAAGGTGAAAGAGCATGTATATTTCATGTCTTAATCTGACCACCCAATGTCTTAGGGTGGTTGGGGCCCTCCCCGGGGGAATGTGATAAGTTATTTTGGATCCTGAGATTAAAGGGAAGCTGCTTTGAAGCAGGGAAACAAGGCTGACCAGACTGGGGCTCCTTGAGGGCAGGGGCCAGGCTCCCATCCAAGGGGAGGCAAGAACCTGCCACTCGGGCAGGGCTTCAGAACTGGAGGGGTTAATTAGAGATGGATCCAGAAATCTATAAACACCCGAAAATGACTGACATGTGCTAATTTCTTCTTTAGTATTCACAATGGCTTTCTGTTAATTAAGAAGAGACAGAGCCCAGGGGAGAGGTGACAGGCCAGTAATTCTGGCGCTGGTGGGCTGGGCAGGCTGCCCATCCTGGGCCTGCTGAGGGTGAGGGGCCAGCCAGGGCACAGTTCGACCTTGAGGACACAGGCCAAGGACAGCCTGGCCCTCAGGGAGCCTCCTTGGGCAAGAGGTAACATTGTGCATGGGACAGGCAGCAGCTTTCAGGTTTCTTGTTTTTGAAGCTCAGTGACTGCTGGCTCTTGAGGAAACTGGGGACACAGGAGGCCTGGGTGGGAGATTGGGGTCTCCCCTTTCCCAGGGAGTCTTTTCCATAGCCATGCAGGGACAGGGTGGACAGGCTCCTTCTCCCACAGCTGATGGAGGAAGTGAGACTGCACTGAGGTTTCTGAAGTGGGTCCATTTCTTTGGGTGTGGTGGGTAGGAAGGACCCTGCCCTCTGCTGCTTGGCTGCAGGGGTAGGATGAGAGGATGGAGACCACCGTCAGTTATATCCCTCAGTCCCCCTTCATCACGTGCTCGCTGCCCTTTCCTACCACTCCACCACCCCACAGAAGCTAGGGCTGAGCCAGAGCTCTGGCCCAAGTCACTCTGGACAGATGGGAACACCTGGAGACAGCCTGCGTGTGTGTGTGTGTGTGTGTGTGTGTGTGTGTGTGTGTGTGTGTGTGTGTGATGTTGAGTGTGTCCAGTCTTGTCTGCATGTTCATTGTGCATATCATTGTGTGTATGAGAATGTGTGAGTGTGACTGTGTGTTCAAATCCTGTACCATTTTCAAGCTTCATGTGCCTTTGGGCAAACCACCAAACTCTCTATAACTCATTCTCCTCATCTGAAAACTAGGAATGGTGATAGGTGCCCACTTCACAGGGTTGCTGTGAAGATTATATGAGTGTGTGTCGCACACTTAGAACAATCCTTGTGTTTGAAAAGCATCTTTAGCCTAGAACCCCTTTCCCTCCTCTACTACTTCATTTATTTGGTGAATTCCTACTCATTCTTCAAGACCCAGCTGAAGTTCAGGCAGCATCAGGTCCATGTCACAGTGCAGGAAGATCTACCCTTAGAGTTCTGGGCTCAGGGGCAGAAGTTCTCAGTCCCTAAAGAAGCAGAGAGGAGCCTCTGGTCCCCATACCTCATAGTCAGAACATGAATGTACAATGATGTGAACACGTCAGCATGGGCTTGTACACATCTGTACAATGATGCATGTATATACGCAATGTACACCCACACACTCACAATCTGCATGGATACAGGAGGTACAAATACTTTGTGTCCTCAGCATTTGCAGACATAGGACTCACACACGTAACCTTGGCATGCACAGTAACGGCACGGATTAGAAGGGGCCCTCGCCATTGTGCTACAACATGAGGTAGAAGCAGAAACTTATATATCACAGCATTTTGTACAGCATTTAGTACTTTGTTTGCAGCACATGTATACAAAAGCGGTATTAGCTTTTTGTACAGCATAAATCTTAGCATAATAAACTCTTTGTATATGCACAGTGCAGACAGACACAGAATGCATACCTGTGTACATGCATGGCATGGATGTATTCTTTATACACAGGGCAACACAAGAATAACGAATACATATGCACACACGTGTGTGCTCACACACACTGTACAGTCCCAAGTGCAAGGCCTCAGACTCTCACAGTCTGCACAAACCAGCCTGTAGCTGCCATCCCTGGGGAAAACTCACCCTGAGCCAGTAACCTCCCTTTAACCTTCAGCGCTGAAGGCTGCATTGGACCCACAGATGGGGAATTAATTGGTGTCATTAACATGAGGCAGTGATAATGACTTCTCATCGATCCCTGTGGCAGATGTATGGCCACCCCGAGGTGGAACTGGGAGCTCAGGATTGGGGTCTGGGCCTCTCTTGCGGAGCTTTGATCTTTGGTGGCCACACTGGATGCCCATTCCTGTAAACAGACTGTGGTCAGGCCCCACCTTGCAGGATTCCTCATAGAGCACAGAGGGGAAATGGAACCCAGGGGAGATATGCCACTTCCCAAGGTCACCTGGCCTGCTAGAGGCTGGGGCCACCTGGGCACTCAGGACTCAGCCCCTCACATGTGAGCCTCCCCCGACCCCCTCTGTGCTCTCCCACCCCTTCTGTAGAAGTCACTCTTGTCCCTCCTTTCCCCCCAGGCTTTAACCGTCTCCTGCAGGGCTGGCCCTGTTCACAGTCTCTGTCCTGTGTCCTGGGGCCTTCAATGGGACTGAGACCATGAAGTGGAAGGGCTTGACTGTAGGAAGGAGAGGGCCTGGGCTGCAAAGAGGATGAAGGTGCAGAGGCTGGCCTGGGACAGACCAACAGACCAGCAAACTCCTGCTCCTCCAAGAGGCTGCCTTCTCCAGGAAGCCTCCCCTGATGGGCCTACTCCAGGCCTAGCTGTATCCCCTTCCGATGCTTCAGCAGCTTCTTCTGCATCCAGCCCTTATCCCATGGGATTGTAGTGGTCTGCTTCCCCCTTTCCTTCCCCACTGTGCCATGAGAAAGTCTTCCTGTATGGACTTTATCTAATGATCTCTGCAGCTCCTTCAGGCTTACCCCAGAACAGGCAAGTAGTAGGTGCCTAATGGATGTTGAATAAATGGAAATAGACTGAGACAGACAGATAGGCAGACAGACAGGTGGAAAGGCTGAGACCAGAGCTGGAAGGACAAATGGAGAGGGGTGCTGGACCCCAAGTTCCAGGACTCTGTGGGGTGGAAGGTGGGTGCATGGGCCTTAGGGGCTTGGCCAGGTGCCCAGTAATGGCAGAGACTTTGTGTTCTCTGGGGCCCCCAGAGGCTTCCGGTTCCCTTCCTGGGTTGGAGCCAGGCTACTTCCTCCTACCTGTCCTCTCAGGACAGAAGCATGGGGAAGGTAGCTGAAGGCCCTGCAGCTGGGAGCTGGGCTGGAAAGTGGCAGTGGGTAGATGGAGGTGGAGGGGTGGTAACGGTAAATGGGATCCAAGGAATAGGATTCAGACTCTGTGGGTTCAGACACGGGCCGAGGCTGAACTCATTCCCAGCAGCCCCCGGAAGCCCAACCTGGGTCAGGCCCCTGGGGACACCCCCAGACTGGCTGGCTGCACTGAATTTGTTACTGTCACTGCATTTCCAGGGTTTATAATGAGCTGCTAATGAGCTGTCAGCTAATTATGAGAATTAAATGGGGTAGCGGGGCTGAGTTGAATTTTGCTGAAAGCTTCTGGGGTGTCCGGGGGGAGGGAAGGTCCCCATCAGCTTCCTGGCCCCCTCATGAAGGTGAGGGTGGAGGAATTTGCTCTTGGAGAGAAAGAGGGAGAACTCCAGCAGCCCCAGAATAAGGCAACTCTGGCCCCACAGCTGGGGAGCACCTGCACCAGAAGGCAGGGCAGTCGGGTCTGCGGAGGGCAGCTGAGCGGCCCCAGAGGTTTAACTCTCTGTGTGACCTCAGGCATGTCCCCCTGGGTCTAGAGTCTTTCCTTCTATCTGTAAAATGGGTCTGGAGGAGGAGAAGGGACTAACCAGCTGTTCCCTGCTGGCCCTTCCTCCCATCTCAGCCCTATCACGACACTGTGACTCCTCCTTCTTCACAGATGTGGCTCAGAGGCCCCCAGCTTTGTGAACATAGGAATTTGCTTGGGGGTCACATGAAATAATTGGTGAACCCAAGTGGAGAATCTTTAACCAATAGAAATGAGTGCACATGTTGACAGGTGCAAGAACATTCGTAGCAGCTATTTTCATAACAGAGCAAAACTGGAATAACCCCAATGTCCATCAACAGAAGAAGGGATAAATAAATTATGGCATATTCAAACAATGAAGTAGTACATAGCAATGACAAAGAACAAACTACGTACATAGACAGTCTTCATTTTATGTGATTCCATTTTATGTGATCCTGATATGCACAGATTCCAGTTACTATGGTTTAATTAAGCAATTTCAGTCTCTCAACAAGGTGGTTCAAATTTCAGCCACCATTTTACTGGCATATTTTAAACTGTGAGTAGTGGCCTAAGGGGTAAACTTCCCTGCTGGCTCTTCAGTTTGCAAGTTGCTCCATCAATAGCAGATACATATCATGATGGATGACCAATCACATCCCTCTTTCTAAGGCTGTTGGTGATTGGACAATGGCCAATTGGATCTCTAATTGAAAGAAGGAATTAGTTAACAAAGAAGAAATTGCAACAAAGAAATGAAAATGATAATGCTAGAAGTAAAATTCAACTCAAATGTCAATGGAGTTGTAGAAGAAATAGCTGACTGGGAATGCCCACCGACGCTGCCACCGTTTGGCTCCAGATGTGCAGCAGAGGAACTTAGCAAAGACAAACATATTGACATAAACGAGGAACGAGGTTGTGATGAAGTGGATGGACATGCCCCGGAGAAAGTGATGCTCACAAAACACTTCACACCAAAGGAACTTCCAGAGATATTTCACAACACTGAAAACACAAAGGAGGAAATGTTGGTAGCAGAGCCAAACTCAGAACACAGTCTGACAATTGGCCAACACATAGAAAAGATGCTTGCCTGTATTGTAAGTGACACGACCAGCACTGTTCAATCTGCTCTTCATAAGCTTTTACAAAGAAGTAAAACACTTTAATTCTTAATTTTCTGATGTCTAAAATTGCATCAGAATTAAAACTCATTAAAACTAATACTAAATGAGTATTAGTTTTACTATTGTTTTTATTTCCCAACTATATTTATAACTTAACAGTAAGAGTTTTTAATGTTTTGACAAAACTTCTAAAGGTCACAGAACAATCATACTTTTCCCCCACTGATTAGGATCTCCCTGTGCAATTTCAGCTCACACGGTCGTTTGTGTGTCCCTCACGCACCGCTGTGCAGAGCGAGAGCTGCCGGTACATGCATTTGCACAGATGGCTCTCACAGAGATGATGCTGAGAAGAAGCCAGATGCAAAAAACAAGTACATACTTTATGATTCCAGTCACATGAAGTTCAAAGGCAGGCAAAACTAATCTATGGGAGTAGAAGCCAGAAGAGTGGTTACCTGGGGTAGGTGGGAGTACTAACTGGGTCATGAGGAAGTCCACTGGGATGTGGGATATATTCCAGAACTTGATTTGGGTGGTTTCAGGCATGTATAAATTTATTTTAGAAATCATCCAGCTGTATACTGAAAATGTGTGTACTTTATGTAAAATATTCTTAAATAATTTTTTAAGTGGAGAAATCCTGTGAATGTCTTGGGGTTTTGTGCAGCTCCATCTTCGAGAATTTGACAGTATTCCACGTGGCTGGCCTTTTTTACCTTCTTCACTCTCTTCCCTCTCCCGCCCCCAGTAATCCGGCCCTCCTGGTTGCCCTTCCCTCTCTCTGGCTACTCCTCAGCCCCATGCCTGACTTCTCAGCGCTGCTCTTCACTTTCTCCCCATGTTGGTCATCACCTGCTGCACTGGTCCTGCCCAAGGGGCACCTCCTCCACCCTGGAGCCCAGGCTTACCCAGAACCCTCCCGGGCTCACTCCCTTCAGGTGTGCAGCAGGTGACCCTGTTACCCTTGTCTCCTCAGTCTCTCTCAGGAAAGAAGGAAAGAAGGAAAGGAGGGAGGAAGGCAATGAGGGAGGAAGGAAGGGAGAGAGAGAGGAAGGAAGAGAGGGAGGGAGGGAGGAAGAGAGGGAGGGAGGGAGGAAGAGAGGGAGGGATGGAGGAAGAGAGGGAGGGAGGGAGAGAGGCAGAAAGAGAGGGAGGGAGGGAGGAAGGAAGGGATGGCAAATGGATGGGAAAATAAAGGAGAAGGAAGGTCGGTCTGGCTGCTGCTGGGGAAGGGGCAGCTTCAGGGAGAGACGGTGCAGGGCAGGAGCTGCTTAGGGAGGATTTGGGCCTGATCCCAGCTGTAGAGAAGCAGCACCCCATTAATGCCTTCCCGGCCACCGACGCGCCTCCCTAATGGAGTCTGGAACTCCATACTATTAGCCACAAATGGCATTTTGAAATGGCTTTTTTTTTTTGGGCGAACCCCAAAGACATTGCTAAGATTTACATTTTCAAATATATGCTGACCTTTTTTTCCTCTTTCTTTGAGTTCATTTGTTATCAGTGTATAATTGAATCAATATATTTTCCGATCAGCCCCAAGATTGAATAAGGTCACGGGGAGCCATGTGCGGGCATTAGACATCATTATTTCACTCTGAATGAGCGGCCATGGCACGGAGCATTCCGGGCGCCAAATGAAATTCTATTAGATTCTATTACACTTTTACAATTATAGAGACGTTCCAATATTACAAGGGGAAATGAAGTCATAATAAAAAAGCCCAGAGGTGTATTACAGAGAAATGGGCACACTATTTTTCTAGTTAAAAACTTGATGGAAGGAGCTTGACTGGCTTTCGGTTGCCGAGATGTGACCTTGTTCTCAAAGTCCCTCAGTTGTTGGGCCCCGGCCCTTCCTTCCCAAACCTCTGCTGCTCAGAGAACACTCAGAGCCAGAATTTGGAAGCCAGCTTACCCTCTCTAATCAAACTGAGTCCAGCTCCTAGGCCCCATGGAGGCACAGACTTGTTCCAAACTGATGTCACGTCCGGGGCAATGAGGCAGCCGAGATACTGAACCATCCTGGGGAGGTGTCTGACCCTGTGAGAAAGAAGCAGAGTGGCCAAGCAGGCATGTGAGAGGGTGGCCATGGGCCTGCGTGAGCACAGGCACCTGCCTGCTGGCATACAAGGCAGGGATTCTAGCAGTGGTGGCATGGGTGCCCACTCCGTGCTGTGGAACACATGCTCCATGCCACTGTGCTGCAGTGGGCCAGGAATCCTGCCATCCTGTCCTGACCCTTGCAGAGGCGTTCCATCAGCTCCATGCACAGATAAGACAGGGCCCAAGAGGGGCAGCTGGCAGGGCTTCCTGAAGAAGCAGAGGAGACAAGCTAGGCCTTGAGGGATTGGGAAAGCCTAGATATAGGGATAAGAGAAGAAGAGCCCCAGAGCTTGAAGGAGAGGAGAAACCAGTGCAACGAAAGGTCCAGAGGTTGGGGCGAGCCTAGCGCATTGAGAGTCAGGGATTGGTGGGGGTGGTGGAGAGGGCAAATGCTGGAGAGTGAGTAGGTGGGTGGGGACTGGGGTGAAGGGTGGGGCCTCAGCCTCTTGGGAGACCTGAGGGCAGGCAAGAGTCTGGTCAGGTGCGGGTTGGTGGCTGCCCAGGAAAGGCTCGCTGTGGGATGAGGTGCACGCTGGACAACCACCCAAGGGAGGCAGGACAGGGGGCCAGGCCAGGAGGGGGCTAAGGAGGGTCTCTGGCACCTGGGTGGTTGTCCAGGACCATCTTGGGAAGAAGACAGTGACAGAGCCTCTTGGGAACAGGCATGGAGCCCTCCCCTTCCCTCTGGCCCTGCCCAGGTGCAGGGATAGATGGTGGATAGACAAATGAACTTCAGGCTTTCCAGGAACACTGTTAGATGGGATAATGGTTCACTAATCTTTTGCTCCCCTCTCTCTTGAGGTATACATTTTCCCACCCATAGATGTTGGACCTGGCCATGTGTGGTAGGCAGAATTGTAAAGGTGACCCCCCAAGATTCCTGATCCCTAGTTATCAGTGCAGCACTAATTTAGGTACTGCTGTGGAGGGATTTTGCAGATGTAATTAAAGTCCTAAGTCAGTTGACCGTATGATACAGAGATTATCCACGTAGATCTAAACCAATCCAGTGAGCCCCTTAAAAAGCAGAGCATGTTCCCTGGTTAGCAACACAAAAGGAAGCCGAAGAGTCAAAGCACAAAAAGGATTTTTTGCATTATTGCTAGTTTGATGATGGAGGGGCCACATGACAAGGAATGCAGGCGGCCTCCAGAAGCTGGGAGCAATGCTGGCTGCCAGTCAGCAAGGAAACGGAGACATCAGTACTCCGAGGGCATGGAAAAATCCTGCACCTGCAATAGCAGGAATGAGCCTGGAAGAGGAGCCCCAGCTCTAGATGAGAATGCAACGGCTGACACCTTGATTTCTGCCTGGGCAGAGAGCCCATCACACCATGCTGGGCTTCTGACCTACAGACTGTGGACTCATAAATGGGCATTGTTTTAAGCCACCAATTTCATGGTAATTCGTAAAGCAGCAATAAAAGACTAATCATGCCTTGACTTGTATTGGACAATGGACAATGCAAGTGACAATGAGGACCTGGGGCTAGGCCTTGTGGGTTTCTGCTCAGCCTCTCCTGATCCTTTGATGATTAGAGACTAGGAAGTGCAGGCCCAGGAGCTGTGCCTTCTGCTGGGCCAGAGGAACCGGCCTGAACCCAACAAGACCCTGCAGCCATCCCTTGCTGACCTGCATCCTAAAGTGGAGTCACACAGTCAACCCACAGACCTGGTAACAGGCAAATCAATGTTGCTCTAAACTGTGGAGTTGTCAGGTGTCATGCCACCATAATGTCACAGCAATAGTTGAATTTACAGATACCTTCATCTTAGCAGCAGCCAGGAACAGGCTGGGACAAAGAGGCACGGGCTGCTTTGAGGTCCTGGAGCTGTCATCTTGTGCAGGGGTGAGCCCTGGAGGCCAAGGCTTGTGCTGAGCCAGCCTGATCCACAGCACTGGAACATCAGTTAACTGTCCTTACCACCACCCTGGGTGTCTGCATGCCCTTTCTGTTGGGGTCACCTCTGGAAGTCACTGTGCCCCACTAGGAAGTCTCCTTTCCTCTAAGAAAGCTGGAGCCCCATGGCCTTTCCCTTGCTGCTAAGAGGGATGCTTGCCTTTTTCCAGGCAAGTTCTGCTAGACCACCCCTGTGCCAGCTGCACAGGAAAGTGTCAGGCCCTTGCCCCTAAACTCGGGGGACACAGGCCACATCCCCTCAAGAACCTCTCTCTCTGATTGCTGGGCAGTGCTGTCTTTCCAGAAAAATCCTCACTTGTCTCACCCACCACCTGGAGGCAAGTAACTGAGGAGGCACACGGGCCCATGAGGGTGTCCACTCAGCAAGCCTTGCCCGGACCAGCCAGCATCATGCTGTTAAGACATGGGGTCTGGGCTTCTGTTTACCCCAGCATTGGACCTCAGTTTAGACCAGCACCTCTCCTTGCCCTTTTACAATTTACTTTGAAATAACCTCAACTTTACAGAAAAGTAGCAAGTCCAGTACACACAACTTTTTTCCCTGAGCCATTTGAAAACATAGGGTGATGACATGGGGCCCATCAAGAAAACTTGCGCATGCATTTCCCTCAACCTTCTTTAACACAGCAAAATCAGCAAATTAGCACTGACATATAACTAGCAGTCAGTCTTCTGCCCCACTCAAGATGCACCAAGCATCCCAACAATGTCCTTTAGAGCAAAAAGACCCAGATTTTGGGGTCATGCATCTCACTCAGTTGTCATGTTCCTCAGTCTCCCTCAATCTGGGATAGTGCCTGGTCTTTCCTGACCTTATTGCCTTTGTGATGACAGGCCGGTATTGGGCAGGCTGTCCCTCAATCTGGGTTTGTCTAACGTTTCTCAAGGTTCAGTGCAGGCTGTGCGTGTTGGACAGGCCTGTTACCATGGGCTCGTCCCCGCGCTTCTTGTCGGGAGGCGCAGGGTTTTGACTGTTCCATTGCTGATGCTCACTTTGATCACATAAGGAAGGTGGTATCTGCCAGCCTTCTCTCCACGGTAAAATGAAAAAACAAATTTTCCCTTTGTAATAACTGTGGGAAGTATTACGAGACTGTGTAAATATCCCATTCCTCATTAAATTTTCAATTTATTCATTTATGTCAGTATGGATTCATGGTTTCCTATTTCTTTCAATGGGTTATGAACTGCTACTATCATTATTTATTTTGATGTTCAGATTGCCCCAGATTTGGCCAGTGGGAGCCCCTTCAGGCTGGTTTGTCGCAGCACCCGCCCCCTCTCACTGTCCCAGCTGTTCCTGGTCATTCCTCCGGTGGAACAGTACCTGGATGACCTCAATAACCATCTCTTCACCCTCCAGGTACCCTGCAGCAGCGCCTTTAAGACTACTCTTTCAGGCTGGCATCCTGAGTGCTCATTTCCCATCCTGATGGTTAGACCTTGGCTGGAGGGCAGATCTCAACCCCTGCCCTTGGCTGGCACAGATCTGGGCTGAGCACACAGGCACAAGGCACCCCCACTCACCAATGCACTGGAGACAGGACTGAGCTGTTGGCTCAAAGGGAGTCTATGCAGCTTCCTCAGGTGTGTGCAGGGTGGGGTCCCAGCTCATTTCCAGAGCTCAGACATGCCCCCACCCCAAGCTGGGACTCCCCCAGTCCTCAAATCCTGACGTCTTCCGGTGTGGTCTTCCCTGTTGTCCCAGGAGAGGGCAGGGCTCAGCCTGGCTCTGCGGCCACTTGTGGGTAGCCGGTGATTTGCAGGGGAAGTGCAGGAGAAGGCCCAGTGGCAGCTGTGTCATAATAGAAGACATGTGGGCAGAGTCTGGAGAACCAAGAGAGGGCTGCTTTGAGCCCAAGCTAGGCAAAGAGGCTGAGTGACACCAGGAGCCTATATGGGGAGGCGGGGCCATACAGGCAAGCCCCTGTTAAACCAAACTTCAGAATGGATAGTGGCCAAGCTGAGCTGAGTACCTGCAATTTTCTAGCTTTTCTAGCTTCAGTTCTCATACCTCTTCAGACATTTCCTAATGTGGGGCTCTGGTGACACACTGGGCGTGAGTTCATCTAAGCTTGTGGCCCCATGTAGAGCTCCCCCTCCAGCTTTCAGGAGCAGTTTGCATGGCTCAAAGGTGACCCTAGGGTGCACCTGAATGCTGCAATTCCTGCGGGATTCCTGGAGGGGGATTGTGGGCCTCCTCTTCTTCCCCAGCCTTCTCCTAGTGGGGAGGGGTCTGAGGGCAGGAGGACCCTTGGGGAGTTCAGGGACTTCCCTGCAGCAGGCCCCTGCCCCTCCCGTGGTTCCGATCCCAGGTTCTGGCTGTGCAGAAGCCCAGAGCTCAAGGCTAATTGTGAATTAGGAGCCCAATTATGCCTGGCACAATTGGCTCCGCCCTGCCTCCTCTTCCCGACAGACATGTATATTAATAGTTGGCACTTATTGAACCAAATATGAATATTCATCTTCATTTATATTTCAAGGCCTTTCCTCCTGGAGGCCCGCGGGGCTGCGACCAGCTCCAGCCCCATCACGGAGCTGACAGCTCGCACTCCTGGGCCCTGACTCCTGGCTCCGCGGGCCGCCGGGCGGGCTCCCAGCTGTCCACAAACACTCATTAGGGGGGCCGGACCCAGCGAGCTGCGGAGAATGTGTAATCGCGCCGCGCGCTGCTAATTAGGGAGCTGATGGGGCATTGAGGGCGAGAGGACGAATTCTTTAAACAGAGGACGGGAAACTTGAAGAGCTGTAATTACTTGGAGCAGAGTTCATTTCAGAACTTGGGAGCCAATGAGTCTGATGGCAGCCCTGCTGGGAGGAGGGAGGAGGGCAGGCCGGGAAGGAGGGAGAAAACTGGGGCCTCGGCACCCAGGACCTCAGGCTGCACAACTGCGGGGCAGTGCCTCCACCTTCATTTAATGCAATCCAGCTGTGTGGGCCCCGCCCCACTTCAGGGACAGCTTCCTCTAGCTCAGGGCAGACTTGGGGTCGGGCTCCCGTCTCTCTTGCACAGTTACCTCCGGAGTGCTACCCTGGCATTGCGGGTCCTGCGGAGTGCTCGCAGCTCCACCAAGGGCCTTGGACCTCCATAGACAGTCACCGCTGTCCAGAGCCGTGAGTCATGGTCCAGCTCTCTGACAGCTGGTGTCCCTGTTTCCCAAAGCCAGCGGAGATGAGGGTCATTGGGCTCCTCAGATGCCCCGGCTGGAACTGGCAGGAATTGTTATGGACAGAAGGAAAGTTTAGAGGCTCTCCAGAGCCTGCTGGGCATGTCCTTGATACTGTGGATCCTTCATAGGAACTGCTTCCTCCTGGGTGCCCTCTGCCCCCCTCAGCCCTAAGGTTCCCCCCTCACCCCCACCACTGGTCTCCTTTAAATCTCCCTCTCTGACGTCTCACCCACCTCTCCCAGGAAAACCTCACCACTGTCAGCAGGAAAGGATAACAGTGGTGAGCCATCGGTCCTCCCTCCCAGGACAGGGTCCCCTGTCAGCCAGTCACTTTGGAGGAGTTGGAGGCCCCCACTCCGCCTTTTCCGGCTCCACAGCACCTTTCTTTAAGGCCCAGTGCCACCTGGGTCTCACAGGATTGCTGTGGGCAGAAAGAGCTCCAGGCTCACAGTCAAAGGTGGACATGGATGCCCCGGGTGGATTTCCCTGTCTCTGTTCCCACTGGCGTGAGCTTCGTGCCTGTAACTAATGGGCAGATTCTTGCACACCTCCAATAAGTCCCACCCAATTTTCAGCAACTGTTAGATCTGAATCCATGCTCTGAAAGGATATACTTCCTCAGTTAGCAAGGTGTAATCCTCTGCCCCTAGCTCCCCACCCCTGCCACCCCTGTTATGGGGTAGAATGGCCTTTGGTTCCAGCCTTTACTCTGTTACTCAAGGAGAAGCTCCTGACTCAAACTCCATTTGTTAGGTCTGCAGTCCCCCTGCGAACAGACTTATCAGCACTCCTTCTCCATGTGGCTGCTGTTTGTTGCATGTCAACTGGTGATGATGATGGTGATGGTGACAGCAACAAAAGCTACCATTTATGAAGTGCTTCTGACATGCCGGACTAAGGGCATGTCTAAGGGCCTCGTGTACTCACTCATTCAACCCTCGCAGTAACCCTCAGTGGATAGTATTAGTATTTATTATCCCCATTTTACATATGAGGAAGTGGAAGTTCAGAAACGCTTAGTGGCCTGTTGGTAAGTGGCAGAGAAAGATTTGAAAGCCAGTCCACCTGGCCCCAGAGGCTGTGCTGCTGGCCTCAATCCCTGACTGCACCTGGAAGGGCGGGCCTGGGGCTGCTGCTCAGGCTGGACAAGGAGAGGAAGGAACGCCCTGTTTTTGTAGATGGAGAGAACAGGGTCAGAGGACAGCCAAGTCATTCCTCTAGGTCCCACCCAGTTGGGCACCAGCTGTGCGACCCAGCGGGAAATCTGGGCCAGCATCTCCTCACTTCGGCCTGGAGCCATCCAGTACCGTAGCCACTAACCCCATGTGGCTACTGAAATAAACAAAATGACAGATTTGATTCCTCAGTCACACCAGCCACATATCCATGCACAACAGTCATGTATGCCGTTTTAACCTCTGCCGTTATCAGTCACTCCATACTCAGTGCATGTGGCCTGCCCAGCTTGGGGTAGAACTTTGAGAATCCCAAAACCTTTGAGAATCTTCTCCCTGGCACCCTCCAGGTCTGAGAGTACTAACTTTCCCTGAGACCCTCCAGGTCTCAGAGTACTAACTGCCCGGTGAGGGCAGTGTGGGAAGGGTCTCTGTGGAAAAGTTGGTGGGAAAAGCCCCATCCTCAGACCTGCCTCTGCAGCCCTTGTTCAAGCCTCAGAAGCCGCAATTAGCAGGCAGCAGCCGCTGCTTGAACCCACCATTCCCCTCCTCCCGGAGGCTGGAGGCTGGGCAGCTCCAGCAGCTTTGCTCCTTTCTTCTGCAAGAAGAGATCAGAAACAGAAGCATTCAGGCTGCGGCTGGCTGGCTCCTCTCTCGACATGAAGTCTGTGCCCAGCCCTGCCAGGCTGGGCTTCCAATTACGGAAGCTCGGCTTCAGCCACGGAGGGGCCGGCGCCCAGCCAGCAACCCACCTGGCCCCCTCCTCTAATCAAAGCCTAATTGATGTGGGCTTGCTTGCAAGTCTTGCAGCACTCCTCTTGCTTCCCCAGCCCCAGCTGCTGCTCCTCAGGGAGCTCAGCCCTTTGTCCCTGCAAGTTTGAAACCATCTGAACAGAAGGTGGTGGCTCTGTGTTCAAGCATTCTGGACTTTCTTCATGCCCTTAGGTGGAAGTGTACCTGGATGGTTTCTGGGCAGGTTTCTGGGAGAGGATGTTCAAGTCACCTCCCCAGTTGCTTCCTAGACCTGTGCTTGAGTTGGGTGGGGCTGAGCATGATGTGGGGTGTCTGAGGGGTGCGTGTGTGTGCGAGGTTTTGCAGACATGTACTCTGGAGTGTTGCTCTGCTAAGGAATTAGGCTTCTAGCTCTGAGTATGAGCACCTGCCTTCAACCTAGGACACCTGGATGTACCTTAGGATAGGGTATTTTATCTGGGGAAACAGGATGAGGAGGAATGAGGAAGGGAGATGAGGGTGAGAGTGGAGGTGGGGCAGGGCTGGGAGGATTCTGGGAGGCAGTTCTAGCCGGGCCTGGCAGGGGTTTCTCCTAACTGATGCCACCTCGTCCCTGGAGCTGTTCCATGTGAAGAAAGGGCAAGGAGGGGAGGAGGAGACGTGGTGACACAGTGTTCTCATCTTGGCGGCTCACCTTGCAGTTTGCAAATCCTTCCTCTCGGTTTATCTCCATGGCTCTGTGAAGCAAGCAGGGCAGGACAATCATGCCCAGTCTGCAGAAGGGGAAAGTGATTTGATGAATATCACACAGGGCCAGAGGTGGCGCTGAAACCTGACCCTTGTCCCCAGGCTCTAACCACCCAGCTGTGGCCCATGGCTGCCAGTAGAAATTCCAGACCTTCATCCTACCCAGGAAGTGCCACTGCTAGAGTGGTCACATTTGGTTCCAAATGGCCTGGATTTGGGGCTGGGGCTGTTTTATTTGCAGTTTTAGGAAGAATGGCACAGATGAGAGACTTTGAGTTCGCTCAAAACAACCTTGAAAATGACAGAAGAATTCCATCCAGGCTGCAAGGGTAAAAAGGCACCCCACACTCCCCCAGGCCTCCTCCGAGGAAGACCCCTCTATTTGAGACAGCCGAAAACAATAGGGATGGGAGAATTTTGGACATGGACTGGTTGTAACTTAAGGTGGGGAAATAGGAGGGGTGGTGGCAAATTTTGGCTTAAATGTGTAGGTGGCCTTGGAGTCCATTAATGATGTCCTGTTCTGATTTCAGCGGATTTGGGGACTGCGGCTGCTCTAGTAGGTATCAGTGGAACTAGAAACGGAGCTGTGCGGATGGGCTGCTGACTGTCCCCCAAGGGAGGCAGCTCTGCCCTTGTGAGACAGATCAGAAAGTCAAGGGAGACAAAACCGGGTGACTAGAGAAGGACATGCTTCTCTCCCCCTTCCTGTGCCAGAGCGTCCTTCAAAGGAGGGCTTTGCCAAGCTGCTTAGTCAGAACCCAAGCTATTGACTGGGTGTGGTCACAGCCTTAGCCAGCACCAACTCAGGTTCGTGGCTTCTTGCTGACCCGGGCAGAGTGTGAGCCCTGGGTCCTGAGGTCATCTCTCTTCTGCTCCTCTCCTCTCATCCCTTCTGTGGATGGCCTGGGAGGAGATGTGGGCTCAGAACCTCTCGTGGGGTTTCTCTCTGTCCTCTAGGCCCACCTGGATGTGCTGATGCCACAGGTAGACCTGGGGAGTGAAAGGCCCCGCTGAGGACCTCAAGCCGCTGGTCCATGTTCCCGTCAGCTGGCAGCACTCGGGGCCAGGGCCGCGGGCATTCACACAGCACAGGTGCTCGTGAGCCTGGGCTCTGATTTCTGTTCTACTGTTGCTCCCTCCGGACCCCACTGGAAGAGTGGTGGCATGGGGGGCAGGATGCAGGCATTCCTGGGTCCCTGGCAGAAATAACCTCTAACAGCACCAAAACCTCACCCTTAACCTAGAATGGTTATTAACATATTAATTAATATTTGAAAACTCATTACACCTTGATGATGGCTTCTTTAATCAGCTTTTGTATTAATTGCAGCCACCCAGGAGCCATAACCATACTTATGTGGCAAAATGGAGTCATTCTACTTAATTACTGAGGTGATTTTATAGGCAGTCCTCAAAGCCCACAAACAATCAGAGATTTGATGTGATGTCTTCTTTTTAGATTTTCTTTTACATTGGATGCTATGATGGTTGGAAGTTTTTTCTTATATTGGACTAAAATGTTCTGATTGGCACCCCTGCTGCCCTCTCCATTATACCACTGTGGAGCACCTGGTTTCCCCAGATGCTGGCCTCTAGGAGAGCCTGTCTTGAGGCCGTGGACCTTGGGGGGTGAGGAGGCTCTAACACCCACTGTGCCCCTTGGGGCTGCCACCCCCAGACAATACCACAGGCCTGGGAAACCCTCTCCTCCTTCTCTTGGCAGGTTCTGCCTCTGAGTTCAGGGCCGAAACCCTAGAGCTCTGTCTATGGTAGTATCAGTCTTCAAGGCGTGCTGCCTTCAATCTTTTCAGTTACCTGGGGGATCATCCTGCTAGGCTCTGGCCACAGCATCCCTCCTCCCTGGTGCCTACTGGATTATTTCTAAACTCCTTTTCCTCCAAACCACTGCCCAGCTTTAAAATGGGTCAAACAACCACCACCCGCCAGCTTTGCCCACTACCCAGGGGATGCTTTGATGGCAACTCATGCTCATTTGTTGGGACAGTTTCAGTGGGGAAGGTGATGGGACAGAGGCCACGTCAGACCCTGCTGGTATTTCTCTTGCTGGAATGGGAAGATCTCAGTCCTCCATCCCTGAGTGCCTCTGAGAATTTTAGGGTTTCTGTCATTTCCCAGCGGGGCTGAAGGCACAGCCCCTGGGCAGGGAGCCCTCATGGTATGTGCCTCACCTTCCTCCTTCAGCTCCAAGGGGATGGAGGAGCTCGTGGTGGTATCCAGGTCTCAGATGAGCCAAGAGTGCTGAGGCCGAGGCGAAATGGACCAGGCAAGGCATCTGTCTTTTAGGACAGCAGCAGAAATTATAAGCACTGAAGCGTGTGCCTGTCCGCCTCCGAACGATGCTCCCACATCCAGCATCCCTGCTGGGGCCTGCCTGCCCCGAGAAAGCCTGCCAGAGCAGGGAACAGAGTCAAATGGTGTTGAGAGATGGAATCAGCCTCTTGTGCTTTAGAAATTATGGTGAAGTGACAGGCAGGGAAATTGGTGACTCCCTCCTGTGGTGCTGATAACACCGGAGCTCATCCATCACCCGTGCAGGGACAGCCAGAGCCATGCAGAGCCCCAGCTGCTCTAAGGGGTCCCCTGTGGCCCTCACAGCAGGGCGGGCAGAGGCTGATGGCCACTGGGTCCTAATGAAGCCATAGCCCTGGACATGTGTATGCCACAGTAAGTGTGGACTGGGGTCAGGAGCCAGCTCACAGGGTGGGGAGACATTAAAAATACAGGTAGGGGCAGGTAAGTTTTATGGTTTGGTTTGAGGCCAGTCAGAGTGAATTTTTGGGTAAGGCCAGATTCAGGTCAGGGGTCAAATGAGGCTTCCAGCTGGATTTAGGAAAGGCATCAGGACTAGTGAATAGAATTGGCGTTTGGTTTTGGAGGAGGGTGTTTTGTTGGAGATTATGGGTGTGTCAGGGTGCTGGGGCTCTTCATTTAAGGGGTAGTTAGTTGTCCTATCTGGGGACACCAGGAAAGGAGGACAGGACCAGGCAAGTCATCCCCAGGGTCAGCGCCTACTCAGGGAACACCTGGGGTTTCCTCCCTTTTTTTCCAGCCTGGAATTCTGAGCTTTCTTATCCCTGTCGTTGTTCCAGGGCCCTCTTCTATCCCAACTGTTTTCTGCAGCAAGGGATGCTGGGGGCTGGTGACTCTGCGGAAGGGCTTGGAACTGAAGGTCCCAGTCACTTCTATGGCTGCAACGTGGACAGCACGTGCCATTTCTAAAGGACAGTAATTCTTTAGCTCCCCTTGTCTCTTCCCCTCCCTGCTCACAGGCATATACCAGCCCATACCTGCCACTTAGCTGCAAACCCTGTCCCTCATTCTGGTGCAGGTTCCTCTGTGATGGGCCTGGCCACTCCTGTCCTTTCTTTCCCCTTCCTGACCCCCATGTCCTGCCTATCCCTCTCTCCCTGAAGGCCAGAGCCATTCTCAGAGCCTTCTAGTGCAAGATGAGGGTGGCTGGCACCAGGAGAGTGGCATGGAGGAGACCAAAGTCCCTGCATGGGAAGGTGAGACGTGAGCTGTCACCCCCTGAGCTTCCCTGTTGTGTGCCCCAGAGGTTGTGTGTCAGTGTGAGGTGGAGCAGGGGCATCCGATGCTTCTCAGCTGGCTCAGCCCAGCCCGTTTCCAGCCTCATGAGTTGGCTGGGGTCTGCCTCTCCACCTCGGGTGCACTTTGAGCTCTTTCTGTGTTGCTCTCCCCACAGTTTCTCCATAAAGGCTCTTGCTCTGCCCTTGTACTAACTGCCTGGCCTCCTGCTCTGGGAGTCTGGGCCCTGCTGCTGCCCCTGCATCCTGGCATGGGGGTAGAAGGCACAGGCTGCAGAGTCCCACAGTCCTGGATCCAAATCCTCTGCCACCACAGAGCCACTGATGGCCCTCAGAAGTGAGTCACATGACTGTTCTAAGCTTCAGTTTCCTTATCCGTAAAATAGGGATACTCATGTGTCCCATCGAGCAACACCACTTTGAGGATTAAGTGAGATGAGGCATATGAAGTGCAATGCACACAACAGGCTCTCAAGAAACAGCTGATCCTCTTGGCCTAACCTATGCATGATCGCAGCTCTGTGGGGCCTTGGTTGTCTCAGGGCAGGGCCATCAGAAACAGATCCTGAGATGAGGATGCACATGATTTATGAAGGAGGGTTTCCCAGGAGAAATCTGTAAGGAGTGGGTGAAGGACAGAGAAGGGGAAAAAGCCAAGCTGGTGTGGGGTGGGAGGAGTGTGGTGGAGGGAGGACTCCAGACAGTTTCAGTCCCCTCGAGAGTAGGGTCAGTCTCATCCTGCATGGAGAGCTCTGGGACATGATCATGCTTCCTAATTGTCCCGACTGGGGGCAAGGGAGCTGGGCTTTCACACTCCAGCCCTTGATCATTGGCCAAGGCCACCCCAGGGATGTCAACTCCAGACAACTGGCTCAGCAGTTCCAGAGAAGTCATCCAGAGAATTGCATGTGAGGTGGTCAGAGGCACATGCACCTCAAAGGTGGGGAAGAGCTCACAGAAATGGTAAAGGGGACATGAGGGGACTGGGGCAGAGGAATCCCAGAAGCCCTGTGATGATTCTGAGCGTGGGCCCTGCATGTGAGGCCTGGGACGACTGAGAGGCAACCATCCCAAGATGAAGCAGTAACTAAGTAACTATACTGGGCAGGCCTGCGTACTGGGATAAAAAACCTTCAGGGCACAAAGGGTTCTTCAGGAAGGGAAAAAATGGAAAATAACAATAATCATGGTAGCTAACACTTGCATGACACTTATATGATATCAGACACTGCTTTAAGGACTTTATTTAATTTAATACAACAGTCCTAAGAGAGGCTATTACTGCCCCCAGTTTACAGGTGAAGAAATGGAGTCTTGACAAAGTCAACCAACATGTCCAAGGTCCCACAGCTAGAAGTGGAAATGACCCATGGGATCAGCCAGAGAACAGAGGGAGCTGGCAGTGGGAGGCAGCTCTGGAGAGCTCCTCTGCAGAGAAAGGGTGCTCCACAGCTGGGTGGGGAGCCAGCCTGAACTGAGGCTCCATCAGTGGAAGCTCTAGATGCTGGGTTAGGTGACTCACTCAAGGTCACACACCTGGTACAATTCAAACCAAAGTTGAAGAAATGATATTTTAAAAATAGTCATGTGGTTTTTTTTTCCAGTTTCTTAAGTGCTCTCCCACCCTTTTCACTCAGCCAGAGGCACCACTGTTTCAAGGATGCTCGGGGTTATTGAAGCAGGAAGGCAAAGAGAAGCAGACTCAATGTGCAGACTCCCAAAACAGGGCTGTGTCCACAGTGGAACAGACACGTCAAGAATCAGGCTTAGTGGAGACAGAGAAGGTTTTGTAAGTTCCTAAAGCTTTTACACAGCTGAATCAAGCCTGGTGGACTTAGAGATTTACTCTAAGCCCCAGCATAAGGAGAATGGAGGATGATATGGTTTGGCTGTATCCCCACCCAAATCTCATCTTGAATTGTAGTTCCCATAATCCCCATGTATCATGGGAGGTATCTGGTGGGAGGTAATAAAATCATGGAGATGGTTACCCTCATGCTGCTGTCCTCCTGATAGTGAGTGAGTTCTCACAGATCTGATGGTTTTATAAGGGGCTTCCCCTTTTGCTTGGCTCTCATTCTTCTCTCTCCTGCCACCTTGTGAAGAAGGACATGTTTGCTTCCCCTTCCACCATGATTGTAAGTTTCCTGAGGTGTCCGCAGCTCTGTAGAACTATGAGTCAATTAAACCTCTTCCTTTATAAATTACCCAGTCTCAGGTATGTCTTTATTAGCAGCATGAGAATGGACTAATACAGAGGATACAACACAGGGGAAGATCCCCCTGGCAGGAAGAGGAAGTAGAGGGATCTGAGCCACTAAAATGGCAGCAGGAAAAGAGGTGAGGGGTCAGCTGTTGCAGTCCTGGTTGCTCCCTGGTGTTCAAGCACAGGGGAAATAGAGTCAGTCACCCAGATGGGTTTGAGGCCTTCCCAATGGGAGGCATTGTCTCTTCTCCTCTCAGGGACTAGACTGGGAACAAGACCAGCTCCTTAGCAAAGCTCTGAGATCTACAGTGCTAGGCAGGATGCATCATCCAGGCAGTGGTTTAGAAATGGCAGGGGAAGGTGGGTGAGCCAAGGGGCAGCCTTGCAAGGCCTCCACCCACTCTGCCACAGTGGAAATAAAGCATTTTAATGTTTCTAGGCCCTTGAAGGGGTCCTGGAGAGAGAAGAGTGAGGGTGGATTCAGATAGGTCTGGGGTCAGGTCAGGTATTAGAGGCTTGTGCTATTTGTCAAGTATTACAGTTTCACTCCCCTTCCTGGCTCGGGACAAGACTGAGCTTCTGCCTCCATGGTGGGGCCACATGACTAGTTCTAGCCAGTGTGTTGTGATAAGAAATGGCTTGTGCCATTTCCAGGATGGAACATTGAACCGCTGATGTGAAACCCTCCATAGCACTCCTTTCTCTCGGCTGTAGTCACCAGCAGTGCCCCAGATAGTGACTGCTTCATCAGCCCGGATCCTGGAGTGTTGATAGGGAACAAAGCCCACCACTGACTTGTGATGACATGTAACACGAGCAAGAAATAAACATTTGTTGCCTGTCACTGAGATTTGGGGAGTGTTTATTATCAATCACAGCATCACCTAGTTTATACATGGCTGATGCAGACTTCATGACCAGAGGTCAGTATAGGGTTTCAAGGACTCAGCACCTAAGTGGGCACTGGGGGCTGGTCCAGCCACTCTGTCTGAGACCAGTGAAACCCAAAGGGCAGCAGTAGGCCGGATGCCCTTCCCTTTGCCACCATGAGCAGTGTGAGCTCCCCGCTGCATTCAGCTGCCATTTTAGGAAGAAGGAAGTCGAATGAAGATATATTGAAAGGGGAGAGAAACAGTCCTGATAGAGAGTTTGAATTTTGGAAGACTGAGTGTTTATGCAAAAGATGTTGAGTTAACCTGAAAGAGAGTGTTTTAAGCTGGAAAGACTGAGCTATCTTTCATTGGTAAGTTAAAGTATTTCCCCTACTCCCTTCCCAGTCGTCTGTGGGAATATGAGCTCAAGAGCAAGATGAAATGAATTATAGAAAATAAAGGTCTATGAATTTGCACATCTTGAATGTATAAAATTTTACAATTTCGTGTCTGCCAAACTCAATTCTGTCTGACTCCAGAGCTGGGGCCTACCTGTACCTTACTGTCTCCAGATAGCTCATGTTCCCCAAAATGCTGCCCACATGGAGGAAGGGGCTACAAGGGGCCACATGCCTGGCTTGAGTTATGGCAGCAAGATGAGAGTTGGGTTCGGGGTTGGGAGACACGAGGAGGCCGTCTCATGTAGCTAGTAAGTGCTTTGTCTTAGAAATAAAGAGACCAAGGCAAGATGAGGCCATTGCCAAGATCACAGAGCCAGCCAGTGTCATGCGGGAGCCTCAGGTGGAAGCAGGGCATTTCCTCACAGATATCCTGCCCACCTTTCTCTTGGGCTCTATCTCAGAGCACCATGCCACCATCTGCCACCGGCGCCCATGCCAGAAACCTGGGACACCCTGACTCTTCCTCTTACCACCCTTACATTCAGCCCCCAAGCCCTCTGGCCTTGCCCATGTGCTGGGTCCTCCAGGCTCTCTCTGGTCCCACCCTGCCCTGTGCTCTGGGAGGCTGACCACAGGGACTGCCTTCACACCATTATTGCTGCTCTCCTCCCACCTCTCCCTCCCTGCAGGGTCACCTCGGGCTCACGGTGCCCCGTAACTAAAGGGCAACACCTCCTGTGTGGCACGACCTGGCTCCTCTCCCCGGATTCCAGTGGCTTCTCCCCTGCCACACACAACTCCCTTTTGGCCCCACAGTGGTAATGACTCCCCACTGTTCCTAGCTCCAGAGCACAACACCACTCTTGATAGTTCTTCTCAAGCCTGGTCACACCTGCGAGAATAGTCCATTGATAAAACTCTTCTCATAGCACTCGGTTTGAGGGTGCCATCTGTTTTCTGCGAGGATGTGGCTGATAGAACCTCCCTTGAAGGATTTCTGTAAGGACTAGAGATGACACACATAAAGCGCAAAGACCAACCACCTAGTGCACAGTCGCCACTCAGTACGTGGATGCTGTCATTGTTTCCTCCTAAATCTGGCTTGAAGCAACATTTCTCCCCATCCGCACTGCTGCTTCCTTGAGAGAGGTCTCTACCATCTTTCTCTCATTCATTTTCATTGTCCTCCTTGGTCTCTGCCTCCAGCCTCACCCCTGTCTTCTTCAGTCAGAATGATCCCACTGAAGCCCATGGCTCACCATGCTACTCCCCTGTGGGGAACCTTTCAGCATGTTGATGGAGTCCGAGCTCCTCAGCCTGGCTCTCAAGGCTCTCCCTGACTCTGCCCGTCCCACACACAGGTAAAGAGCTTGCTCAACCACTCCCAGGGAGGAGCCACGTTCCCCTACTCCCTGGCCTGCTGGCATACCCAAACCTCAAGCTCTGAATGGGTCTTCCTGCCTGTCTCCCTTATTATAACGTTAGCTCTGAGAAGATCCATGTGCTGTCTTTCAGCATTTTTCCCAGCATCCTGCCTAGGCCTTGGCTTAAGGCCTTATACGTATTAAGTGCTTAATACGTATTTGTGGAAGGAAGGAAGGGAGATGAGGGTTTAATGGCATTTTCCTGTAGCAGGCCTTAGGTACATTATCTTCTGTTTGCCTAAGAGAGCCTGGCCTTTAATAGTGCTAATATAGACACAGTGGTTTTACAACTAATATTAGCCAGGACTTTCTAAGTGATGTTAAGATTAGAAGTCTGGGGTTGTCAATAGTTGGACTGTGAACTCTAGCAGGACAGTAGATTTTAACTCGAACTCTGCGGGGCCTCTCAGGTGAAGCTCTGGAGATGCTTAGAGCCTTGGGGATCCAACTTCACTCTTCTCTGGAGCCAAGCATGGGGGGAAGGTGGGAGTGGGGATGTGGAAAGATTTGAAAGGGGAAGAACCGTCCTGGGGTACGTCACTGGATCAGCTTTTCTGCTGGGGACGTTGAGCTGATTTGGGAACTGTCAGGTCCAACCTTGGGGTCTTTGCGAAGCAGGGGAGAGGCAGCTCCAGAGGCACATGGGAAGTGCCCTGAGAAGGCCAGGTGCTGGGAGGGAGGCAATGAGGCTGGAGATGGTGCTTGGTAGGGTCTGCCCCGCACAGGATGCTAAGCGAGGAAGCGCAGCCCTGGGCTCCAGGAGTGGAGCCTCCCCACCTCCAGGGTCATCAGCCAACCATGGGATTTGAGGCCATCTCAGGCAAAGGGGTGTGCAGTAATATAGACATAGGCCCAAGTACTCCTTTCCACACCCTAGAAGGAAATATAGCCTCTAACTGACACCTAAACCTATAGATATAAAATAATGGTCATTTTATACCCATTGCAGGAATAAAATAACCCTGGAGCCAGGCTGTCTGCGTTTGAATATCAGCTCCACTCCTTACTAGCTGTGTGACCTTCAGCACATTACTTAACCTCTCTGTGCCTGGTCCTCTAAACTAAAACAAGGATGATATAGTAACTACCTCATACAATTGTAAGGATGAAAGGCGTTCATGGTAAAGCTCTTGGACTAATATTGGCACCTAGTATGTGCTATAGAAGTGTTTGCTGTTATTTTTATTTTTATTTTTTTGGAGACAGGCTCATGCTTTGTCACCCAGGTTGGAGTGCGGTGGTGTAATCATAGCTCACTGCAGCCTCAAATTCCTTGGCTAAAGCGATCCTCCTGGCTCAGCCTCCTGAGTAGCTAGAACTACAAGTGTGCACCATGCCCAGCTAATTGGGGTGTGTGTGTGTGTGTGTGTGTGTGTTTTGTTTGTTTTAGAAATGGGGTTCTCTCTCTGTTGCCCAGGCTGGTCTTGAACTCCTGACTTCACTCGATTCTCTCACCTTGGCCTCCCAGAGTGTTGGTATTCTAGGCAGGAGTCACTGCGTCCAGCCCCTATTATTTTTATATTATTTCCTGAGAGCTTAACAGAGCAAGAAAAAGGACCAGAGCAGACTGCATGGAAGAAGGAGCCATGGACTGGGGCTCTGAAGGACTCACATGAGTTCCTGTGGAGGACTAGAAGGACGGTCAAAGCTAAGTTGGTGTTTCGATTCCCTTGGGGGGAATGGGAGCTATGTGAGGTGAAGGAGACAAGGGAGGCTGGCAGGGGGCGAGGGGCAGGGAGCTGAGGCCAGGCTGAGGGGCTGCGGCACTGCCCTCAGGGGCTAAGGGGAGCCACCAGAGGCTGATACCAGGGTCAAGGCATGGTGAGAACTGTGTTCTGGAACAATCAGTCTGGGGCAGTGGAGAGGAGTGGAGATTGGAGAGGCGGTGCTGGGGAAGGGGAGAGGGAGAGGCCAGCTATGAGACTCGCCTAAGCCTTGGCAGGAGCCTGGGAGTGAGGTGTGAATGCATCTCTGCAGCTGCCATGGGGAGAGAGCCTTGCGGGCGCCCCGTCCACACCCTCTCCCTGTTCTTTCTCCCTTTTCTGGGGCATGCCCCAGGGCTTAGCCACTCTCACCTGCTCTGGTCCTAGACGTTCCTCCCCCTCCCTTCCAGGTTGCAGCTTGAGAAACCATCTGTTTCCACAACTTTCGCTTTTTTCGCTGTCCTCAACAAGACCCAGGGCTCAGTCCACTCGGAGGAGTTTTGAGCAGGCAGCTGCAGGAATCACAGCACAGGAAGAAACTGGTCCCAGAGCCCTGGCAGGTGAGGAGCCTGGCTGCCCGGGTAACTGAAGGAAACCCCACCGGGCCCCAGCTTCCACTTCCTTCCTGAGGGTGGAGCTCCCTCTCACTCCCCCCAGTAGAGAGGGCCCAGACCTCTGTCCAACAGGAGGAGGACACCCAGCCAGGACAGTAGGAGCCTTTTTGGCCCCAGGAGGGCATTTCCGAGGGCCCCCCTGGGGTGGGCTCCACCCACGTCTCTGGGCTTCAGCACAGCCCTGAAGTACGCACGAGTGCATCACTCTTTATGGTTGGAGGCAGCCTATAGGGGCTGAGTGTGGGGATCTGGGGCCAGGCCACCAGGCCACTGATCCTGGTGCCACCACTTACTAGCACTGTGATGCTGAGCAGCATACTCAGCATCTCTAGGCCTCAGTTTTCCCATCTGTAAAATGGGGATAACAATCATAGCCTTATGGTTCACTTCATGAGGCTATGATTGGGTCAGTCTCTGCAAAGTTGTGGACACATAGAAACCCCTATATAAGTATGAGCTATCTTTTTCTTCTTTTGAGACAGAGTGTCGCTCTTTCACTGAGGCTGGAGTGAAGTGGCATGATCTCAGCTCACTGCAACCTCCACCCCCGGAGTTCAAGTGATTCTCCCGCCTCAGCCTCTTGAGTGGCTGGGATTATAGGCGCCCTCCACCATGCCCAGCTAATTTTTGTATTTTTAGTAGAGACAGGGTTTCGCCACATTGGCCAGGCTGGTCTTGAACTCCTGACCTCAGGTAATTCATCGCCCTTGGCCTCCCAAAGTGCTGGGATTACAGGCGTGAGCCACCGCACCCAGCCAGTATGAGCTATTTTTACTGTCATCTCTTTCTGCTCTGTGGACATATGAGGGCCTGATGATGGGTGGGGAATGAACCTCCAGGAGAGAAGAGCGTTGGGTGGGAATTTTGCCTGCCTGGGTGTGGGAGGGGAAAGGGAGGAGAATGCAAAGAGGGAGAAGAAAGGATGAATCGGGGAGGCTCTTCTCACCTCTCCAGACAGGCCAGGAAGCCCCTCTGCAGCAACCCAGGAGAGAGTGGTTTGGCCTCCACTTACACCCTTCCAGGTTCCTGATCCCCAGATCAGGTTTTGTGATTTGTTGTTACACCTGGAAGCTAGCAAGTTCTTCCTTGTGTGACCCACATGGGTCTCAGACCTTAGTGAAACACCTGAACCTTTCTCTGGAAGTTCAAGTCTTGCAGACTTTCCTTGCCCGAGTGTGTGGGGGATTTCCAGCAGTACTTTATTTGGTTTGGTGCTTACAGGGACAGCTGACTGAGCCACAGTCCTGCCAGGCTTTCACTGCCACGGCCACCACCACAGTCACCTCAGAACTCATAGTGCCAGGAATTTGCTGCTGTCCCCACTGCCAGTCATATGACAAGGGAAACCCTCCCCCACCATCTTTGGCCCCCCCCACAAGGCGAGGGGTGCTCCTCTCCAGTTAGAGGACCCATAGTTGGGTGACAGGTTTCAAGGTGTATGTGTTGTGACTCAAGTCTGTGATGGCTTCCTGCCCCAGGACACAGCACACACTGCTCCCAGAGTGGCCAGAGGGGCGCTGCCCCCTTCCTGCTCATTGGCCATGACCCATGCTGCCAATGGGGCTCTGTCCCAACTGGCTTTGCCCTCTGGGCCCTCAGGAGAGTGCTTCCATCTCTGTCAGGGCCCTGAAGCCCTACAGGAAATGATTGTATGTGGTTTAAGTTCAAGTCCTTCTCCCAGCAGACTTCTTAAGTCTCACGTAAATCAGTGGATACAAATTCCTGCCTAGGGATGAACCTCAGTACCCCCACCAAAAGCATCAGAGCCAGCTCATGCCCCTGTCTCCCTGCCTCATCACACTTTCCCTGACACACACCTTTATCACTCCTTTGATCCGGCAGTGGCCATGCTCCTTTTGCTCTTTGGTCTGGCACAAGGAAAGCCAGGTCTTAATAATAACTATAATAATATTTATCAATTACAGTATGCCAGGCCTATTCTATCCATGAGAAGAAGGGTACTTACTAGCTGTGTGACCTTGGGCAAGTCACTGAACCTCTCTGTGTCTTATTTTCCTCATCAGTTAAGCAAGGAAATAATACCTACCTCATAAGCATGTCATGCAGATTAAATGAATGAGTGGATGTGAAGTGTTTAGAATCATGGTTGATATATAGCAAGTGTGGGGCACCAGCCCCAAGGCATGAAAATAAAGAAAAGGCTTGAGTTCCTTCAAGGGGACCTAGCTAGCATTGAGAAGTCAATGAACAACAGCCTGCTAAGCAAGACGCTGACAGTGGCTAAAAAAACAGTCACCAAGGAAGACAGAAGCACAAACTGATGGTTCCTCTAGAAACTAAAGATGACATCTTAACATATGTCTCTGAGTTGTTTTCCAGAAACCCAGACCCTGACTAAATGAGAAAGGCCAACTGCTGGCACATAGACCTCAAATAAGGAGGAACTGAGGGCTGAACTCTGAGCACCGTTCTTTGTTTTGAAGTTCTTCCTGAAGGTCCTGGAGGAAGTCACATCCACAGGCCAGAGCTCAACATTCCTTTCTGCTGACCCCCAAATTTTTAGCTGCTTAGCCAATCACAAATCAGAATATCTTTGAATCCACCTACCCTTCCTCCCCACCTTCAAGGTGTCCAGCCTTTTCAGGTCAAACAAATGAATCGCTTCTGTGGACTGACTGATGACTTTGCCTGTAAAGTCATATACCTGCCTCCCCACCTTTAAAAGCCCTTTTCTGTGAGCCATCAGGTCTTAAGCATGAACTGCCCCCTTCTCCTTGCTTGGCATCCTGCAATAAATGCCTCACTTTCTCACGCTGCAAATCCTGATGTCAGTGTTTGGCTTTGCTGTGCCTGGCAGGTGGGCCCAAGTTTGGTTTGATAACAAGCGCTCAAGAAATGTAAGCTCTCATGATCACAACAACTTAGCAATTTACACTCTATTTATCATTCCGTTTTCTAGGCAAGGAAACAGTCTCTGAGAGGTGGTGTGTCTTTTGAAAGGCACTCAGTTGGTTAAAGGAAGAGGAGGGGTTACATTTGGGTCTGACTTCAGGACATGCTCTCCTAACCCCCAGCCTCTAAACTGCTTCCCCACAGTCCTCCCAGGACATGGACTCCTTGGCTCCAGTATTCTCTGGGGCAGGCTGAATGCCCCTAGTTTTTCCAGCTGCTGCCTTAGGCTTGTTTCTAGGTAGGAGTAAAACTTTGAGGGCATATTGCCAACACGTTTCCTTTCCTATTAAGCAAGGAAGCCACAGTCATTGAAATCCTGAAGGAAGCCAATGAGTGGGGAAGGTGATCTGGAAGCCCAGGGGCGGGAGTAAAGAAGAAAGTTTCAGGGAGTCAATGACAGTGGTGTGGGGCTGGCTCCCTTAGGTTGTTCGGAAGCTTCTGGGATGGGGTGAGGGCAGTAGAAGGCCCAGGAATTAGAACCCAACAGAGGCAGCCTCCCTGCTTTGTGGGGTCCTTGTCCTCTGATAAAGCAGCTTTGTTAGATACAAGGGGCCCAAGCACTGCCGCCCCCAAGAGGACCAAAGGCAGGGGTACTTTGCCCTAACTCCTAGGCTGCATGTTGATGCCTAAGAGCAGGGAAACAGGCCCCTCGTGGCTGGGTGCAGTGGCTCATGCCCGTAATCCCAGCACTTTGAGAGGCCCGAGTAGGCAGATCACTTGAGGTCATGAGTTCGAGACCAGCCTGGCCAACATGGTGAAACCCCATCTCTACTAAAAATACAGAAATTAGATGGGTGTGGTGGCATGAGCCTGTAGTCCCAGCTATTTGGGAGACTGAGGCAGGAGAATTGCTTGAACCCAGAAGGCGGAGGTTGCAGTGAGCCAACATCGAGCCACTATACTCCAGCCTGGGCCACAGAGCAAGACTTTGTCTCAAACAACAAAACAAAGCAAAACAAAAAATAGGCCCCTCAAAGTTTGACCTGGGGCAAGACCCAGCTCTGCAAGCCTGTTTCCTTTCCTGCAGAACAGGGGTGCATAGAGCTCCAGTGCTCTCCAGCGCTCTCTGTGGGCTCACTGCTGGGCCCTGCTGCATGTGTCATCACTCAGATGGGGATCAGGCTTGTGCTGGAAGGCAGCAGGGACTAGAGAGATTGGGGTCCAGGAAGCTGGAGACCAGGTTCTGGTCCTGCTCTTAACCTCTGGCCTGCATTGTACCTGGGACAAGTTACTTAGTTCTCAGAGCTTCCCCAGCTGGAAAAAAAGGGAAGAGGAAAAATAATCACAGTTCAAGAGTCCACCTCTAGTGTCTTGCTCAAGGTTTGAAGAAAGGCTGTGTGATGCAATGGAGGAGGGGTTCTCCAGGAGTTCATTTATGTGAACAATATTTATTGAATATCATTTCATGGCAGGCACTGTTGCAGGAACTTGGACACACTGGTGAACAAAACCAAAGGTCCCTGCCTTGGGGACCTTAAGCCAAGGTCTTCCAAGGACCTTAGAGATCACCTAAGGCCAAGCCTGGATTTGGGGGCACTGAGTTGTACTAGACATAGAAGGAAGAAACTTGCCTTTCAAGTTGGAATTTGTAAATCCAGGGAAGCCCCTTCATTCCTTTCCTGAAAAAAGACCCCAGCGTTTATAAATTGTGTTTGCTCAAATAGAAGCGATCAGAGACCAGCCTGTTTCCAGGCTGTTGGAGGTACTCATTTTCATATGGACATGCTGTTTATGAACGCACTCCTATTCATTAAAGCAGGTTCCCCAAGGCCCTCAGCTGCTCAACAAGGTGCTGGCTGCCTGGTGCGCCTTCTGCGCAAAAGGCGCTGCGCCCTCGGGTTCTGCACAAGTTCACCAGGGGCAGGGAGAAGGTAGGCGGGTCGGGTCAGGGCCAGGCAGAACTGGAGAGAGAGGAGGTGAGGACTCACCTGGTGGAGGGGCGTGGTGAGGCGCGTGGTGAGGCGCGGTCAGGGAGGAGATGGGAAAGGAGACCCGGGAAGACGTTGGACTCGGAGACTGCGCTCCTGCCCCAGGTGGAGCCGAAGGTGGCTGCGGAAGCTTTAGTCCTCTCTCCCCGGCTTGGCGACCATGGCCAGGTGACAACCTCCCACCTACCCTTGCCCTAGCCCTTGCAGCCCCTGCTGTAGAGAACGTCTGGACTGGTCCCTGTGGCTGTGCACCGGTCGGCCCAGGAGGCTTCCCCTGGTCACCAGCCGGGCGCCTCTGCCAAGCGCAGGGCCATCCCTGGCCTCTGCGCGCCGCCCTCCACCCTCTAAGCGCACATCTTACTAATGGGATTAGGCTTCACACGGGTCAGGGAACAATTTATTATTCTGCTGGCTAGAGCCAAGTTTCTCTTTGAAAAATGGTTACTCCCGGAGTCGGCAATTACTTCAAAATAAATTTACCAAAGACACAGTTGTGCCTCTTGGGTCAGTAAACGACTTGCCTGTTTGGGGCTGAGGAGACAAGGTGTTTATTAAGGACCGCCTTCGTTTCCTGTGCAGGTTTTTCAGTTTGAATAATTGTCCAATTAAATATAATTTGGAAGTCGGTGCTAACCCAGTGCCTGGATTGCAGGAGGAAGAATCACTCGGAGGCGTGCATTAATAAATCCCTCGGAGCCCCATCGCTCCCCAAATCCCTCCTTTGGCTTAATTTCGAGGAATTTTTTTTTGTCTTCCCATAGCCTATAGCCTCCCGTTTGGGAATGAGCTGCTTTCCCCCAAAGAATTCCTGGGCCTCGCTTGCTTCCATCTGTCTGTCTGCTTCTCTCTAGCAAGCCGATGCGTGGGGATTTTCGGCTGGGACCAGCATGCTGGGGCGAAAGGCCCATTCCTTTATGGGCCTGCACACTTGCAGGTTCATTCATTCATTCATTCATTCAGTCAGTCAGTCAGTCAGTCAGTCAACAAACACCTACTAAGAACTTACTTGGAGCCAGGCCCTGGGCTGGATAAGGACAAAAATGAGAGATTGTCTTGGCCCTCAAAGATGATTCAGCACATTGAGAGAGAGGGACACATGAAGAGGGCATTGACTGTCAGACTGACAAAAGAAGGGGTCCTCTGGTTCTTTGGGTCACCCTTTCCACGCTGCAGATGGGGAAACTGAGGTAAGGAGATGGAAAAAGCTACCCAGGGAGTAACTGGAGAGTCAGGTATCCTTTGGCCAACCAGGGTGGTTTCTACAATAATTATTATATCCACCACCTGGCCTAGGGTATAGTAAGGGAGGTATGTGGCAGCCCTGGGGTCCCCAAAGGAGGCTCCGCTCTCTGGGAGTGGCTTATGGGAGGCAACGGAGGGCCCAGAGCATTGATGTAGCTGGCTGGGTCTGGTGGGGTGAAACACCGTCACAAGGGGCCTGTTCCTGATAACTAATGGGATCAGAGACATTGTCCTGGACATGGAAGCCATCTGTTCTGAGGCCAAAGCTGGGGCAGTCAGTGCCCAGGCCAAACCTCCAGCCTAGGGAAGGTCTGGATCCTCTTTCTGGGAGCCTGCAGTAATCTGGAGCAGAAATGATCCTCCCTGGAGGATCGGGGCTGGGCATCCTGTGTGGCGCCCTCTGGAGGCTGGTGCCTGGATCACAGAAGCCAGGATGCTGGCCTTAGCCAGGCCCTCTGTATGGCCTGCGATCACACATTGGACAACTTATTTGTTAATCACCCCTGTATACTGAGCACTATTCTAAGTACCGGTGCCACTATAGTGAACAAAAGGGGCAGAAGTCCCAGCTGACATGGAGGTTTTAGTGAAGGGAGACAGACAACCAACACAAGCAAGGAAAAGCAGCAGTATGTCAGTTACAATGAGTGAGGTGCAGAAAGATAAAGTGTGTGGCGGTAGGGGGTGAGGGGAGGGGCACGGAGTATGGGGGATGGGCTGCAATTTTAAATGGGGTGGCTCAAGAAAGTTTCCCTGAGAAGCTGCATTTGAGTGGAGACTGGAAGGTGAGGGCATGAGCCTTGGGGATGTCTGGGGGAAGAGCTTTCCATGTGTGGGAAGAGAAATGCAAAGTCTCTGAAATGGCAAGTGTGTGGCATATTCAGCCAAAGGTCAGGGCTGGAGTGGGGTGAACAAAGTGAGGGCTGGGGGAGGGGGAGCCACAGAGGAGAAACGGTTGAAGGCACAGGAAGTGAGAGAGCAGGCTGAGGGCAAGGTCCCTGGCAGGCCTTGACAGGTTCCCCTTGTCAGGTTCCCAGCCATTGTCAGGCTCCCTCTGCCTGGCCCACGCTGCAGGCTGCCTCGTGGCTCTGTGGCTCCGTGGTCCCAAAGCCTCCCTCCAGGCCTACAGTGGCCTCCTGGCTCGACCGCAGAAAGTGCTGGCTCTCAGGCAGGACTGCTGAGTCCAGTGGGAAGTGGGTGGTAAGGAGGGCACAGCAGCCCCCCTAGGCCGGCCCTGTTGGCTGCCAGCAGCATCCTTCCTCAGCCCTATAGGGAAGGAAGGAGCGGGATTTGTCTGCCCATATTCGCAGCCATGGAGGTGATCCAGGTTGAAAGAAAATCAATAAGATGTGTCCATTTATGTGGCACAAAGGAAGAAAGGTCTGCAGACAGAAATAGGCCGGGAATCACACGCAGGCGACTTAATAAGACTTTTCCCCAGTCTGAAGAGGACGGTAATTTAGATTTGCCTTTGAACATCTCCTTTCTTGTGCCTCAATAACTCTCAGGATCAGCCTGCTTAGGAAGCAAGGGAAAGGAGATTGGCCGCCTTCTTAGAAGACAAGCCCGTTTGGGAAGGCCGCTTGCTCAGAGAAGTTCAAACACCAGCCTTGAGAAAAGATGAAAGTGCCTCGTCAGCACATCCTCGGCCCATTGATCGCGATTGAGGCCTGGGCCTGGTGCATTTGGGCTGGAGCAGGACAATGAGAACAAGGCCAGGCTGCCAGGAGGCCTCCTCTGAGCCACGGTGGTGCAGGAGATGCTCATTACCGGCCTCGGGGCTTAGTGGCCAGGTGTGGGCAAGAAGCAGCCTGGCCCTGCCTGCAGGGCACCGGCCTTGCAGCCTGCGGGCCCCACAGCCATTGCCCAGCCTTGCCCCAGGAGGCAGGCTGGCTCCCACTTCAGGCTGTGACAGGCAGGACTCAGGCTGCCCTCCTGCCCAAGCACGGATTCAATTTATCCCCTTACAGCTGGAATTTCTGCCAAAGAAGTCTGGAGTGCCTGCAGAAAAAGGGGAAGGACTAGGTCTTGTTCTCCTGAGGCTCTGCAGAGAAGGTCATAGCACCATTTGGCAGGGCTGGGCCACCCACTTTGTGCTGCCTGAGTGCACCTTCCTTACTAGGCTGTTCACCTGACAGGAAAACCTAGGATCCTGGGGTATTAGGAAGCTGGGCAAGTCAGAAAAGGGCCCCTGGGCAGATTTTCTGTCCCTCTCCACAGACCCAGCTCAAGTATCACCTTTCCCATCTCCCCGTGAATGGCAAATACCCTGTCTTCAGTGCCCCCATGGTGTCCTCTGATTCCTCATTCAAGGCCTCATCACTTGTGCTGCCATTGTCCCACCCACTGCAGGCTCCTCCGGGGTGGGTGCTCTGTCCCCTGCACACAGCCCGGTGCCTGGCACGGAGCAGGTGCTGTTGTTGTCTCCATTGACTCTCCTTCCTCAGCTGTCCGGGCAAGAGGCCTGGGCCAGCTGGGCCCCTGTGTCCAGTGGGGTCCCAAGGTCATACGAGGGCAGGCAAGCAGCAGGCCCAGCTCAGGATGCCAGCTTCTAGCACCAGCCCAGGGCGCTTCCACCTCAGTGCCCTGGGGTCACCTCAGGCTCCAGCAGGACAGCAGGAGGGCTCGGAGCTGGAGTCAGGGGACTTCATCCCAGAGCCTGGTTTGCATGTGGCCATGAGTAAGTCCATTTTCCTCCTACCCAGTATCCTCCTCTATAGACCAAGTATGCTGGTCTCTGTGCTGTCCAGCATGATAGTCACGTGTAGCAGTGGAGCAGGGCCTGAAACTTGGCTCGTAGAAATTGAGCTGTGCTGTGAGTGTAAAACACACGCTAGATTTCTGTGACTCATCACCAAAAAGGAATGTAAAATATCTCATTCATAATTTTTATGTTCATTACATATTGACATGATAATGTTTTGGGTTTCATAAACACAGTAATAATACTGGGTTAAAGAAAATGTATTATTAAAATTAATCCTTTTTAAATGTGACTCCTAGAAACTTTAAAATTACCTATGTGGCTCAAGTTGTATTTCTATAGGACAATGCTGGTCTATGCAGTCTCAGAGCATAAAAGTTCGAGGCGTCTATGTTATGAGAGAGTGGGCGTGAAGGTGCTTTGAACAGATCCATCTTCACAGGGATGACGCTGGCTGTCAGGAGAGACCAGACTTGCCTCAAAAAGGGTTAATGCAGGACCTTTTGGAGATCGTCAGCCTTCGCTAGTACCAGGAGCCAATGGCCATTGTCCTCAATGAGGTAATGCCTTCAAGGGGTCCGTCTCCTTGGTGGCTGGGGGCATCAGTGGTGAGCAGAGGTGGGAGACCTTGGGTGTTTCCTTCTTTCCTCTCTGAAGTTCATGTGCCATCCAATCCTGTTAACAGAACAGGTAGCCAGGACCACCTGGTCTTCATAAAGGGCCTGGAGACCCTTGCTAGCGATCAGGAGGGGCCCAGCTTCAGCCTGAGCTGAGGGTCTAGGTCCCCCTCAGCCCCGGGCACTTCTGGCCTCCCTGCGATTTGCAGGCTGCAGTCTCCACCCCAAAGGCCCTTCATTCCTCCATGTACCTGATGGCTCCCTCCCGAAGCTCTGAGACCCCACTTCCTGGCACCTCCTCAGGGATCTGCCACAGCATGGAGTTCTCTGCTCCCTCTGTCAGAGACCTACAGCCTGTATACTGCGATGGCCCAGCACTCCTGCCTGTGTCTCCCACTTGGCTGGAAGCAGACCAAGAGCAGGGTATGTGCTGGGGTGCCCAACCCTGGGCTAGGCACAGAGCACACCCACACATTGAAGGAGTGTGTGACTGCATAGACGGAATCTGGTTCCAGATCAGCCTTGGAAGCAGGGAGAGGGGCTGGTGGGGTCTGGGTAGATGGGAGGGATGGATAGAGCTTGAGGGTGATGCAGAAAAGCAGTGTGTATTGGAGGTGAGGGGCTACAGGGAAGACAGAGGGCCCAGGGAACTTCCATGACCCCTGTCCTGGCACTCAGTCTCCAAGGTATGAGGTCCTCCCTGCCGTGCTGACACCAGGAATGGTTTGGGGCAGCCTGGCCATGGGATGCAGGAGGGAGCTTTGTGCCTGCTGACAGGTGCTGCCACCTGGCTTCCTGGCAGCCCAAGCAGGAGACAACAGAGCAAGTGGGGGAGGTGACCCAGGAGCCAAGGGGGCCCAGGGAGCCCTGCAGGTACCTGAGCAACTTCAGAAAGGAAGGTGCCAGAGGAACTGGGAGGGAGGAGCGTGTCTGGAGATGAGTGGCTCCTCCCAGCCTTGGAAGCTGGGGGCATCTGGAACAGCGGGGTCCCTCAAGAGAGGAAAATGCCAAGATGACACTGGTGAGGGAGGGTTAGAGAGGCCTCCTGGGGTTGGCTGAGTTAAAGGGTGGGGTGGGGCAGGTGGGGTTGGGGTGAAATCATCTAGCAAAAGGACAGGTCAGGCGTGGGGGTGAGTGGAGGCTCATCAGGTTCTGAGGGAAGTGTCAGAACCCCAGCCCTCCCGCAGTCCCCTGATGCTGCTATAACATGGCAGGGGTGTTGGTCAGGCAGCTGGCTCCACACTCTGCCACTCACCTGTCCTGGGACACATGCCAGTGTCTCCACCTCCTACAAGCACTGCCAGTAGAGAATGCCACTACAGCCTTCAGGCAGACTGACCGGCAACCCATCCTGCCATGCAGGCCCACCCCAGGTGCAGAGACCTGGTTTCAGCTGCAGCTTGGTCACTGATGGCCAGGCTTCCACAGCCTTCTCTAAACCTTGGACTCCTCATCTGCACAATCCTTTCAGGGCAGTGGCCACTTCCTGCCCACCCTGCGGGGCAGGCTGCACACCAGCCTTTGCCCCTTTCTGGAGAGGGGGCTCCACATGGCAGCCGGCAGGGCATATCCCCAGAGCTCCGGGGTGGGCAGATGAAAGGAGCTCGCCCCCACCTCCTTCCCCAGCCTCCGGGCGGTCACTTCACCTCTCCTCCTCTCTTCTGCAGAACTGTAAGAATTATTATTTTTTAAATCCTCATTGGAATGCTAATTTTGATTTTGAGTGTCTGTCATGGGCTCTTTGAAGTTTTTCAGACAAAATAAGTATCTCCTTAAGAGAGGGGATTAGCGTCTACTTGTTTAGAATCCTCTGACTGAGAGTGACAACCAATTTCAGAATCTGTGGGGCTTAGGGAGGCTGCAGGAAGAGGGGCCTCCTCCCTCCCTGGTGGTCAGCTTTCCATAAATGGCTTAATGGGGTTAGAGTTTAACCCCTCAAACAGGGATCAGAGCCCCCAGCTTGAAAGCCAATGAAAAGCGAGGCAGATCTTGCTATTTAAATCCAGCAGGACTTGGTTAGAACTCTTTTATTCTCTTGAGCTTAAAGAAAACAAACCCATTCCCCTTGCAGAATTTAGGGCCCACTCCAGCCAGCTGCCCCCAGCCTCTTCCCCAAAATGCAGGCCTTCACTCCACAGGTAATTCATGGCCCAGACTCAGCGCAGGCTGAGATGCTCCTGGCTTTATGATTCAGTTCAATTCAGGAGTGCTAATGGGGCAATTTGTAAAGAAAGAAATATAATGAGTTATCACAAAGCCCAGCAAGGACTCGACAAACCAGGCACTTCCCATCTATCAAGCATTCTAGCGTGGTCGGAGACCTGCAGCGCCAGAAATCTTGTGAGGCCCCTGAGAACGCACTTTTCCTGGGCCTGGACACACACACATATGGCAGCCACTGCAGCTGCTTCCTTATCCCTTTGCCGCCTGCCCCCCCAAAATCATGGTCCCTAAGAGCTGGATGACCTGGGGCGATGGTGTGAGTGGGGTACGATGGAGGTAAAAGGGGGGATACTTAAGAATTTCTTTTCTGATGCAAAATTATCATGCAGGCCATTTTTAAAAAGAGCATTCATACCATGTGAGGGCCCATGGAGTCCCAGATGCCGCAGGTAGGCTGTGACATTTCCCTGGGATTCTTGTTGCCAGCCCATGGCAGGGTTGCTGAAGCTGGAGCTTGGCCTGGCGTGAAGCCTAAGGTCATGGAGATGATGCTGGGCAGCCACATCCATCCAGTATGTCCCATAAAGTCAAACTTCACCCAGCCTGGGCCTATGGGATACCCTCTGCAGAGAGCAGGTGCCATGCGGTGTCCACTTTGCTGAGACAGCAGGCCCCTCACTTGAGTCGGAGACCCATAGGCAGGGAAGCCCCTCCTGCACTTCCTTCAGATGTGCACAGTGGGATCCAGAATGGGGAAGTGAATTGCCAAAGGACTCACATTAAGGAAATGGCAACTTGTCACAGTGTGTACATGATAGTCTAGGATAGTGTGGCTGGGGCTGGGTAGCTAGCAAGGAGGAGTAGGAAGGGCGAGGCCTAGAGGGCAAGTCCAGAAGCCCAAAGGCCAGGCACCTGGACCTGGGACTGGCCCAACTTGCTCAGCCTCCATGCTGGAGTCCCTAGACTGGCCCCCACCCTTCCCTTTCCAGCCACCACTGCCCTGTTCTAGCTCAGACCTGGAGGATGGAGATTTTGGTCAGTCTGGGAAGGAAGGCTGGCCCACAGAGAGGTCTCTCTGGGCTGAGGCATCCCTGTGCTCTCTCCCTGTGCCCTCCAGCCTCTGCTGCCTTCCCAACTGGCCTGAACCCTGGGGATCTGCCCCACCAGGTACTCAGGAGGCCCCTGGCCAGAGGCACAGCATGGGAAGGCCCATGGCCAGCAGATGGGACAGAGAGAGATCTGGCTTCAGTAGGCACTGCTTGATCCCAAACACAGCGTGATGTAGTCCAGAATGGTCCTCATCATGTTCTAGGTAGTGCTGTCCTACTCACTCAGGTCCTGCCTCCTTTTCTCCTGTTTTTGTAGGCAATCTGGAGATATCTCAAGCCCAGGGAAATCAGTCTGCAACCTCAGAAGAGGCAGGTCCCACAGAGAAGGACAGTCACCTCCCTCAGAAGGATAGCAAATAATGACAAGCACAACTAGTGCTTCCTGTGTGCCAAGTGTGGTTCTGAATGCTGTACACTGATTAACTCACGAATCCTCCTACCTGTACCATGATGAGGTACTCTTGTTATTATTCCCATTTTGCAGATTAGAAAATTGAGGCATGGAGAGGCTGAATAACTTGCTTAAGGTCACCCAGATAGTGAATGACAGAGTAGGAGTTCAAACCCAGACAGCCTGGCTCCAGAGTGTTCTGGTGGTCCAGTAGATGTCCTAGACCTAGATATAGTGGCTACTGGTGCCCAACATCCAACATTGGCACCAGCTCCCACTCCCAATAAGGTCAGGCTGAGAGGCAGATTCCTAGACAGAGGGATTCTCCTGATAGGGGCCAGTCCTGGAGAACATTGAGGCCATATGCTGAAGTGTCCCCTGCTCTGTGAGAGATAGGGGAATGGGGGACAGAGAGAGGGCAGTGGACACAGGGCATTGACTCAGGTTTGGGGGTGGACACAGGGCATTGACTCAGGTTTGGGGAAGACCCTAAAGAGCATGGGGCTGACCCAGTAAACACCTGCCGTGTGCCAAGCACTGTGCCTGGCACTTCCCCCATGGTATTTCACGGAAGTCTCCCAGTAGCCCTGCAGCGTAGGAATTACTGTCTTCATTGAACTGAACTACGATGGAGACTGAGAAAGGTTCAGTAACTTGCCCAAGGTCACCCCGCTAATAAGGACCACAGCCAGGTTTCAAGTCAGCTCTATCTGGTTTTACAGGGTCCATGATGCCATGGTGCCAGAGAGGGGCAGGCAGGGAGGAGGGATGGAAGAAGATTGGGAAGGAAGGTGAGAACTTAGATCACATACCCAAGAGAGCACTGCGGGCACGCCAGGAAGTCACACTCGGAGCTGGAGGGCACTGGGTCAGTCTGGCTCACGGCCAGATGGGGATTCTTAAAAAAAGAAAAAGAAAAGAAAACAAAAGAAAGAATGCAAACTTTAGCAGCTGCAGATGGGGATTCTTAAGAGAGGTAGAGACCCATCCTGTGGGAGGCGGGAGGGTGGAGGCAGGGGGCTGCAGGGACTGACCTCCTCGCTTCTAGGTTGCCACTCGAAGCTTCTTCCGGGCAACAAGCCCTGTTGCTTCCCAGAGGGCAGCTGCAGCCCACAGACCAGGAGAGAGACCAAAGCCCCTGCTCCACATCCATATCACCCCAGGCTTCTAGCCCCCAGGGGCTTCATCAGTGCTTCAGCGCTCTCTCCCACCTCCCACTCCCCATGTCCCTTGTGATTCAGACTCCTAGGGCTCCACGTCCCACAGGTCACTGCTTCCTGCGTCTTGGGTTCCCACATCCTGCGGCCCGTCCTGGGAGTGGAAGGGTTACGGCTTCTGCTGCTGAGTGGAGGCTGCTGTTCCCCAGCGTTAAGCAGCTTTAGTGTCTCCTACCCCAGCCCTGATTTAAAATTCATAAATGCTAATCCTTCATAATTTACGGTTTAAAAGCAGCCCCACTCACAGGCCCTGTGGCTACAGCTCTGTCAGAGTAATTATGCCGCCAAGCTGAAATTGGACTACTAACTGAGATATTAAACAAGGGGGGGAAATCCTCGCGCTGGCAGCCGGCCCAATTATTCCAAATAAGCAAACAGATTAGTGAGTAATTTTCCAGTTAAATTTGGTGATTGGTGCCAGAATTGTATGTTACATATTCAGAAGTAAATAGATTAAAGATGAAATGTGCCCCCCTCCCTTTTTCCAGGCTTAATTTACTGTGTATATTAAAACTTTTTCATGAGGAGAAAAAAAGTGAAAAATGATAATTAAAAAATCCAAATAAACCCCTCTGGGCCTCCTGGTGTAGCATGGCAGAGGCCAGGCCCTCCAGCCTCCTTGACTTCCTAGCCCTCCAGGGCAGGGCCAGCTACCTCCCCTGGACCCAAACTCCAACCCTCCCCAGGGGAGAGGCAAAGTGGATGTAAGATTCCGGGAACCTGGGTGGGCTGGGGACCTCCCGGACCCTGTGCGCTGGAGTTGTATTTCTTTACAAATAAAAATCCCAAATCTATTAGTCCTAAAGTCAGACAGAGCTGAGAAAATCCAGGCAGGGATGGAGGGGAGAGAGGCAGTTCTTGAGTGGGCAGTCGAGGCCCCCAGGGTGCTGGACTCCTCCCGGTAGAGTGCTGCCTGGTTCTGAGTGACCAAGTGCCCAGGGCTAGGCACCAGCATGCCGTCCTGGCCTGGCTGTAGCCACTGGTCTGCTGTCCTGGGGTGGGGGTGCTGAAGAGTGGCTGTCCCCAGCACACTCACCTGGCCAGGCTTTGCCACCGCTCATCCTCCTACATTCCTTCCCACCTCCCGCTTAGGTTCTCTGCAGTGGCTTAGCTGCAGCCGTGCCTCTGACAGGGAGAGGCCGGTGAGTCACCTCCCCCATAAGCAAATGTACAAACGGAGGCCCTGAGAGGCCGTTGGATCGTCCCAATTCAGGGACACAAATGAATCATTGGCTGCTCAGCCTGTGCTCTCTCTGCCGCCCCCTAGAGGACCTGGGCTTCTGGCACAGGCTCACCCTGGGCAGGTGGGCAGAGCCACAGGGGAACAGGTGCAGAACAGGGAAGGAAGACTTGTGCCAGGCCAGTAGTGAGCAGAGAGGATGGGGAGGGGGCGGGGGGCACACATAGGCCCAGCCTAGGAAGAAGAAGGTATGGGGAAAGGGTTCTGCGGGTGGTGAGGGGCAGGTGAGGCCAATAGGCTCTGGGAAGGGCCTGGCACCAACCTTGGGCATAGCCTCCTCCAGGGAAGCCCCTCATCCTCCCTTTGTCTCAGGGATCCCCTTCTTGTAGGTTCCAAATCACAAAGCACTGAGAATGTGGATGGAGGAAGAGATGAGAAATATGAGGAGTGGTGTCACCCTCTCCGGGGACCGCCCTTCCCTGTCTGTCAGAGGCATCTCTGTGGCCCCAGCCATGCTGAGAGGACTCCCTGTCCTCTTGGGGTTGCAGAGAGCTCTCTTCTTCTCCTTTAGCCTCTAAGTGGCACACCTGAGGGACAGGGGACAGTTCTAACCACCCCTCCCCAGCATGGACACGCTGCACCTGTAATCCTAGGAAAGCCTGGCCCAGGCCACCAGGACAGCACCTCCTGTAAACCCAGGACAGGCAGGCAGGCTTCTGGGCCCACAGATCAGTCACAGGAAGATAGTGTGGGTGGACAGAAAGGGCATGTTTGTCCTGTCCTTGGGATCTGTCCAGCTCAGCCTTCTCTGAACCACTAGGGTACTGGTTCTCAAACGGGCATATGAGAACTGCCTGAGACTCTTTCACAAAATACATACAACCCCTACCCCCTCACACACATGTGGAATCCCCTATGGATTATTAACCAGCTTATGCAGTTCTGTGAGGATTGCCACTCCTAGACTAATGATTTGCAGGTTTTAAAAAGTGGCCAAGCCCCTTTTCAAAACAAATCTTTTGTATAAGCCCATTATGAAAAGCAGATAACAGCTTGGGGTAAATGTCTTTATTTGCCACTTCCCTTCCCTTTCCCCACATTCTGAGTCATCTCGAGGGTGGGGGGAACCCCAAGAATTCTGCCAGAGAGCAGCTGCCCAGCACTAGGAAGCCAAACCTCAAGTTTGTGGTCCCTGGATTGGCTCCTCCCAAGGAGTCTCCTTTATCAGTGGCTCCAGCGAGCTGAATGGGCTGTTGTGTCCTGGGTTGGCAAGGGATTGGAGGCAGAGCCAAGCCCATCTAAGTGCCACTGAGGACAGCTGCTAAGGCCAGGAGGGTTGGTCCAGCTGGTGGTCAGCTGTGGCCCCTACTCTCTTTCTCAGAAAGTTTACAACCAACTTCTCCGAGAGTTCCCAAAAAAGAGTGGCCAGTTAGGATTAGAGAGTGAATGGGCCTTAGCCTGAGGGCCCTACCCTTCTGGTCACTTTTTCTGCAAGTAGAAACCTTCCCTGGCTTCTTTCCTTTGGGACCATAGCAACAAAGTCCTTTACAGGCCTTCGGGAAGATGGGAAGGGGAAGAGGGGTCTGGGTCCTTGCCTTTACATCTTAGGCTCTGACCAGGGTCCAGGGGACCCACGGTATGCAGACATCTCAGGTTTTATTTTTTTTTCTCTAGGAAAAAAGTCCCCAAATAAAACAATATTACAGAAAACATTTACTGAGCACCTACTATGTGTGGCCGGCATAGGGGACATGGCACTGTTACTCACTGGCCCTTCCATTGGTAGACACCCCCAGGTGTACCTGGTAACTTATCTGACTGAGAGAAAAACTTCCCACTTTGTTCCACAAGTGCCTGGCCCAGCTGAGTCCTAGAATGTCCCTACCTGTCATGGTGAACAGAGCCACATAGAAACATGCCATCCATTTCTGCCTCCTCACTGATCTGTTCTGGATTCACTATTAACATAATTTGACACGAAAAACTACAGATTATCCCTTCACTAACCTCCAGTAGTTGTTGTTGCTGTTTTTAAACTGCTTCCTATTTAAGACTTTCAAAAAGGACCAAACTTTGTTTCCCGAACTTTGAGGATTAAAACATCAAATAACAACCAAATGCATCACAACACAGCTGGTGAACAGAGTTAGCAAGCGGCTACTGGACCAGGTGCAGTGACTCTGGAGCCGCAATTGGATTTCTTTCCACGGAAGCCCCAGCCCTTTACTATACAATTACGGTGGATGCTAAGGCCCCCATGAATGGGTGAAGAAAGCCTGTGCCATCACAGGGCAGGCTGTCTGTGCTAAGCTCCTTGCTAGACCTCTAGGGGACAATTCCCCTACAATGGGAAATTCTTGCCATAGAGAATCCACTCTGTTGGAACACACAGAGGGACACACAAACGCACATGTACTTCATGCATGCTTATATATACGTAAACAGATCCATACAGGAACACTCACAAAAGCAAACACACACAGGCGCCCGTGCGCGCGCACACACACACACACACACACACACACACCATCCCCTAGGCCTTTCCAAACACTTGGCCCATGGGAACGGGGAGGTGGTATGCTACTAAATCAGTTCTTCAGGTGGGGAAAAGGTCCTGGTTTACAGTGTTTGCCAATGTCCTTGATGTAAAAACCCCCACAGTGGCAGATTTTAAACAACAAATAGTTTAATTACTGACTCAAAAAATTCCAGAATATTTTCCAATTGTCTCTTACTGACTCCAACAAACTATTGTCTTCAGGACCCCCCTTCCCCCAGGCCCGGTTGCTCTTGGAGGGACCTGGTTGAGGTGGTCTGAGCAGATGGGAAAGCAAGGTGGAGTGTTGGCCTGGAGCAGGCCAAACCTGGTTGTCAGGGAGGAGGGTTGTTGAGTGCCAGGTGGCATAAGGATTCCACAAGCCCTGGGAGGCTTCAAGGGGCCTGCTTAGACTCTGAAGAGAGGAGCTACAGGTAGGAGGATGGTGTTGCTGGGCTGATGAATGACATTATCACAGCCACCCCAGGAGGCTATGGGCTCCCTGTCACTGGAGGTTGGAAGCAGGGCCAGAGGACCACTCGGCTGGGACCCCAGGGAAGAGTTCATACCTGCCTTCTCTTCCCCTCTCCCAGGAGCCTGCATGCAGGTCTTTTGCCCCTGAATCATACCACGGAGTAATGAAGGGCTTGGTTTTTTCTTGATCCACCTTCTGGAATTAGGAAACCCAGTTCCCACTGGTAAAGCCAGGCTGCCTGACCTGGCCTCATGTGACACCAGGGACCACTTGCTACTTGCAATGGGCTTAGCTGAGAGCCAGCCCCCCTCCTCTGTTTTCTGGCTTCTGCTCATGCCCTTTGTTGGCCTGGTGGGAGGGGCACTGGCATCCTCTGGCTGCAGCAGTCTGGCTCTGGCTATTCTATTTCCTTACCAGGCTCATGTTCCCCAGAAGTGACCTTTCTAATGTGATCCCAGGCCCCTGAACTTCCATTGCCTCAGAAGGCAAGTTCTCAGCTGAGAGGCTCACAAATAGATACATGTATGTGATGAGTACAGGAGTGTGGGCATGTGTGTGAAAGAAAATTATTTTTAAAAATAGAAAAATTAGCCAGGTACAGTGGCTCACTCCTGTAATGCCAGCACTCTGGGAGGCCGAAGCAGGCGGACTGCTTGAGCCCAAGTTTGAGACCAGCTTAAGCAACAAAGTGAGGCCCCTGCCTCTACAAAAAGAATACACAAATTAGCTGGGCATGATGGTATGCACCTGTAGTCTTAGCTTCTCAGGAAGCTGAGGGAGAAAGATTGCTTGAGCCCAGGAGTTTGAGACTGTGGTGAGCCAAGGTTGTGCCACTGCACTCTAGGCTGGGTGAGACTCTGTCTCAAAAAAAAAAAAAAAAAAGAAGAGAAAAGAAAATAAAACTATCATCTTATTGAGCACTTATTTTAACAAACAAGGCAGAATAGTACAATGGTTATGAACACAGATCTTGAAGCCAGACTACCTGGGTAGCCTGCTTCTTCCATTTACCAGCTGTGTGATTTGGGACAAGTTCTTCCTGTCTCAGAGCCTCCATTTCTCCATCTGTAAAATGGACATAAGAGTAGGACCTGTCTTGTGGTGAAGGGAACTAAACACACTGGTACAAAAGGAAAGCACTGAGAATAGTACCTAGCACAAAGTAAGCACAATAAAAAGTGTTAGTTGCTTTTATTATTATCATTATCCAATAGCTCTGCACTACAAATTTGGAGATTTATTTAATTTAATCCTCACAATGGTACCATGAAGTTGGTGCTATTACTGTCCCCCTTTTATAGACAAGGAGTCAGAAGTTCAGAGGTTAAGTAACTTGCCCAATGTCCCACAGGGGTAAGTGGCAGAGCCAAACCTCCAACTCTTAATTCTTGGAGTCACCTCACTGTAGGTCCTAACAGCAACCTAAGCCACAGGTAGGACACAATAGTCTTTTTCAGTGGGAAAATCCACAAAAACGGAGCCCACAGACATCTGTCCACCACTGAAATCTGCAATAAATAGCAATGATAGAGCTCTCCCTTGTTTACTCCATGGTGGCCACAGCAAAGGAGAAGACAGAACTAATGGTGGGACAGCCACGAAAGAGTCTTCCTTGTTTTGCACCCCATGTGCCTCATCTGTCATCCTACACAAATAAAAAGTCCCTTTGCCACCTGGTACCCAGGCATGAGGATATTTGGGAGGGGAACCTGTCTCTGCCAGCAGGGACTCCATGTGGTTAAGACTGGAACATACGTAACTGTCTCTAATCTTATTTCAAGATGTTTTTTCCTTTAGCCATTGGTCAAAAGCTCTCTGTTCAACAACTAGGTCCCACAGACCTGCACCCAAATGCCTCCCCTTTTCCAGGTCCCCTGAATCGTCATCCCCATGACCAGCTAGAAGAGTCTCCCTCACTTATAGGATGAAGTCCCCACTTACTGCCCTCTGTGATGAGAGCTGGTTTCCTCCCCAGTCTCATCTGCCCCCTCCCACACCACCTCTGTACCCAGCCATGCCAAGAGATCTCATTGCCCTGTGCCGCTCCTTTCTGCTTCTCCTCCTTTGCCTGTGCTGTCATCTGCTGAATGTCCTTCCCCACTGGCACATGGAGTGTTCCTATCCAACCCCAAGAGTTTGTCTACTTTACCATTAGCCTGTTGGAGTCTTTCCTGACCTCCAGGAAGAGGTGAAGATGGTTCCTTTTCTTTTGTCTCATTGCAGCTTATGCAAGAACCTATTATAACGCCTATTACATTTGTCTACCTATTTATTCAATATAGATTTATAGAGCATCTATTATATTCAGTGTCAGCCTGGCTGACACTCTGTTAGTCTGACTCTCTCTTGAGGGATAATTAGCCCCAGCGGTCACTGTCTGAGTTCTAGTCATCTTCATATCTTCAGAGCCTGGGGGCAAGTAATAAATATTTGTTGAATTAAAGAATGAATGAATGAATGAATGAATGAATGAATGTCTACTAGAGCCAACTCCCAGTCCCATATCTACTAGTATTTAGAGCCAGCACTTTGAACAAGCGCCTGGTTGCAAAGCCTTGGAGGCACGAAATAGTGGCCTATTGGGGTGGGGTGGGCATTAAGGAGTAGGGTGATGGGGACAAGGCTTCAGAGGTCGGGGAGGCAATAGAAGAAAAGATGGTTAGACACCAGAGGAGGCAGGGTCTGGAATGCCCAGGTAAGGATTTTGCACCTGACTCTGGAGGCAATGGGAGCCACTGAAGGTTTCACTGAAGGATCTCTGGCTCCTGTCATGGGATTAATTAAGGCAGCAGTCCCCAACCTTTCTGGCACCAGGGACTGGTTTCATGGAAGACCATTTTTCCACCGATGGGGTAGGAGGTGTGTGCAGCGCGGGTGGTTTGGGGATGAAACTGTTTCACCTCAGATCATCAGGCATTAGATTCTCATAAGGAGCACTCAACCTAGATCCCTCGCATGCACATTTCACAATAGGATTCATGGTCCTTTGAGAATCTAAGCTGCCGCTGATCTGACAGGAGGTGGAGCTCAGGTGGTCATGCTTGCTCACTCGCCACTCACCTCCTGCTGTGCAACCCAGTTCCTAACAGGCCATGGCCCATACCGGTCTGCAGCCTGGGGGTTGGGGACCTTTGGATTAGGGGATGGGGAGACAGTTCATTCATGCAGATGTTGATACAGGCAGAAGGGTAATTTGGGCTCAGTAAGGTTCACTACCAGGGCATGAGAGCAGCAGGGTGGGAAGCTGGAGAGAATATTCTAGACCCGGAGGGTCAGTTCTTTACCAGCTGCCCCCTGTCGCATTCCCACTGACAGAGAATATGTCCTTCCAAAGCCACCAAGGACCAAAGGTCATCTCTCTATATATCACTTCCCAAGTTCTTTGGCCTTGGTAAATTATTGGAAAACATAATAACACTTAGGAACCAGAGATAATGGGCTGTTTGGTCACAGCTTTGAGGAGTGTTTATCCAATTTCTGATTATAATACTAGATTCATTCTCCGATTTGGGAGAAAAAGTACATGCACATGCACACGATACAAAATATGCACCTGTGTCACATCCACAAGGGGGCACATGCACGCAGTCTCAAAAGGACATGACACACACACCACCCAGCTGTGTATACATGTACACACAGGGGCTAGAGAAGGGACCGGGCAGCTGTTATCACCGTCACTACTCAGAGTGACTGTTCCTACCCACTGCTGCTGGGGTCCCACCCACCCTGACCACACTTATCTGTTCGGCACTTGACTCTAAGTCACCCTATTCCCTTGGGGATATCATGCACCCTGCTCTCACTCCCTCGATACCTGGACCCTCTAATCTCACCCGACCCTGCCTTTGTCTGACCCCAGCCTCGCCTTCCCACTCCCAGTGACCCCACCCTGACTTCACACATCTTGACTCCCACCTTGACCTCATCCAACTCTGATTTTGTCCCCACCTTGGTTATGGCCAGGCCTCGTACCAACACATGCTCAGGGCCATTTTCCACGCAGGCCTTTTTTTGAGGTGGGCTGCCCTTCAGGCAATCATGAAAGAAGTGGGCCTGGTCCCGCGTCTATGTTCTCTCCTCAGCTCTAAACGTGATCACATTTTCTTCAGCTGCCTTCAGTTATTTTGGAAAGAAAGTAGGATGTAAATTAAATCAATAGGTAACCACATATACTCGAGTCTCCCCAGTCATTACCAAAACCCACCTTTTTTAATCTTCCTTACCCCCGGCTCCCTCCCACACATATGAACCCCTTCCCTTCCTGTCAAGTCTCTGCGGGCTACGTGGCTGCCCTGGCTTCTGTGGGCTCTTTCTTGCTTGTGTTCCCTGACCCCCGCCCCCCTCCCTCCCACTCCCATCTTCTCCTCTCCTCCCTGCCTCACTGGCTGCTCCTTCTGACTCTCCTCTTCTGCCATTGGCATCTGAAATGTTGATGTTCCCTGGGGCTCTGACGCAGGCCCCTTCCTTGCATCAGACATGGTCCTCCCAATCTAGCCCATCCCATGGCTCCTCGCACGGTTCAGCTGTGCACTGAAGCCCCCGCATCTCTGTCCTCAGCCCTGAGCTATCCCCTGGGCTCCACACCCTCATAGCAACAGATTCCAGACATTTTCACTTGGAAGACCCATGTTCAAAATGCAACCCGTCACTTTCCTCCCACCCCAACTCTCTGTCCCTTGTCCAAACCTCCCTTCCTCCTATATTCAGCATCCTGCCAAATGGCAATCCCATCACACAGTTGTCTGGAAATTCTCCACAAGCTTGGCACCCTGCTAGGCCCTCCACCTCTCTCTTTTCTTCTTCACTCAAACTCAACAGTCATGAGGTCCTGTTCATTTCACTTAAAGAGCCTGTTGGATCTGGTTCCCCTTTTCCACTGCCATCGTCAGCCTGGCCAGGCCACCCTTGGCTCATCCAGAAGACTAGCTGGAAACATTTCCTGTCTGTTCTGTCTCTCCACATTTCCCCAACCCAGAGCAACCTTTCTAAGACAGAAAACAAATCATGTCTTTGAACTGCGTGGAACCGTCAATGTATTCCCATTGTCTGCAGAAGACAGTGAAGGATCCTTACCATACCATTCCAATCTCTTCACAAAGTGGCTCCTGTCCACTATTTCTTCTTCCTGTGCCTTCCACCACCTCTGTAGCTCTGCCCCAGTCACCTTACTCCCCATCTCACCACACTCCCAACAGGCCACTGCTTCATGCCTTTGAGGATTTATCATTTTATGAGCCTGTTTTGTTCTAAGCACTGTGCTAGGAACTGGGGGTGCAGTGGTGAAAATCCAAGGGCTCTGCCCAAGGAGCTCATATTCCACTGGGGGAGACAGACAGGAGGACAGGCAAGGACAAAATAAAGTTGGAGGGGTGGGTGCTACTGAAGACATTAACTCAGAATGTGAGGAATCCATAGTTGCTTTTGACATGGGGTGTCAAATACAATGGAGAGGGAGGAGTGGATTTGGGGAGGCCAGTCTAGAGCTACTACAGTGACCCGGGAGAGAAATCATGGTACCTGGGTGGGAGAGGAGGCAATGGGAACGGAAAGATCTTCAAAAAGTGAAACTGGCAAGACAAGATGACTAGTTCACTGTTGGGGGAGAGAGAGGAGTCGGGGACCATCCCAGGGTTTCTGCCTCAGGCAACTGAGGGGATGGCAGTCCCATTCACGAAGGGAAAGTCAAGGGGCTGGGAACAGAGGTGGGCCTCAGCTCTGCCCTATGTCCTTGGTTTCTGTTGCTATTGTTTTAGCTAACAGTCATGGGCACACAGTAGAGCCAAGCCGGGGCTAAGTGCTTCACCTGCTTTATCTGATGGAATCCTCACAATACAACAAATATCTCCATTTTACAGATGGGACTACTGAGGCTCTAGAAAGTTAACTAATCCACCTAGATTCACATAGCTGGACAATGAAAGAGCGAAGATGCCAGCCCAGGTCTGGCTGACTCTGAAGACCCCTCTCTTACCGGTTGCATTATATCACCTCCCCAGATGGCAGCCCCTGCCTACAGGTGTGAGGTTTCGTGGTGCTGCACTGGCCTTGCATCCAGGGCTACTCATTGGAGTTTCCACCTCCATTCACTGCTCCCAGCTCCTAGGTGGAGCTTGCTCTTCTCCCACATGGCTCTGGAGTCGTGCAGGGACAGGCTCAAATGCCAGGGGCTCAGCTGGGTGCCTGGTGGCAGCTGGTGATGAAGGGCAGGGATCCAGAGTTGGAGCAGTGATCTGACTTCTGTTTACACATCTCAGAGCCAAGAGCTGTTACCACCCAGGACTCTCCTGTCCCACCGTCACCTTCCTTCCACTCTCTGAGCAGGGCCTGTGGCATGGAGGGCAAGGTGCTTTGCAGAACTTGCAGAGACTGGGTTGGGAGACCTGGCCCTGTGGAGTGGACACACAAGGCAGGCAGGGGGCGCCACAGACCCTGCAGGCCCTCCAGGATGAAGGGACCACGCCTGTGAGGCTGCACCTGATGCGCTCCCCTGAGCATCAGGCACTGGAAAATCAATACCAATTTCCACTTTCAGTGCCCAGGGACACCCTTTCATCACATCTTACGCTTCCTCTGCATTGTTGGGACTGAAACAGTTCTCTGGCCACAGCCTCAACCCTAATCTCTGCGCTGGCTGATGTGCCCAGTTAACACATGGCCCTTGAACCTGTGGTCTGTTTTTCACTGCCTTGGATCTTGGGGCCGCCCACATGCCTGTCATGTCACCCATAGACACACTCATCCCTGCCTCTGCTTACACACATGCTTGACCCTCTGGGGATGAGTTTTTCAAGTGACCCACATTTTCCAGATAGGGTAATGTGTGGCCACTGAAGCATCAACAGTTTATCATTTAACCCTTTGGATGAAAATCATCCCCAGATGTTTTAGATCTCCCTTTACATTAAAAGATCTATACCTTTATTTCTTTTTATTAAAATAATAAATATGCATTATACAAAATTTGGCAACTGTAGGCCATTATGAGGAGAAACCATTTCATTCAGGAGTCATTAATGAAGAAGAAAAGGTACACAGGTGTGCATGCACATGGGGTCTGTAAGGATTTGCGTGTGTCCACTAAGGGGGGTATATGTTTATTATAGCTCGAACACACCTCCTTAGAGAAGGAAGGAGACCCCATGTCTCCAATCAATTTCTGTTTTGTACCCCATATTATTTTCCTCACAGTAGTTATCCCACTCCAAAATTCTCTGACTTCTTTGTTATCTGTCTCCCAGAGCTGTGATGTTGCACAGCTTCAGGGAATGCTGTGCGCATTGCATTCTTCATGCAGGGTGCACTGCTTTCTCAGAGTTGTGCAGTGTGCAACTGTGGGACCACACACAGCAGCCCTGCTGCCATCTTTCATTAAAGTGTAAACTCCATGAGAACAGGGAACTGTGATCCACAGTGAAATCGCCTTTGCAAAATTATGACTGAGGCAGCGAAAGAGATGTGACCTAACCGACTCCACCTTGGTTCTAACCTTTTAGCTGTCCTTGTTCCTTCCTGGGCGTAACCAATCTAACTTTGGGAGGAACTTAGCTTACAGTTTATTGTTTAAAATAAAGATGATAACAGCTCTTTCCCAAAATAAACCTCCTTCTTGTCTGGGACTAGACTGCCTTTGTAGGACTAACAAATTAGCCACAAGATTAGAAATTATTGTTTAGGAGTCATGAAAATAGAGGCTACAAGATTCTGACCCTCCCCTAAATGGCTTCTGAGATCAGTGCTTAAGATATTTTGCAGACCTGCACTTGATGGATCAGCTGGCCCCATCCAGATGGATAAACTTGTGGCCCTCACCCAGGAACTGAGTCAGCGCAAGAGGACAACTTCAACTTCCCGTGAGTTCATCTCCTACGTAACCAATCAGCAGTCCCGGCTCTTTGGCTTCCCCCCACCCATCAAGTTGTCCTTAAAAACTCTGATCCCCAAATGCTTGGAGAGACTGATTTGAGTAATAATCAAACTCTGGTTGCCCACACAGCTGGCTCTGCATGAATTACTCTTCTCTATTGCAATTTCCCTGTCTTGATGAATGGGCTCTGGCTAGGTAGTGGGCAAGGTGAACCCCTTGGGTGGTTACAATAGTGCCTAGTATATAGTAGGTGCCTAACATACAAAGTGTTTGTTGAGTGAATGAATGAACACACTTCTGCCTAAGGATATAGCTTCTTATAGCCTCTATCTGGTCCCTCTCCTAGCTCCAACTTAACTGAGAATCAGGCAGGAGGCAAAAGGCTCTGATCTTACTTTGCGGACAGTTCCCATGCTCTCAGACAGAGCCTGTTTTATCTTCTTTCTCAAAATATTTGTAAGATTTCGTTTTCTAGTCTTCTTGCTCCAAAGTTGATTTCTTGGTCTCCAAGCTCCCCGAAGATTAGGAATAGCATGAGGAAGTGAGGGTGCTGTGGACAGACACCCCAGCTATAGCCTGACATTAAGAGAAGGGACAGAGACATAGCACACATCCAACCACAGAGCTCAGAAAACGCCATGCTGGGGCATTCTGCAGCCACGATAGCCTCAAAGTGCATCAATATATTACACCTCCAAACACAACGGTGACCTTGGCCATCACAAGAAGATTAAATCCTGTCTAGAGTGCTCTCTTTAGGAAGTGTGGGAGGCATATGGTATTCATTTTTTTATTCAGTTCTTTCAAGTGGCTTCTCACCCCAACCATTCTGTACATTCTGGCCTATGGGCCCACACAAACCTATTTTGAAGACGAGAAGAACACAACTGTGTTGTCTCCAGTGGGTTAGCTGATCTGGAAAGCAGAACCATGGTTCTGCTTTCCCTGTCCCCTGCACCCTCCACACCAGCTTTTCAGCTGTTTCTCACCCACCCTGGCTCCCCAGGGGGTGGATTCTGGTGCACCTAGAGCAGATCAGCCTCTGCAACAATGATTAATTGACACCAGCAGTTTAAGGATGCTTATTTGCACACAGTTATGAAGTGTCACAATATGTCACAAATGCAAGCGGCTTCTATTAGAAGCGGAACGGCAGAGCGGGAAGCGCCAGCAATATTTCCTTAAAAGTTCATCGTAGGCAATGGGGTAGTGTGCGAAGCTAAACAAATCCGGGCAATAATGGAAATGTAGCATGAAATTACTTCTGTAAACAACAACCATTCATTATTTGAACATTTTTCATAAGCGAGCAGGCAGGGAGAGGGGCAGGGGCAGCGGGTGGGAGGGAGAGGGCTGCGGCAGACAGGGCTCGTGCACCCACTGGAGTTTCTGGGCACAGCTTTCTTGGGGCTCCCCGTGCCCATCTGTCTTCAGAAAAATGCCGAGGCCAGGCTCCGTTCTGCCCAGCGCCTGCCGTCAGTTTCCCTTTCTTCATTAAGCGGGATTGGCGCAGGCAGAAGGAATGTATGATTTAAGGAGGAAAGAGAGACCCACTACTTAATGTTGATTTGGCGGAGTGTATAACCCCAGAGAGAAATGTAAATAGCAGCCTGCAATAACATGACAGCCCACTAATCATATTTACAAACGATATTAAATCTGTCCGCACGCAGGCCTGCCTGCGGATTGGCCCTGCCGTAATTGTCATTGTAACCAGTGCCGGCTTATGGGAGGATTTAACTGCAGTGATATAAGGTGAGTCGCGGGCTTATTATGACTTTATTATTACCCGGTTTATGTTTATTAAAACAATTTGTCATGCAGAGCAGGAATGGAGGGATGGGAGCATTAAATCGTGCCATACTCAACCTGGAGAGATGACTCCAGGGATGGATAGCGGTAGGCCCAGAGCCTCTATTTGGTGGCTTCTGGAGCTGTGGACCGGTCAGCACTGGCCACCTGGAGCCCTGGCCTGGCTGAGGAAGGCCACTCTAGCAAAACCTCAGAGCCCAGCAACACACAGCTGAGAGGCTATTCTGTGGCTCTAACTGCCTTTCAACTGTCCTCAGGAGTTGACTGAGGACAGCAATGGGAAGGATGAGGCCCCGAGTTACTGCCGGTGTTTGCAGGGATGGCTGTGAGGGCCACGCCTGGGGCTCCTCTAGACGGCTGGGAAAGGAGCCAAGCCTTGGAAGTCTGTGAGAGAGCCTGCAGAGGCTCAGCACAAAAGGTCTGGGAAGAAGTTTAATAAAAGCTGTTTTATTTTCTCTGGGGGTCCTTATTGGTTATTATCAAATTTATTTCATCCCCAATCTTTGTTCTTTGGCAAGGCAGAGAAAAGGGAGAGTAGGGGGGGGGGGCGGGGGCGCTGAGAGGAATAGGTCCATACGACTAGTAAATAATACTCCCTTTCCCCAATCCAATTACCCAAGGCAGAGAGGCTCCGGGAGGTTGGAGGGCCGAAGCAGCAGCTCCAGAGGCAACTGGGGCTGTAGCCTTGTGTGCAGACATCACAATCTCAGACACCTGCTCTTTCTGCCAATCCCAGGGAAATCCCCACATGCCAGGGATGGAGGGGCAGGAAGTCAAACAGAACTGGGTCTGCCTCAAAAGCTTCAGAAATGTGACCTTTGGTCAGAGTGCCTAGAGAAGCAAGAGCCAAACAATGGCAAGGCCAGTCTTCATGGGCCAGATGGCTGCCTCTTGGCTAAAAATGTCCTCCTCTCTTCTGGGCCTCCACTAGCCCTTACAGTGCCTCTGTATTACAGTACACACACACACACACACACACACACACACACACACAGTTCCTCTGTGTATTACAGTATATCAAATAGAAGAGCATTGTATGTAATATATTCAAATATATATTACACAGTAATACACATACAGTGCCTCTGTGTATGTTAGAAAAAGGTGCCCCTTCCTCCAGGCAGGAGCAGACCATGTGTGCCCATGGATTGGTGAGCAGAACAAAGTCTGGATTCCATTCTTCATTTGCCCCCTTAACCCTTATGCAGTGCACAACCTACACAGCTGTACATGATGGCCCTACACCCTGCCAGCAGCCTCATGGCCTGAAATGTGACTATTTCAGGAACTCACTAGCCACATAATGTCTCCAAAGCCATTGATGTCCTGGGCAGCAAAGTAGAGGGTCTCCGGAGGGCACAACGGGGAGTGAGAAAGGATCTTCCCATCATCACCATCTACCACGATGTATTTCTCAGGTCTTGAGCATCATGGTGGGTGAGTGAAGGATGGGACAGACAAATTGTGCAACCTCCTTTCCAAGACTCTGAGCAGTGCTGCCTATGGGATATGATTCCAGGTGGTCCCAGCAAGGGGTGCTATGGGACATGGTGCCACCTCTCCCCAGGGGTGTGGATACCTGGCTCCCAGTGGCTGCCTCAGTGGCAGGGTGTCTCTGTAGGGGCCACCAGATTCCTGTGCCCTGCCTTCTCTCTGCCCAGTCAAGAGGATCTGCTTGGGCTTCCTAAGCCTGGCCGTTTGGGCACCAGAAGTGACCTGCTCAGTTGGAGCCCCACCTTCCCTCTGGGTGCCCTCCCAGCTCACATGCCCCCTGTGGTGGGGGAACTTTCCACACCAGAGATGCCTCTCTGGCTGTTGGAAACCTTTCCTGGGACACCCCACCGCACCCAGGGAGGACCCTGATCACGAGGCCCATTCCCGTGGCTCCTGCAGCTGCTTTTCTGTGTAGTGCTTCTGCAGGGTACTCTGGGCCCCTCCCTGTGGGAGTCCTGCCTCCTGGTGCCCTGGGGTCCCCACTGGAGAGTATTTCCCTGCCGGCAATGTCCCAGGCTTGCGCTGTCCTGTGAGTACAGCCCAGACAGGGGCTGAGTTGGGCCCCCACCCCCAGAGCCTGACCCTAGGGGACATTAGCTAATTGTGGGCCCCCCTCTCTGGGCCTGGGGATGCCTGTGGGCCTTGGGTTCCCTTTGTCTCACTTAAGAAAGGAGTCACGAGCAGTGGTTCAGAGAGGAACAATAAGCCTTTATTGCGGCTGCCCTTCTCCACAAACGCTCAACCTGCTGGCCGGCGGAGAGCCATGCTGGCAAATTAAAAGTCTCTAAACTTTCTTTATGTCTCCTTAGATGCTCCAGCAGCTTTAACGCTGGACTGGCTGGCCTGGCTCAAAGACAAAGAGGCCAAGCTGGGGTCAGGACCAAGGCTGTAAGGCAGGGAGGATCTCACTGAATGGTCCCCCACTGGCCCGTGGATGCAGACGGGGTGGGGTGGGGTGGAGCAGGTGAGGGTCTAGGCTGCGATGCTGGGGGTCTGGGGCCCCATAGGCTTGGGAAGACCTCTTGGAGTAGTTGGCTGGACAGGGGTGTGGGGTGCTGCTTCCTAAGTCTCCATTGCCTATGGATGGCAGACATGGAGGCTCCTCTAGCTGCCTCTGAAGTCCTCTATTAAGGAAAGCACAGTTTGAAGCCAGGGGCAAAGGAAGCCTGTTCTAGACCCCAGAGAGCATTAGCTCCCTTACCCCCACTCTCTTGCCTGAGTTCTGAGACTGGAGGGCCACTAGAAGGGGCTGGAGGGCCAGGTCTGTGCTACCACAGATGAGCACACTGACCCTGCCACCTCCCACCAAAATCTTTGGCTCACCAGGGCCAGGTTGAGAAGGTGAGTCTGGGACAGCCCCTGTTAACCCCTGTGGTCCCAGCATTATTCACAGTTCCTCTCTTCACCCGCTAGAGTGCAAGGGTTTCCTGTTGTGTGCCAGCTAGGTGCTGGGCCACGTCATCTTTGCAGGACAGCTGAGTCAAGAAATGCCCTGGGCCAAGAAATGTCACCCCTAACCCCACAAAAAACATGCCAGGATTTGCGGAATAGAGAGGAACTCTGTGGGGGTGTGCTGACTTGGAGGGGGCACAAAGGAGCCTTCTGGAATGCTTGAAGTCACCAAGACCTTGATCTGGGTGGTGATTCCATGGGTGGACACATACGTAAGCAGCCATCGACTCACATGCCCTTCTGTACGTATATTGGACACTATGGTGATGAAAAGCAAATAGACATAGGACCTGCCCCGAAGTACGAATGAATCCCAGCTCTACCACTTCCCAGCTGGATGACTTTGGGCATGTCATCCACCATCTCTGAGGCTCTGTCTCTTCATGTACAAATGGGGAGAACATCACCTACTTATTTCCCACTAACCTGAGCCCTCCGTGCGAACAGGAACCGCACCTGACTCTCCTCTGTGTTCTCCTTGACCCCTGCAAAGGGGCTGGCTCAAGAAATTGCCAATTTCTTAAGTGCCTCTCCCAGGTCAGAGGGACCTCACAGCTCCCCAGGAAAACATCTTACCTTATCTTACCAACATTCTAGTAATAACATCCCTTTTGGTGCCTCCTCACATCCCTCCAAATACTCTTCCCTAAAAGACTTGGGGTTACCTCTTTCTTCCTTGGAGAAGTTGTGGAAAAACTGGGGGACTGAGGCTGAGCCAGGGCCTGGAGCCCTTAGGGGTGTTGGGCCAGCAGGGCTTGGCTTGGAGAGAGGCCAGAGAGGGGTTTGCTTTCCTTGGCAGGGGAGGGATGGGGTAGAAGAGTGTACCTAGGACAAGGGCCCGGCGGTGAGACCTTTGGTGGGACTAATTCTCTGGGACAAAAGAGGACTCCAGTTTAGGTCACGGTTGAGGAGGATGTTCTCCAGCACTGTGCACACCTGGGACATGGCCCCTGCCTGCCAGCCCCATCAGGCTGGACCGCCCAGGCTCCTCTTGGGGGAAGGGCCCCTTCCCTCCATCCCTCTATCTGATTGTCTGCTAGGCTAGTTCTTGGCAATTTCTTGCTCCGCTTCTTTAATCCCTGATTCTCTTCAAGCGCAGAAGGAAGAGGAAACAGCCAAAGGCTGAGGTGGAGAGTAGGGAGGGGATGTGGGGATGTGGAGAAGGTATGAAAAGAGATGAAGGAAGTCACTCCAGCCTGAGGCACCCAGGCTTGATCCAGGTGGGGAAAGCAAGTGCCCTCGAGGGTCCAGAAGGGAGCTGGAGCCCCAGACTGGGGCTGTGTCAGTCCCGTCAGTTCCCGCTCTTCAGCCTCTCCAGTGCTGGGAGGTCTCAGTGTAAATGGTCTGTGTGCTGACACTGCAGGGCTACAGTCTTTTCTATAGGCCAAGAACAGAGCCCTGGGGTGAAAGTACTGTCAACTCACCTTAGTTTAGCAACCTCCTAGGCCCTGTGCTGAGACTCAGGCAAGACTCAGGCCAGGGCTCAGACATAGGCAAGGCCAGTGCTGAGGCACACAGACTCCAGAATGGCATCTTCCCCACTGGCTACTCAGAGCTGGGGGCCCAGGAGGGCCTCCCAGGGAGGGCCCTGAGAGGTCAGCTGAGCCAGCATACCTGCACTCCTCCTGTGCCTGGCCCTGCCTCCCTGCTCAGGCCTCAGCAGCCTTTCTGCTTCCAGGGAAGTGAGGGCGGGGAGGGGCTGTGGCACAAGGGCGAGTCCTGGAGAATGGAGCTTGTGTGGCATCTGCAGCTTCTTAGAGAAAAAACCTATTGAGAAGCTCAAATCATGGCAGTAATTAGGCCACTTATTTTGTAAAAGTCCAAATTAAATGGAAAATTTGGTGCTAATGAAAATGTTCCATTTTCTCCTTTTATGAAATCTAGCTCTGTGCCTTCCAAGAGTTTGGGAATAGCCAGCCCCTGATGTCTTTCTCACAGCCAGTTCATATCCTCTGATTGTGAAGTTGCTGAGACAGAACACACTCGCAGGGCCTCCAGTTACCGGCTCAATTGAAAAATGTCCTTCATAAGGCAGCAGCATTAACCCACCCCAGCCACCCACACCTCCAGCCCTTCCCCCATCTCCACCAACCCTCTCCGATCTATCACCTTCAGCTGCGTAGGCCCCCAGAAACCCAGACCCTACAGGGAGGGGCTGGTGTGGGGGGCCAAGAAAGCTGGGCTTCTGGTCTACCCCTTCTGGGGCCCAGCTTCTTCTCGAAAGAGCCTGGGACCTTACTACTTCCAGCTGCCTGCCTCCTGACAACAGTCCCAGGGAGGCTGAAGCCCACAACATTCTGATTAGACTTGCACTTAGGTCCCGTAATTACCAATTAGGGGCTTCAGGCAATGCAGTTTGCCTCTCTGGGCCTCAGGTCCTCATCTGCAAATTGGGGATAGTGCTACTATTAGCCTCGTAGAGTGTTGTGAGTGTGAGTGGAGAGAAGGCATTGCAGAGCACCTGACACACAGCAGGGTGCAGCACCTGTCTATGGCCAGGTCCCTCTGAAGCCTAGTCTCTAGTGGGAGTAGGGATATGCATTCTGTCACTCTAGTCTTTCCAGGATTTGCTCTGGAAGATTTCGCAGGGGTGGGAAAGGAGGAACTAGAGGAGGAGAATGTCTCAGGATATACCCCCATGCCTGAGTAGGTATCAGGAGGAACAGCCTATCTGGTCCTGGCCAGTAGGATGCCTGGGCTTGGGAAACCTGGCTGTCAAGGATAGGGAGGTCAGGGGATGTGTGCGAAAAATCATCCCAATCAAACAAAGAGATAGGAACAGACACAATGACAGACACACACACACAGGTTCAATTCCAACCCTCTTCAGTGGCGCTGTCGAGGCCTTGGCAATGGGGCCTCAAGGAGACCTGCAGCTTGAAGCATAAGCCACACTCAGCATCTGCATTTCAATTCAATTCCCAGTTAGTCTACCTGTAAGGGTTTACCAAGAACCTCGTGCGTCTCCAACACCAGGCTAGAAGTTGGCGAGAGGAGCAAAGCCATAGCCATCAGAGAATAAGGCCATCAAACACAGGCTCCTCATCTTGGTGATGCATATCCCCACCTGAAACTCAGATGTGAAATGTGACTGTCGCTTGACTCTTCTTTCTTCATCACCCCGTTCTTCATTACCCGCATCTATGGTTTCGACTTCCTTCTTAGTTTCCTACCTGATCATGCCCTGATCCCTACTCCAAAAGGCTTCCTTTCCTGCTCTCTCATTTCAGCCTCCTCACCAGGATTATTATAACAGTCTTAGCACTCCAGCCCTCTCTCCTGCAGGCCCCAGAGGGAGCCTCCTAAAATGAGCCTTTGAACTTGTCACCCTCTGCTTCAATCTCTCCAATCACTGTAAAGCCTCTGTTAGGTTCAGCATAAAATAAAACTTGGTTGCCCACACATTCTGCATCTCTATCACCTCCCCAGCCTACTTCTTTTCTGATCATGTACCCCTTCAGCCTGCCCCCCAGTCACACCAAAGAGCTTGTGGTTTCTCAAATGCAAAGTGGCCTCTCATATTGCAGGTGGACTCCAGTTGCCTTTGCCTTAGGATTTCTTCTCACTTGTGGGAACGGAATCCTTCTCTCATGTGAGGAACCAGTTCTCTGTGGTTTGGATAAGATGGGCAGGTGATCTAGTCTGTGATCTAGAACAGTAAGAACACCTTATTCTTTTAGGAACAATGTGGACATGGCCCAAACAGGGCCTGTTAGAATCTTCTCTGGGAATTTTGGCTTGAACTTATAAAAGAGAGCACCACTTACTGGTAATGGTAAGCCGACAGGCAGTGAGTCTGAGGTTTTTGAAGACCATCTGATTCACTGTGTAGAGAAAGTCTGTCTGATAGATGTAGAAAGAGATAGAGGCCAGGCACGGTGACTCACACCTGTAATCCCAGCACTTTGGGAGGCCAAGGCAGGAGGATTGCTTGAGCCCAGCAGTTCAAGACCAGCCTGGGCAACATGCTGAGACTCCATCTCTATTTTCTAAAATTAAAAAAAAAAGAGATTGAAGCTGGCAATTAAGCTTTTGGATCCAGTCTTGCCTGAAGTCACATCACATGGACTGTTCACTTACGTAAATTTTGTTAACTTTTTTTTTGGTCTAAGCTAGTTTGAAGTCTTGACTAAGACAAGGCTGAATTGATTTACACTTGATGTTCACACTAATGGTAATTCTCACTTCCCTTGTCTTATTGGAAAATAAGACAAATCATTTTAAAATTCATTTCAAGTATCAACTCCTTTAAGAAGTCTCTCTTTTTCAACAACATGATTGTGATGTGATACCCCTACTCCAAAGCTTAATTCCTACCATTTCTGCAACCAAATATGATCATTTTGATGGGAGGACGCCTGTCTAATTCAACTCTATATTCCCTGTACCCAGCACATGTCCAGACACCAGGCAGAGGATAGACAATATGATTCCATTAACGTAAAGATGAAAAACAGGCAAAAGTCATCAACACGGTTTAGGAACACATACACAAGTGGTAAAACAATAAGAACAAAGCACAAAAATGAGTACCCTAAAGGTGGGGTGGAGGATGATTAGATTCTCATAGGAAGTTTGCAACCTAGATCCCTCACATGCACAGGTCACAATAGGGTTCAAGCTCCTGTGAGACTAATGCCGCGTTGATCTGACAGGAGGCAGAGCTCACTGGCAGTAATAGTCACTGGCCCGCTGCTCACCTCTTGCTGTGCGGCCTGCTTCCTAACAGGCCACAGACTGGTACTGGACCATGGCCTAGGGGTTGGGGACATCTGCCTTAAGAGTCAGGATACCTCTTCCTAGGGAGCAGGAAGAGAATACAACCGGAAAGGGGTACACAGAAGGTTTCTGAAATCCTGGAAATGTATTGATTTTTTTTTGTTTTTGTTGTTGAGACCAGAGTCTCGCTCTGTCGCCCAGGCTGGAGTGCAGTGGCACGATCTCAGCTCACTGTAAGCTCCGCCTCCCGGGTTCACACCATTCTCCTGCCTCAGCCTCCCGAGTAGCTGGGACTACAGGTGCCTGCCACCATGCCCAGCTAATTTTTTTTTTGTATTGTTAGTAGAGACGGAGTTTCACCGTGTTAGCTGGGATGGTCTCAATCTCCTGACCTCATGACCCGCCCGTCTCAGCTTCCCAAAGTGCTGGGATTACAGGCATGAGCCACTGCACCCGGCTGAAATGTACTGTTTTTTAATCTGGGTGATGGTTACATTGATGTTTACGGTATATTTCTTTAAATTCTGTGTATTAAACATATTCATTTATACATTTTATATAGTTCACTATAATAAATAAAATAAGTGAGGTGTTTTGGGCCCAATTTTTTTTTTATTGTTTTATAACTTCCTTGCACTGGAGTCATAGAATCTGTCACGAATATATCAAATTTTTATTACCTGTTAATGCTTCCTTTGTGTCCTATTATATAGTCAGTTTTTATTTATTTATTTATTTATTTATTTATTTATTTATTTAGTGATGGAGTCTCACTCTGTCACGCAGACTGGAGTACAGTGGCACGATCTTGGCTCACTGCAACCTCTGTCTCCCATGTTCAAGAGATTCTCCTGCTTCAGCCTCCCCAAAACTGGGATTACAGGCCCTGGCCACCGCTGCCGTCTAATTTTTTTTTTTTTTTTTTTAGACAGAGTCTTGCTCTTGTTGCCCAGGCTGGAGTGCAGGGGTGCCATCTTGGCTCACTGCAATCTCCACCTCCTGGGTTCAAGCAATTCTCCTGCCTCAGCCTCCAGAGTAGCTGGGATTACAGGCATGCACCACCATTCTCGACTAATTTTGTACTTTTAGTAGAGACCAGGTTTTTCCATGTTGCCCAGGCTGGTCTCAAACTCCTGACCTCAGGTGATACACCCACCTCAGCCTCCCAAAGTACTGGCATTACAGGCGTGAGCCACCGTGCCTGGCAAGTTTTCACCTGGCAAGTTTTTAAATGTTCCACTTGAAAACAAATTATACTCTTTAATAACTGGGAACAGGGTTTTATATATGTGCATCAAACAAATGTTAACTGTGTTGTTCAGTCATATATATTCTTATTAATTTTAATCTGTTTCATCAAACAGATTTTAATCTGTTTCATCAATTTCTGGAAGAGGAGTGTTAAAATTTCTCATTACAAATGTAGGTGCGTCAATTTCTCCCACAAGTCTGTCAGTTTTGCTATGTATTTTGCTTAATATCCTCTGTCAATTTTCCCTGATAATTCTGTCATCTTTAAGGAGGTTATAGTATTATGAGCAATCAGGTTCAACATCACTATAGATTTCTATTCAATTGTTCTTCTTGTCAGTAAACAGTCATCCTCTTTAAATCTCAAGTTTTTTAAAACCATGAAATCTCTTCTGGTTGCTATTAATGTCACTATATCTCGTTTCCTTTGGTTAGTATTTATGATCTTTCCCTATCCTTCTACTTTTAAGCTTTTTGTATAATTATGTTTTAGCTATTAGGTCTGTTATAAACAACTTATAACTGGATTTTAAAAATCTTATCTGGGAATATCTCAGAGCAAATGGGTCTAAGTCATTTAAATTTATTGTGATTACTGACAAATTGGAGTTTTTAATACCACCTTTTAAAATTTTATCATGTATTTTCTGTTTCTTCCCCTTTCCTACATTCGATTGGATTTATTGGGTTCTTTTATTACCTTTTTTCTTCTCTCTACAGCTTTGGGTGTTTTAACCTTTTTAAAAGTCTAAATTTAATCAATATCTTTATTTGCCTCCTATAATACAAAGATCTTTAATTTTTTTTTTTTTTTTTAAACTCCAATCCTCCTACCCATCTTCTTGCTATCATTATAAAATATTCTAGGCTGGGGGAGGTGGCTCACTCCTGTAATCCCAACACTTTGGGAGGCCAAAGTGGGTGGATCATGTGAGGTCAGGAGTTCAAGACCAGCCTGACCAATATGGTAAAACTACTAAAAATACAAAAATTAGTCAGGCATGGTGGCATGCACCTGTAATCCCAGTTACTCGGAAGGCTGAGACAAGAGAATTACTTGAACATGGGAGCCAGAGGTTGCAGTGAGCTGAGATTGCACCACTTCACTCCAGCCTGAGAAACAGAGTGAGACTCAATGTCAAAAAAAGATACATTAAAAATAAATTAATAAATTAATAAATATTTCTGCTTTACACTGCTTTTAACTCTTTCAAAAAATGTCTTTTTTTTTATAGTCAATGCTTATTTAGATTAATGAAATGTATTTTCTAATTTATTTGTTCATCATACCCTTTGGTTTCAATTTCCTTCTTAGTAAGGTACACCCCTTATCTTTTAATTTACAGAGAACTGTGAATAGTAAACTCTCTGGATTTTTCTCATGTTTGTCTTGCCTTTACTTCAAATAAGTTATAAATTGCCTGTTATTTTCTTTTGGTACTTCACAGATGTTATTCCACTGTCTTCTGGAATCAATTCTGCTGCTGAGAAGTCTGCTGCCAGCCCAACCACTTTGCTTTTTTGGCATTCTGCTGCCCCTAGTTGCTTTTGTCTTTTATTTGATGTTTTGAAGTTTTTCTCATAATGTATCTAGTATGAATTTGTTTTCTTTATCCCTCTCATGATTTAAGAGGTTTAATCAATTTGAAGACTCAACTCTTTCTTCAGTTATGGAAAACTCTTAGGCATTTTCTCTTCTAATATACCTTCTACCATTCTTTCTTCTGTCTTCTTTTGAAACTAGTGTCAGAAATATTTGAACCATCTTATTTCCGCTGATTCTTCCTTGTGGTGTCTTATTTCCTTGTATCATTTGTAAATTTTTATTGAGCTTGTTTTTAGCAGGGGTTGTGCTTTTATTAGAGTCCCATGTGCTATAGTTGTCAAAATATTCCTTCTGAGCAGTTTCATGATTGCTGTTGCTGGGTCCCCAGACCAATTCTTATTCTCTCAGCTTGTGGACCCTGTCACACAGGTAATATACATACGAATTTTATACCTACTTCTTTCCCATTCCCAAGGTTTCCATTTCTCATGGACTATTTATTTATTTGTTTATTTATTGAGATGGAGTTTCGCTCTTGTTGCCCAAGCTGGAGTGCAATGGTGCAATCTCAGCTCACTGAAACCTCCGCCTCCCGGGTTCAAGCAATTTTCCTGCCTCAGCCTCTTGAGTAGCTGGGATTACAGGCATGCACCACTGCACCTGGCTAATTTTGTTTTGTTTTGTTTTGTTTTGTTTTGTTTTGTTTTGATGGAGATGGGGTTTCTCCGTGTTGCCCAGGCTGGTCTCGAACTCCCGACCTCAGGTGATCCACCCACCTCAGCCTCCCAGAGTGCTGGGATTACAGGTGTGAGCCACCACGCCTGGCCTCTCATGGGCTTTTTCCCCATTCATTGCTGCCGGCATGCAATACACTTTCTCGTTGCCTCCTGAGCTTGTGGGTTTAGTTTTTCTATTTCCATTTTTTTTTTTTTTTTTTAAGAAAATAGATGACAGCCTTCAGTGCTTCCAGCCACATACAAAAGACTTAGTTCCAGCTCTGTATTTCATGGGCAAGAGGCTAAATCTCCAGTCCCTGCTTGGGTGTTAAATACCAAGCCAGCGGCCTCTATGCCATATATTTGTATTTGAATTCTCTCACCACCACCACTACCAGCAGCATGGGACCCTACAGCATCACTTCTTGATTGCCATCTGAGTAATAAATATACTCTGTTTCTGATCCTGGAGATTTTCTTTCCTTGTTTTCATATGGTGCTATATTGGACATCCCCATCCATTTCATTATCTTTGTTTAGAGGTTTAGTTTACACTAAAGAAGTTAGTTTCTTCAAAAAAAAAAAAAAAAGTTAGCTTCTTTTAAGCATATAAAATATAGGTATCATTATTTTATAGTCAAGATTTAATTGAATTTACTAACTTTTTTTTTTATCATTTCCTGTGGTCATCCATGGTTTCCTGCAATTCATTTGCTTTTCCTTTGTGTGTACTTTTTACTACAGGGACATCTTTATGTCAATGAGGGGCAATGGGGATGTATTCACTTAGTCTTTGCATGTCTATAAGGGCTTTTATTTTGCTTGCACTTTTGGATAATAGATTAGCAGGGTATAAAATTCTAGATCGATTGTTATTTTTCCTCAGCACCTTGAAGATATTTCGTTTTCTTCTGGCATCTACTGTTGGTGAAGACAACCCTGTTACTGGTCTTTGTTTTTTTTTTTGTGACCTGTCTCTTCCTTCTGGTAGCTTTTTAAATGGCCTTTTTTAAACTCTTGAAGTTCTGAAGCTGCACTATAATGTTTCTAGATATGGATCTATTTGAAGTTTTCTTACCCAGTACAGAATATAATTTTAAATATGAAAACTCACATCTTGATTCAATTTTCAATAATTCTTGACAATTATCTCTTTATATATTGCTTCTCTACTATTTCTTTCATTTTCTTCTTATGAAACTTTTATTAGATGCCTGTTGGCACTCTTCAGTCTAACTTCCATGTTTTTCAATTGCATGTGTATATGTGCATGTGTGTGTGCACATGCATGGGTGTATAACACTGTCTCTTTGTGATGCAATTTGGGTGAATTTCTCCAATAGTAGTTTTCAACTCAATTCTCTGTTTCTCTCTTTAAGTGTGTCCAGTCTGGAGTTTATTTCATCTATTGAACATTTAATTTCAATAATTGTGTCTTTCCTCTCCTAGATTTTCAATTGATTGTTTTTCATAACACTTGATATTTATGCCTATTTTTATTTTGTAACTTTCTTGTTTTCTTGTAATGAGTCTTTTACCTTTATCTCTTTGACCAACTAAACATGCCCAGTGTCACTGTCAAACTCTTCAGTCATATTAATTTTATCTAGAGTGAATTTCTATTTGGATTGTTGATTTTTTTCTTTGCAATAAATCCCTTTACATATACTTGGAATATTGATTTTGTAAGCTCATTTTAAGTGAGGATTTTCTCCCTTTCTTTTCCTTCTTCCTCCTTTGTCTTTTCCTTCTCCTTTCTTCTTCTCTCTCCCCTCTCTGTTTTCACCTATTCCCATCCCAAACCAGATCTTATATAGTGACTTGCCATTCCTTTCCCTTGGATGTAGTGGGGGGTGTCACGCTTATAGTCATAGTCACAGAGTCAGCAGGCATCTAGCCTTCGTTCTGACCACAAAGTTGCATCTTTACTCCTCCCACCCTTTAGGAGCACCTCTGTCCCCTCTAACCTACCGGGATTGGACTGTCAACCTCATTGTTTGATGCTAGACCCAGAGCCCAGCAAAATTATGGCCTTGGTTCCATTTATCATTTTAAATTTCTATTCTATTTCTGGTTCATGGAGATATTAATCTTATTTTTGAACATGGCTATGAACTTTGGTGTTCTCTTTATATAATTTACTGTCATTGCTTCTTGTATAGACCAGACCAGATGATCAAAGTGTGAACCGACTACACCATACTAAAGTTGACAATCATTTAAGTCATTATAGAGATAATGCGCCTTATCTCTATTCAGAAAACGTGGATCAGGAATGTGATGGGCCCAATTAGTGTCACCGGGTCCAGGGTGTGCAGTGGAAAGACTAACTCATCTTGGGCTGAGTGCTTACCTTGTTGTGGAAGAGGTGCCAGAGCACCTGGGCTGATAGTCTCATCATGGCCACATGGGGCAGAAAGGTGTTTCCAAAGGAAAGGAGGAATAGTTTACCAAAGATAGGAGATAGGATCATGTGCTGAGCAGAACACAGTCATGGTGGCCACAGTCAATGCCCAGAGCCCTTCTCCTAGTCTGGAGCTCCTGGAAAGCTAAGACTTACCTTTATATTTGCATGTCAACACTTTGAGTGCCTGAGGAGGGCTGAGTGCACAGCAGGAGCTCAGCCAGATTGATAGGCAAATACATGGGTGCACCACAGGAGAGAACCAACCTGGAAATGCCCCCTTCCCCTAGCTTTTCTCCAAGGACAACAGAGGCTGAGAAGCAGGGCAGTAGGCATGGTCAGTAAATAAAGGTCCTTCAACTGAGACATTCTTTTTTCCTCAAGCCCCAGAGATATGTAAGTAGACAAAGAGGCTAGGCATTCCAAAACAAAGGCAAGAGGGGCTTGGAGCTGAGCTCAGAGCTCAGATGCCATCTTGTCTTCATGTAGGAACAAGCACTTGTTTAAGCCCTGGTTTGAATAACTAGCCCAGAGTCATGAGATGCTGGGTAGGTGGGCAGGAGCTCTGGTGGCAAGGCAAGTGGGCCATAGATCCTGGAGAGCCAAGACACAGACCCCTGCCACCCACACCAGGGTCCTTAGTCGGGAGGTTAGGGGAGATTGGTGGGCTCCCAGGCAGGGCTCTGGGGTCAGCTTCTACCCTCTACCCCCAGTCTCCCATTTCCAGACCTGCTCAGCACTACCACTGCTGCTGTCTCAGTTAATGGCATCTTTCATTTCATTTAGAGCTTGATTTGTTTACAAACTAATAAATATGATTTATAAAATGTGTCTGTGGTTTACTAATTACTGCACATATGGCGTTTTCATTTTGTAAAACTGGCATTTGCATTCTTTGTAGATTATGACTTTGTGTCCCCAGTGCTAATTAGTGTGATTAGGCAAATAACTTCTCTGTTACTAGGCTGAGAGGCCGAAGGTATGGCTAGCTTTGCGGGGAGCTTAACTGGGGGTATGGCTAGCTTTGCGGGGAGGATCCAGGGAGGCCCCAGGACTTTGCTGAGGACCCTGGAATGTCAAGCAGCCCATTTTATGTCCTTCCCCAAATCCAATTAAGCACAGTTCGTTAGTGCAAATTTCTTAATCAGGCCTAATCTTCCTACTGAATGCACAATTTCTGAATTGTCACAGAGCTAGGTCAGCTTGCGGAGGATCAAGAGGCTGGTCGGACCTTTGGCAGGAGAGCAAAGAGACAGCAGGCTACCAGGCCCTCCTTGGTGGGCCAGCAAGGAGGGTTCACGGTGCCAGGCTTGTCCACAACCCAAGACCTTGGATGGCCAAGGAGGATCCCCAGGCCTCTAGACCAAATTATGAGCTTCAGATGGGAGGTCCCTCAAGTGGTCTATTCCACAGGATCTATCTTCAAGCCCCAGGACAGCCTAGAGACAATGCTTCCAGCTCCAGTGGAGGAGAAGTGGAAGGCTGAGAACCAGGCTCCAACCCCATGGGAGGGGGTCCTAGCAGAGCCCCCTGCCCTTAAATGGGCCTAGATCAGGGGTAAATGCAGCTATACCTAGGGATGAAGCCCTCTTTAGTTTTCTGGGATGTGTAACCCCTGAGTTTCTGTAAAATTAAAAGGAGGAGAGAGAGAGCCCTGTACAAATGACTGGTACTGAACCTCCTGCCAATCTTGGTGAGCTTGGCCAGTGCCAGATTTAATCTGTGTTAGACAAACAAGAAAACACATCATTGCCTGCATCCAAAGTGACATAGAGCAATTTGTACCTACTTCATTACCTCTAAGGGAGATGACATCCCCAAAGCATTTAGTGTAAAGTGCAGCACACGTCTTTGGAGTGTTCCTCCTAGAGATAGTTATATTTTAAGCACATTGATGAATGTGCAATGGTGGAATTGCGTTGGATAGGCAGTGGAATCAAGGTTAGTGGGCTTTGGATGAGGCCACACCAAGGTTTCCTAAACTCTGAGGGCACCCAACAGAGGCAGTCCTTGGGCCCCAGCCTCCCTCCCCCTTGGCCTCCTCAACCGAACATATTGAAGGCACCCGGCCACACATCATCCAATCTCCTTTCTCCGTTCAAGGCCCTCCCCTCTTCTCATGTGGCTGGCTCCTTCACACCTTCTAAGGCTCAGGAAGCCTTCACCCCTAGCTGGATAAGTGACTCTGTGCTCTCTTGGTTGCCTGTGCTTTTCCTGTCACAACACTTAACACACTGGTTTGCGATGACTATGTCTTCTCAGGCCCGTGAGCAACTTGAGGGCAGAACTGTGGTTTCCTTACTTTCTGCTGCAACCCACATAGTTGACCTTGCTGGGTGGATGGAAGGATGGATGCATGAATGGATGGATCTCTATGGGTTCATCTCATCCTGCCTTTCTCCCTGCTTGGTCCTGGGACTTGAGAGGGCCCTTGCAGGAGAGGGATGGGATGGGGTTAGGGTGGCAGCATTCACATGAGGTCTACTTCTTTGTCTCTTTGAGCAGGGTAGGGTTGGAGGCCTCACAGCCCCAGGCCCACCTGGGCCCAGGTTGGCCTCGTTCATGGAGTCAGGAACCAAGGAGGAGCCTCAGGACTGCTTATGGGTCTGGGAAGTTCTAGGGGGAGAGTCCTGATCTTGGAAGGCGAAGATGTCAGCTCTGGTCCTGGTTGACCTTGGAAGAGTTGCTTTCCCTGTCTGAGCTTTGATTTTTCTCGTTTGAACAATTGGGATCAAATAGCCACCCCGGCTTCCTCCCTGGCCAATATGATGACTCAAGGAAGTAACTGTCAACAGGAAGGGGCAGTGCGTTTGTGCGTGTGCATGCATTCATGAATATGCATGCATATGTGTAAGGGAAGGAAGTGAGTGCTGAGCCACCTGGCAAGGCCAGCCCAGGTGGTGGCCTTCGGGAGAGCTACTTTGCTTTTCAGTCAGGCACTTCCTCCGGACTCTGAGGGGTGGGCCTGGGCCTCTCCCGGATCTGTAAGAGGATTGCCTTGCCCCATCCATTTGAACTTCATGACCAGCATACCCATGTGGGGATATGCTTCTTTCTCTTTCTTCAGAAATCTTAATGCATTCTGCCTTAAAATTGTCTTGAAGTAATAGATTTTCACAGGCAACAAACGAGTCTCTGGACAGGCTTAATCTGAGACCAAAAGCCAAATACGGGGATTTACCTCCCATAATGGTTCCTTTCAAATGAGACAAAGAGGAAGCCCAATTTCCACTCCTCCTCAGGAGGAGGAGCAGGAGGAGCAGGCACCCCAGAAACCCCTGTTCTGGGCCCAGAAGCCTTGTTTATGAACAAAACTCAGCCAGCAGCTTCACAAGGGTGCCTTCAACTAGCTGTTGGGGCCACCTTGGTCCTGGCGCTGTCATACCCACTGCTTCCATGGTGGCCTTGGCTCCAGGGCCCTGATCTGTTCTGATCCTGGCTGCACAGCCACCATCACACGTGGGGAGGGACATTAAAACTGATAATCACAGAGCAGATGTTAAGGGGGCCGGGCAGAGGGCCAGAAACCACAGCCCAGCATAGACCTTCTCCCAGCTCCCAGATCTACACACACAACCTCTCCCTGGACACCTCCCCTTGGATGTCCCAAAGGTGCCACCAATTCACTGTACCCACACCTGGACTACCCAGACCTACCCTAGCTCCTGTGCTCCCCATTATCACAAGGGCATCACCCCCTTCCTGACCAGAGGGCATAGTCAACTGGCATCTGGAAGGTGGGACTGGGGAGGCTCACACCCCCAGAGACTTTGTGGCCTCAGCGAGGGGCCAGTGGGTGAGCTCCACCTGAATAGAAGTCACCGTCCACCCTCAGCTGGGGGCCAGGAGGATTGGCACCTTTACCACAGCACATTCTAGGAAATAAAAGGATGAAGGGTCCACAGACAACCCCCAGGAGACCCAACTTCCTTCTCCCCTTATTCCCTTCAAGGTCTTTCCAGGCAACTGAAACAGTCTTTCATGATTCTGGCGCACTTAGTGCACCAAAGTCACTTTTTTTTTGAGATGAGTCTCACTCTATTGCCCAGGCTTTAGTGTAGTGACGCGATCTTGGCTCACTGTAACCTCTGCCTCCCGGGTTCAAGTGATTCGCCTGCCTCAGCCTTCCGAGTAGGTGGGATTACAGGTGCTTGCCACCACACCCAGCTAATTGTTGTATTTTTAGTAGAGACAGGTTTCATCATGTTGGCTAGGCTGGTCTTAAACTCCTGGCTTCAAGTGATCTGCCTGCCTTGGCCTCCCAAAGTGCTGGAATTACAGGCATGAGCTACCGCGCCTGGACTGCAAAAGTTACTTGGTGTGTTGTTTACTTTGGCCTTCTCTTCTTTAGATTAGGAAGAATGGATGCGGGTAATAATGCACACTTTTATACAAGCACCCACATATCTACCTATACACACTACATGTATGCCCTGAAAATGTGCACAGGTGCCCACACAGCATCTCCGAACATTTGTGGATATCCAGGCACACACATAGCTGAGCGATTGTACATCCACATGTGCTCACAGAGGCGGACCCTTCTGTGCTGGGCTTGCAGTCTCACTTTGCAGTCCAGAGGTAAAAGAGCATGTTGCGAGCCAAGGGTACACAATACTCCCAGATTTCTAGATAAAGTCTTGAGAGGAAGGGAAACAGATGAAAGGAAATGATGGTACCTCTTTCATGAGCTGGGGCCAACAGCCCCCGTGGCCTCTGTTGGCTGCACATATGTGATTCACGGGCCATGTCCTGCTCTGGGGGTTGGTCAGAGCTCCTGCTGTGGGAAGCAGAGGGGCTCCCTACCCAGAGATGCACTGAGGGCATCTTTCATGTCTCAGGACACTTCTCAGGCCTTTGGGGACAGCTATTAAATTGTGGGGAAAGGACTCACTGGATTGGACCTGAGTGTTGTTTCAAAGACTGATGTTTTCAGGCTGTGTGACCTTGAGTGAGTCACTTAACTTCTCTGGGCTTCAGTTTCATCGTCTGTAAGAGGGGGATGAAGACACTTACCTGTCTACCTTCAAAGATGAGGTAATCAATGACAGTGAAAGTTCTTCAAAGCTGCAAAGCCTCGTATAAATTTGAGGGGTTGTTAATATGTTCTGCTTCCAAAGCTGGCCTTCCCTCAGGAGACAATGCGGTGCTTTTGAACACGGAGTGAATTTCCCAAACTGTGCCCTCCCCCTCTTCAGTATTTCTGCCTTGGGTTGTCAAAAATGGTAATCTTCTCTCAGGCCTGAAATTATGAGCCTGCTTTATTGGTCAAAGGCCATAATAATTTGAGCTCTTATTTTATAAACTCATTTCTGCACAGTGATATCCTGATAGGAGCAGGAATAATAAATCACAAACATGTCCCCCAAGATTGCATTGTAAATGTCAAACTAGACAGGAAATTGTAATTAAAGAAAGGAAATTGCTACAAAGAAGCACTTGATTTTAAAATGAGCCAAGCATAGAATTTTCTAAGCATTTAATTATAGTCCAATTTCAACTGACTTGGCTTTTGCAGTCATATTTCTTATTATAACTCTTCTACATAATAACCAAATCTCCCTGCTCACATAGGTCTGGCCCGTCAGAGGGTAAGGACACTGCGTAAGTACAGGGATTAAGAACTTTATAGGGATAGTAATCATGGTAGAGGCTCAGGTGATGGACACAGGTGTCGGGATTTTAAATCAACCGCAGTCGAATTTCCAGCCAACAGGGAGAATAACCTAACACCTGTGTGGAAGCAGATTTGGCCTGACTTCAACTCAATGAGAAATTCACTCAGGCATTTGCTTCTGGGGAGAAGAAAGGCCCAGGCTTCCATGTTCTGTTCCTTAGACCCTCAAATATGCATAGGAATAGCCCTCACCCAGTCCACCCTACTACAGGTCATGCTTTGCCTGGGCTGTAACTTGCGGCACAGGCCAATATCCCCATCTTGCACCTGCATGTTGGTAGTTTAGTTGTGTATTCAACCAGCTGTTCAACATCCAGAGGCTTTGGAGACAGAAATAGAGTGGCTAAGCCTGTAGGATGTGGTGCTAGACAAGCTGGGTTCAAGTTCTAACTCTGCCACTTAGTGCTGTGAATTGAGCTAAGTCACATAACCTCACGAGCCTCAATTTGTGCTTTTAAAAAATGGGGATAGTGACAGTTTTCATCTCATACATGAATTAGTAAGTTGCTTCTATATGGTTGATGCTCATAAATGGAAAAATGGAAGTGATTATAATGGCTATTATGCCCTGAGTCTGTGTTGTATCCAAAGAGGAAGATGGAGAAATTGATGGGCTATCTCGAGTGATGCGGGTGACATAACTAGATGGGGCTGAGCCAGTACAATTAGTGCTGTTTTGGGGAAGTGGGGTGGTGAGGGGTGACCAGGGGGCACTGTGTTGCCCCCTGGAGTGAACACACCACATCAAAAATACCTTGCTGGTTGAGGGATGATCCCCAAAGTATCCTGCCCACTGGCTCTTCTTGCCTCTCCGTCAAGTGTATAGGGCCCAGAAACTCATTAGCTGTATGGTTCAAGTCCTAGTCCAGAGGGGTGGCTGCTCCCAGCTGCTTCCCCATGCTCTCCTGCAGGCTTAGCCTCTCGCACTGAAGGGGGCAGAAGGACTCAGAAGCAGATGATCCTTCTTCCTAGAATCTTCCTTTTTTTTTTTGTTTTTGTTTTTGTTTACAGACAATTCAGTGAGGTTGTGTGCAGCAGGGCAGGTAAATTCTGACACCAGTGGAACAGGGCTGGTGTCTGAACTCTGCTGCTGTCTCAATGGAGACATTGCCCAAGGTAGTACTGTGGATGGGGTCCAGCGGGTCTGAGTGTTGTGCTGATTTTGCACCATACGTGCACCAGGGAGGGCTATTTACACAGATCACAATATAAATGCCCCCTGTTTGAATTGTGCAGCATACAACCACCACAACTAAACATGGTGAACTTGGACTCTGGGCCCAGAGCTAAATTGGAGCTACACTGATGGGGGTGGGGCCAGGTTGGAGAAGGGTGCATAACAGTTTGAAGATCAGAACTTGAACTGAAGAGTTGACAGTCCCGGGAGTGGAAGCAGAAGCCAAGGGAGCGAAGTCCAGAGAACTGTGAAGGTGAGTCTGGAACCACAGGTGCAGGGAATGGGAGCTGATGTTCTCTTCCATGGGTACCTCTGCTACATGAGATTCGGTTCATTCCTGTCTCCAGAGCATGGAGGGAGCGTGAATGGAGAGAAATGCTTTCTGAGAGAAAGCATTGAATGGAGCACTTGCCTGTCCCCCGTCAGAGCATCTGCATCTCAACTGGTAATGAGTCAAATGCAGGGATCACAGTGCACGGGGAGACAGTGCATGTGTGGCTGGTGGCATAGGGACAGGTCACTGAACTGGGACCATCCTAGGGGAATGCTTCTCGGCAGAGTGTCATTGGATGGGTCACGGAGACAGGGTGTTGGAGTCTCACATGCACCAGTGGGGAAAGGCATTCCAAGAAGGCGGAGCAACCTGGGCGAAGGTAGAGAAGTGTGAAGATACTTGTATTCATTCAGAAGATATTTATTGTGACTACTATGTCTCAGGCACTGTTCTGAGCAGAAGGAATCTTTGAATGAACAAAACAGACCAAAAATCCTTGTCCTCCTAAAGTTTCCATTCTCTTCCATGGGAAGAGAAAGATAACAAATACCACAATAAACAAATTGTATATGTCAGAAGGTGATAAGTGCCATGTAAAAGATTAAGCAGGGAAGGGAAATAGGGAGTTCATTCAGGGCAGGAGTTCCAATTTTACATTTTAAATAGAGACTCTCTTGGGAAGTCAATATTTGAGCCAAGACTTGAAAGAGGCAGAGGAACAAGGCAAGTGGACATACAGAAAAGAATCCCAGGCAGAAGGAATTGAAAGTACAAAGGCCCTGAGGTCTGGCATGTTCCAGGGACAACCATGAAGCCGCTATGGAGAGAGGAGAGGGGTGTAGTGGGAGAGGAGGGCAGAGAAGTGACAGGAACCAGGTCGCACAGGGCCTGCAGGTGACTGTAAAGACTCAAACATGATCAGGCTCTTTCTGACATCATCATTGAGAGCAGGGGGAAAAAGGTCAAGGGTGGAAGTGGAGGGGCTCTGGATTCAAACCCCTGCTTGGCCACCTACTGGCCGTGTAACCTTGGACTATTACTTAAGTTCTCAAGATCTGTTTTTCAAATGTAACCCAGGGATTGATAAGAGTGTCAACTTTGGGCCGGGTGCAGTGGCTCACGCCTGTAATCCCAGCACTTTGGGAGGCCAAAGCAGGCGGATCATGCATGAGGTCAGGAGATCGAGACCATCCTGGCTAACACAGTGAAACCCCGTCTCTACTAAATATACAAAAAAAAAAAAAAAAAAAAAAAAAAAAAAAAAAAACATTAGCCGGGTGTGCTGGTGGGCGCCTGTAGTACCAGCTACTCGGGAGGCTGAGGTGGGAGACTGGCATGAAGCTGGTTGGCCGAGCCTGCAGTGAGCCGAGATTGCGCCACTGCACTCCAGCCTGGGCGACAGAAAAAAAAAAAAAAGAGAGAGTGTCAACTTCATAGGACTGTGGCTAGTTTCAAAATAGCGCATTCACCTACAATGACTAAAACAGTGCCTGGCTTGTGGTAAGCACTACATGAGTGTTAGCCACTACTGTTTTCTAAAAAGGAGAGACAGGTCAGACCTCCTGGTCATAAAGCTCACCGTGCTGGCTGGCGTTGGGGGGAGGGGATACAGGGGGCGGCCCTGAGGCCGGGAGAGTGGCTTTTGCAGTAGCCCAGGAGAGAGATGAAGGTGGCCTGGACTGAGTGGTTGAGGTAAGAGGCAGGGGTGGAGAGAACTGGGAGGATTTGAGAGTAATGTGTGAGGTGAATGTGGTAACAGTCAGATGGGGGAGGTTGAGGGAGAGGTGGAGAAATAAGATCAGGTCCTCCTTGCGAGGAACACGGGTTCCAGCAGCTGCTTCTTATGATCACTCTCCCTTCTACCCTTGGGGTATTCTTCTCAGGTAGGTCCTTCCTTCCCCTGCCCAGAGGACGCCCTACAGGTTCAAGTCCACACTCCTCTGTTCAAGAGTCAAGGCCTCTCTCACTCTGATCCTGACCAGCTTCATCTCTTGCTGTTCTCTTTTATTTTTTATTTTTATTTTTTTTCTGAGATAAGACCTCACTCTGTTGCTTAGGCTGAAGTGCAGTGGTGTGATCTTGGCTCACTGTTACCTCCGCCTCCTGGGTTCAAGTGATTCTCCCACCTCAGCCTCTCAAGTAGCTGGGATTATAGGCGCCCTCCACCATGGCTGGCTAATTTTTGTATTTTTAGTAGAGATGGGGTGTCCACCATGTTGGCCAGGCTGGTCTCGAACTCCTGATCTCAAGTGATCCACCTGTCCTGGTCTCCCAAAGTGCTGGGATTACAGGCACAAGCCACCGCGCCTCGCCTCTCACGGCATTCTTCAAGACCTCTGTGCTCCACCCCTGGAGGCCCTGCCTCCTTCTGTCAGGCCCTTCCCTCCATTCTAGGCTGCCTAACCCTCACCCCATCCCCAATCTCCAGTGGCAGCCCCCAGGACCCAGGTCTCTTGGCAGCAATGTGGGGATGTCTCTCGGCGGCCAAAACCCTCATTGGGACAGGGATAAGTTGGCATTTCTGCCTCAGTTCCTGAGGTTCCTGCCAAAGGGCTCTCTGGCTGGTTCTTCCCCATGTGTGATTGGCTCTGCCTGGTCACTGTGTCCTTGGTGGCTGCATCCTGGAGGGAGCCTGCCCCCTTCCCCTAGGCGCTAACATCTGGGACCAGCCAGGTCCCATCTGTAAAGGAGACAGGTGTGTGCTCAGGACTGCTAGGGTCCCATACTTTGTGACCCTTTGGTCAGAAGACCCCAAAGCCTTCTTCTATGAAGCCTTCAGGAAAGGACGCCAATTCCCAGTTCAGATGACATTTTGGTGGAGGAACTCTAGACACTCAGGAAAGGGGCCAGGCCAGCCAGCAGAGGTGGCACCCCCAACCCCGGCCTGCCCCAGGGCCCTTGGAAGCAGTCTTCCCTGAGAGAGGGAGGGCCTCCAGCTGCCAGGTTGTACAATCACACTGGGGCTTCATCTCATTCTGGCCAAGACCACGTCCATATTGTTTGTCCTGGCCTCCAAGGCCCCTACCATCCCCACTGCTGCCCAGAGAGAACTCTGCAGCCTGGCTGCGCCCAGCCTTCTTCTTGACCCTGTGGGCTCACCGCCCTGCCTTGCCCATGCCTGTTTCTGCCTTCCTGGCCAGCTCCTGCAGCCCTCCTCCGGGAGCAGGTTTCCCTGGCCTCCTCCACCATCTCTTTGCTCCCACCCTCCCCCACACCCACCAGCCATCACTGGATGCTTTTACTGCAGAGAAAGCCTCAGGCTCCAAACCTCAGCCCTGCCTGCCTGAGGTCTTCCACAGGTTCCTATCAGGCCTCCTCCAGGCCACCAGCCCTCAGGAAACGGGGGCCACCTGCCTTTTCCTTCTCTGTGTCCCCTCCTGGGACCAAACTCTGTGAGGCTGGTGCCTGACCCACATTGACTGAAAGGAAGAAAGAGCAATTGTTCTCCTGAGGCCTCATGCCCGAGACAAGGCCTGACTTGGGGCAACCAACCCAGTAAGTGCCATGGGCAACAGAAGCTGGTGATAGGGGATTTAGAGGGTTCAGAGGAGGCCCCTCACGGTGGGCAAACAGGACCTTCGGCAAGAGGCCCAAGCCACATCTAAGGGAAAAGCAGCGTCCATTAAGTCCATTAACTTTAACACTGAAATCAATGTTGCAGCCACCAGAAGTAATTAGCGTAATTCACATTTCAGATCAAGAGATTTTTGAAAACCAAGTTTAATTACATTGAAAAATGACAACTTCATTTTCCCTCCCTGGATAGGTTCCCCTGATGTTCCCCACACTTTCATTAAAAAGAGGACTGGTCACAGGTGTGTGGGTTATTTTTTAATGCCATTAAGCAAAAGAAGTACTTTGGCTATTTCAGAGCTAATAAATTAGCTTGGATGCCCACAACACAGTCAAGTGTCTTTGAAATGTTCCCTTCCTTGTCTGAGGGCAGATTGAGTGGTTTTAGGCCTGATAGAATCCAGCTGGGGATCTCAGGCAACCAGAGTGACTCTAATAGATCCTCAAACCCATTTTACAGATAAGTAAACTGAAGACTGGCCAAGGGAAGAGACCCACTTAAGGTCAGCTTGTCCTGCCCTATGCTTGATGCAAGGGATGCAGAGATGATCCTTGCTATCAAGGAGTGGGCTATGATGACCTCAGCACAGATGAGCTTGTGGAGTCAAGAAAGCCTGGCTAGGGGAGGTGACACAAGATCTGAGTCTTAAAGGACCTGGGATTTAGCAGAAGAGAAAGCTGCCATCCCAGATCGGGGAGAGGTAAGAGCAGAGGCCCAGCAATGGGCAGGAGGTTCTGGAGTGTATCTGGGCCTGGGTAGAGGACACCCACTGGAAGCGTGGCTGGGGATGCCGCATCTCACCTCTCTGTGACCTCCTAGGCAGAGACCTCACATTCACATGAGGATATTGGGATTCCCAGTAACTTAAAGATGGCAGCCAGGAAGCCAGCCTGTCCCTACCTTACCCCATCCCATCAATGTCCCTGCTACCACCCTTGTGCTACCTACTACTCCAGCAGCATTCCAGCCCTACCTCAAGCACCTGACCCTATCTCTGTCACCACCCTCAGATCGGGCCCACCCCCAGCAACTTAGCCTTATCATCCTTATTTTCAGCTTCCCTGAGATCAAATCTTCTCTCTAGCCTCTGGCCCTTCCGACAGATGCGTGAACCTCCCCCACCTCTGACTTGGTCCCATGTGTTTGTTTAAGAGGCTGTTTAAGAGGCTGCCGTGGTGCTAATTGCTGTGTTTATTCCTGCTCACCAAATGTGCCCTGCTTTGCAGCATTTGCTTGAGTGGCTGAGTTGCTCTGGATGCCTCCTGGTCCTGCTTGTTTTTCTTTTGGGTGGGGTGGGAGGTTAGGGAAAGAGAAGCATTCTCTGACCTTGATTCTCAGCACTGTCTTTCTGGGGCCATAGACTGCAAGCAGGACTGGGGCCTGGCCCCATCACTGCCCTGTCCCTCCTCTCCAGGAAGGGGCCCTGGGCTCTGCTATGGATCAGAAGAATGTAGGTTTGCTGCTAGGGGCTAAGGCAGCATTTCGCTCCATGGAATCGTGCCTCTGTTTTCCCAGCAGCCCCCATGGCCAGAAAAGCAAGCATTAGCTCATTGGTTGTGCAGTCTGGTCTGCCCTGTTCTCTAAGTAAAGGAACAACCTAGATGAGAATGTTGTGCTTCGTTGGATCTCAGAAGATGAGGCAATAAATGTGAGCCATCCCAGCCTCCAGGGATGCCCAAGAGGGCTGCTCAGCCAGGCAGGCCCCCAGCTCCCAGCACCCCCTGCCTTTGCCAAGCTGCTCCATTGTGAGGGCTTGCAGGCTGGGGTGGCGAGGAGGCAGGGTCTTCTCATCACAGCCCTTGCTGAAAGGCTCCAGCCCCCCTCCCCTGGGCCCTCCCAGCCAGGCCAGGGTCAATGGGATTAAAGGCTCAGTTCACGCCAGTCAGTTCTCTGGTAACATGATTTCATTAGAGGCAGGCAGGGAAGAGAATGGACAGAAACAGCTGGTGTATAAATTATAAAGTCTACTTTGTACTGAGTGAGCACACCTTTCCCCAGCCACATGACTAATTAATGTGGCGGGGAGTGGACTTGAAGTCAAATTGCCTTTCACCCTCTCTCCTGGGGCTTGGTTAACAACAGGTCTCTGCAAAGCTGGGAGAAGGGAAGATTATGCAAAGCTATCATCATATGAAAATAGTGTATTAACATACTGCCTGTGAGCTGTGTCCAATCAGTTCCCTCCCAGTGGCGTGTATACGAAACAATTAGAATGGCATTTTTACCACGCTTCTTTAATACATTTTGGCATTAATATAATCAAGGAGTGGGGGCCTAGACATCTTGCCGGCGCAGTTTTCTGGAATACCCCTGGGATGTGGGGGAGTTGGTAGGATGCTGGGGGTGGGGCTGGCACTCAGGCTGGGTGCCTTTGGACCAGAACCTGAGGCACAGTGCTCTGGTGAGGTGCCCCGGACTCTGCCAGCCATCTATAACCTCTGTCTTCCTGGGAGCAGAGGCTTCCTTCCCCAAGAGTCGGGACCACAGACCCCCGTGACTCCTCAGCTGGCAACAGCAAGAAGTTCCAGAGTCAGAGTGGTCGGTAGAAATGTCAATCAAATCTTTTAATCCTCTGCTCAAATTGCCCAATGACTTCCCATCTCACTTCCAATAAAACGCACACTCTTCGCTGGGCCATCATCTAGGCCCTACCTACCTCCCCAGCTCCCCACATAGCCCACCACCTTCCAGCCTTCTTTCCATTCCACACACACCCTGAGATCCTCCCTTCCTCAGGGTCTTTGTCCTTGCTTTTCTCTCCGCCTGGTATGGTTATCTTTCTTGTCCTGCAGATCTCGGCTGTTCAGAGAGGACTTCCCTGACCAACCTGATCTAAATCAGCATCACTGTCTGCCTGGTTATTTTGTTTCCTTCATAGGTCTTGTCACAGTAATCTCCAGTTGTCTTGTGTATGGATCTGTCTCTGGCATATTTGCTGCTTCCCACTGGAATGGAAGCTCCTGAGGGCAGGGGCCTTGCCTGGTTGGATGCTACTGTATTCCTAGCACTCCAGCAGCAATTAGCATATAGTAGGCACTTGGTGAATATTTTTTGAATGAGTCAATGAATGAATGAAAGAGCCCAGGCTGGGCGCGGTGGCTCACGCCTGTAATCCCAGCACTTTGGGAGGCCAAGACGGGTGGATCACGAGGTCAGGAGATCGAGACCATCCTGGCTAACACAGGGAAACCCCGTCTCTACTAAAAAATACAAAAAACTAGCCGGGCGAGGTGGCGGGCGCCTGTAATCCGAGCTACTCGGGAGGCTGAGGCAGGAGAATGGCGTAAACCCGGGAGGCGGAGCTTGCAGTGAGCTGAGATCCAGCCACTGCACTCCGGCCTGGGCGACAGAGCGAGACTCCGTCTCAAAAAAAAAAAAACAAAAAAAAACCCAATTCTGGCATCTGGAAGCTCCAGGAGAACAAGTAAGACCTGATGGGGATCCTGGCTTTGCTGGCATCTCCTTTTGTGGCCTGGGACAACCTGACTTCCTCTCTTATTCACCAAGCCTTCATCCAGCACCTGCTGGCTACGTCATCCTGAAGAACTGGGAGAAGGAGAAACCTTCTGTAGTTCCTGCCCAGAGAGGCTAAATGCCTAACTGGAGAAACAAGTCTAGATTTGAGAAAAGATGAGCTAAGTTGGGACTTGAAATGGGTGTGCTGGGGGATGAAAAGGTAAGAGTCAAGGGCCTGGAACCAAGGCCCCTCCCCTCAGGAGCTTCCATTCTAGTGGGAAGTAGCAAATAAGCCAGGGATAAATCCATACCCAGGACATTTATTACAGATATTGCATAACTTCAGGCTGGTTGTAATATTCTGTCAAATATTACAGATAGTGCATAACTTCAGTTTCCTCTTTTGTAAGGCAGGTCACAGTCAAAGCTACTCTTGCAGCTTATTGTATCCAACTGCCCATTTCAGAGATGGGCAAACTGAGGCCCAGGAGTAGGACAAATCCTTGCCTAGGCCACAGGGTGAGTTAGTGGCCAAGCCAGGACCAAAGCCAAAACCAGAATCCCTGTGTTTCATTGAGGTAACAGACTCCCTTCTTACCCCTGTCACCAGCCTCCTGAACAGATCTAGTTTCTCTAGGGTTCCAGTTGGCACTTGCCCCTGACCCCACATCCCAGAGAAAGAGCCAAGAGCCCTGAGCATGCTCCTTCTCTCACAACAGCTGGGGACTGTATCTGATTGAATGTACCTCCAGGCCAGGAGCCTCCTGGCCCTGGCCATGAGACATCTGGAAAGTGGCCTGTTGCCACTCCCCAGATTTTGTATGAACAGAGCTTCAGTTCTGTGTGTAAGACCAAACACAAACAAGGGTGGCTTGAGTCCTTCCTCCCTTATCCTGCTCGGACGGCCTAGGGAGCTTGCCTCACTGAACGCTGGTGTCCAAACTCTGTAGCCAGCAGTTCACTGAGTATCTACTGCATGCCAAGCACTGTCCTAGGGGCTGGAAATGCAAGAGGGAAAAAACAGACATAGTTCTTCCCATAGAGCTTCCATGTAGCGGACAGAGACACACACTAATACTACTACTGCAACTACTCTGAAATATTTGAGTAATGATAAGTACTATAAATACATAGCAAAGGAGAGGACAGTCACCACGGGGAGGGCTGGTGGATAAGGGACATGTGGACACAGATCTGGATGCAGTGATGGGTCCAGGAACAGAGTGTGAAGAACAAGCAGTGAAAACAGAAAGCCTGGTGGCCCTGAGTTATGAGGATACTTGACATATTTGGGGGACAGCCAGGAGGCCTTGTCTGTGAGAACAAAGTTAGCTAGTAGGAGAGTAGGAGGGAGACAAGGCCAGGGGGCAGATGGAGGAGGGAGGAGGGATGGGGAAGATCATATAAAGCCCTGGAGAGGACTTCTGGTTCCACTCTGTGAGACTCAGGAAACCATTAAGGAATGACCTGATGAGACATATTTTTAAAAGATTACTCTGGGCAAGGTGCGGTGGCTCACGCCTGTAATCCCAGCACTTTGGAAGGCCGAGGCAGGTGGATCACTTGAGGTTAGGAGTTCGAGACCAGCCTGTCTAACATGGTGAAACCCCATCTCTACTAAAAATACAAAAATTAGTCAGGTGCGGTCGTGGGTGCCTGTAAT
>NW_016812403.1:571325-578825 GCF_001698545.2 Rhinopithecus bieti | reverse complement strand
GCTTTGTTAGCATGCTGTACCACAATACAGAAGGCTGGGCAGGGCCAGGTACATAGTCTCCAGGACTTCCAGTGCCTGCTCCTATGGGAGGCCCTCAGTGGTCCCTAGCCAAATGCTTTCCCTTGGTGGAATGCCTGCAGTTTCCACAATGTGTCTGCCTAAGGCTGGAGCCCTTTATGCCTTTCACAACCAAGTATATGTTAGTTGGGTTTCTTTTGGTTGCAAGTGATGGAAACCCAGCTTACTCAGAACATCCGAGTGAAGAGAAAGGGAAGAAAGGGGCTGGTTTTCAAAAAAAAAAAAATAGAATTATGCAACAAAACACTATTGGACTATGTCTGTCACCCATCTCTGCTTGTCTTTTCTTGCTGGCTTAGAACAAATTTATCTACATGGAAGAGAATCCAAGTCTTGACTTTTACATCTTATAACTTCAGCCACCAGAGAGAAACCAACCCAACTCTCTTGGTCCCAAGTTCAAAACTCCTAGTGGGAAAACCCAGTGGGCTAACTTAGAACAGTTGCTCACTTCAGGGTCCAACAGGCCATGGGAGTAAGATTGTGTAAGAGCTGGATATCTTTCACAGGACCATCAGAATAGAGTAATTGGGTAGGGGGAAGTACTTAGAAGGTGGAGGAGGAGGGATTCTCAACAGACAATTCCATATTTGTCTATTAGAGTCACTGCTATGGTTTGAATGTGTCCCCAAAAGTTCATGTATTAAAAAAAAAAAAAAGGAAAAGTAATCCCCAGTGAAACCATACTGAGAGGTGAGACCTTTAAGAGGTGATTAGTCACGAGGGCTCTGCCTTTACAAATGGATTAATGCTGTTATCTTGGGAGTAAGTTTGTTATGGAGGGAGTGGTGTTCTTATAAAAGATGAGTTCCGTCTCTTTTTTTCCTCTCTCTCCTTCACTGTGTTCTCTTGTCCTTCTACCTTCTGCCATGGGATGACATAGCAACAAGGCCTTCTCCAAATGCAGGCCTTCAACCTTGAACTTCCCAGCTCCCAGAAGTGTAGAAATAAACCTCTGTTCTTTATTAATTACCCAGGTTCAGGTATTCTGTTATAGCAGCACAAAATGAACTAAGACAGTGACCATGAACCTTGGCACTCAGCACGAGACCTGGCCTTAGGATGCATGAGACAGTGTTGGTTGTTAACAAGAGGAACATGAAGGAGAATGGAAGGCTTTCAGTCCAGACTAGCAAGCAGAAGTTTTATCCTCACCTCCACTCCTTGAGATGGTTCTGCTGGCCTTAGCAGGTCTGGGCTTATCCTAGACCGATTGGTTCTAGGCTAGTAGCTTCCAGCTCCCAGTCTCCTGTTAGGATCACCTCTAGGCAAATGCTTATGGTCAGGCTGGGCTAGACTGGACTCGGAGGCCATCCCATGGAGCACAGGTTTGAGTGTTATCACATTATTCTAAGAGTGGTAGAGCCAAGCTGCTAGGACCCTCAGGCAAGGCATAAAGTAGGAGGTCCTAACCTGTTGAGCCATTAACCCATCTGTGGTCCTATGAGGTGGAGCTTAGGAAAAGCAGCCCCCAGACCTTTTTTGTGTTCATAGGCCTGGACCACATCTTTAGTTTCAGACAGTCTGGTCTACAATAGCAGAAAGAAAGAGTGAAGAGTGAGCCTTGCCAGAGTCCCTACAGTTGGAGCAGCTGAGCTGAAATGTAGGGTCAGAATAAATACCCATCTGGGCTCATCTGGAGGCCTTGAACATGAAGCAGCCTTAGACATAGGCCGTAGCCTATCCTAATCCACCTGCCCTTAGCTCCCTGGTCCAGCCAAAAAGAAAGAACTTCGGCTGTTTCTTCATGTCGTTTCTTCCATCTCTCCCAGGATCATGACTTTCTGTGAGCATCAGGGAACTTCTTGAAACAAAGAGAAAGCAGGGAGCATATCAAGGCTCAACCTTGGCTCCAGGTTTCCATCCTGGGAAGCTCTTTGGAAACATGGGGCCTGGCAGGGCAGAGTCTAGAATTGGATACTTGGAACTTGGAGAACACATTCAGACTATTTATTGATGGAGAATCAGAGGATCAGTGTATTCATTAGGAAAAAGGGCTAAGCTACTATAACAAAGAGGTCCTAAGTTACAATGGCCTAAAGGAGATGGAACTTTATTATTTATCTGTCGTAACAGGAGATAAAAAGTCTAGGTTGGTAGGGTTACTCCACAAGGCCACTTACAGACCCAGCTTCCTTCTATCTTATTTATTTGCATAGTTTAGGCTATTGATTAATCAAATCTGGGTGTTCTAATGTCTATATTCCATCTTATGGAAAGGGGAGAAGATAGGAAGTTGTGGATAAGCAACTTGTTTCTTCATGCCTGTATAGTCTTTGTCTCTCCCCAGAACAAATTTATCTACATGGCAGACTATATGAGTCTTGACTTTTACATCTTATAGCTTCAACCACCAAAGAGAAACCAACCCAGCTCTCTGGGTTCCGATGTCAAAACTCCTACTGGGGAAACCCATTGGTCTAAACTGGGTCTCTCCCCTTGTAAGCAAGAGAGGTGAAAATAGCTCATCTCTCTCTTTTGCTTACAAATAAAAACTAGTAACTTGTCTATACCCATTGCAATGGAAGCTGGAAATACAGTCTCCAGTGCCATGTGCCCAGGAGGAAGGAAAAGACATGTTGAATATGCCACCAGTAGTCTGCCACACTCAGGAAGGGGAAGTTACACAGTGTGAAATCTACAAGAAGTGGACTCAGAATCACAATGTAGGCCTAGCATCACCAGCAAGTCTGTGGCTCCAGTTCTACCTGCAGGCGCTGAGCGTTTCAATCAGCATCCTGTCCCCAGGTGTGTTCTCCCAGGCTTTAGAGGGCTCAATCTAGTACAAGCCCCAGGTGGTAGCTGTGACCTCCAGTCCTGATAGGACTCAAATATTTCTGACTCACCACAGGGGTTATTTGAGCACAGGGGCTTGGAGAAGCCCAGGCAAGTCCTAGGTAGCAGCAGCTACGGAGGAATATGTGCTTCCAGGGTTTTTTTGTTTTGTTTTTGTTTTTGTTTTCTCCCCCAAACTATCATTTGGGAGTTTGGCAGGGCCTCTCAGACAGGTTGGATGCTGGGTAAGAAGGAACCCCTTTGGCTTCTTCCATCATGGGTCGGGGTGAGGCAGGAAGACCCCACTAGAGACTGAGGGAGAGGGACCAGGAGGGGCACTAGGAGTGCCCTCCCATCAGCCCCACATACCTGGGTCCCTGCCTGCAGCATGGAGAAGGATGGTTTCTGAGATGCATGTGCTGTTGGGACATGCGGTTGTAGCTCCAAGGGGACCACCTGCATGTGGGTGTGTTCACTCTGGTGAGCTTGTTGGGAAACAGTCTGTTCTCTGGGAGTGAGTCACAGTGCTCAGCCCCACAGCCCAGTCGGTTGGCGTCCATGAAGCTCATGGACCAGCACCAGCCTCCAGAGCACATAGCACAGCTGGACCCTTAGACCCAGCCCAGGATCGCTCCAGGTCTCCAGTCATCAGTGGACAGGTGATTAGGAGGGTGGGAGAGGGAGGAGATGACCCCTAGTCACATAAAATCGGGGTTCAGATTGAGAGTCTGACATTGCAAGTCAAGCTGGGTGGGGTTTGGTTTCAAGCTGGGGTATTCGTAACCTCAGAGGGAGCTGTGGGCATCCAGGAGCCCCCTTGGTAAGGGTCTCTGAAAGGTGGGAGGTGCAGAAATGAAGCCATTTGGAGGTGGGAAGAGGCCCCTACAACAGCTGGCTGGGGAAGCCTGAAAGCTCATCAGCACTGCAGAGGTTGTTGCCATAATCAAGTCTCAGAGCAAGCTAGTTGGCTACATAAATGAAAGAGTGGAGGGAAATATTTGAGCCAGGCAAATTCTCCCAGCTGGGGCTAGGGTGGCGGGTGCATGGAGTGTAACAGTAAAGTTCAGAATATCTGAGTTGGATTGGACCCCTGAGACCTTCTTCTCTGACCCATTTTTCTCTCAAGATAGGAAGCTGGAGAAGAAGATGCAAACACTTATAGCTTAATAGTTTTTCTTTTATCGCTGTCACACAAATAAGTATACAAATAACTATGTAATTAACTAGATCACTGTGATAAGAGCTATGGAGGAAAAGCATAGAGGGCCCCATGTCAGAGTATAGCAGGGAGGCCTAACCTAGTCTTGAGGGAAGAGGCCACCCTGACATTTAATCCTGGACACAAGGGATGAACTTGTGTCCAAATAAAAGGGTGGTCCAAATAAAAGGGGGCAAGAACATTTCAGGCAGAAAAGAATGGTGTGTCTGCAGGCCTGGAGACAGGTGGTGGTTCAGACAATGACAAGGGCAATATGCTGCGTCATAGGAGCAAGGGTGGGTGTCAGTGATGGGAGATGCTTCAGGAGAGCCTGCTCGTGCAGAGCCAAGTGGACATGCAGAGAGAGGACGGGGGCTTGCTGTGGAGAGCAACAGGAAGTCATGACAGCTTTGAGGGTTGGTTGACGAGATCTCATTTGCATTTTTAAAAATCTCCTGGCTGCTCATGGAGTAATAGAGGCTATATTATTGAGGTTCAGGGTGGACTTTGGGTGGGGGCCAGTAAGGAGCTCTTGCAGCAGTATGCAAGAGATCATGGTGACTTGGACTAGGGCAATAACAGTGACTGATTGGAGGGTGTGTCAAAAACAACTCCCATTTAATTTCTAAATTTAAAAAATTATAAATTACTTACACATTATGAATAATGAAAAGATAAATGTATACTTTTTTTTGAGTCAGGGTCTCACTCTGTTGCCCAGGCTGGGGTGCAGTGGTATGATCATGGGATCATGGCTTACTACAGCCTCTAATTCCTGGGCTTAATCGATCCTCCCTCCTAAACCTCACGAGTCACTGGGATTACAAGTGTGAGCCACCATGCCTGGCTCAGTGTATACTTTCTCCTTCACTCTTACCTTCCATTCTCACTCACTAAGGTCACCAGTGTTGACAACCTGAACAACTGCAGCCTTTCACATCTTTCCTTCACGTGCATCTTAACAGAAAGAGGTTTTCTTTTGAATGGGATAATGTTACTTGATACTCTGCAATCTACTTTTCCCACTAAACAGAACATCACAGATGTCCTTTGCAAGTCAGTTGCTCTAACTCATTTTTAACAGTTGCATAATATTCTACAGCAGAGTTGTAGCACAATTAATTCAATCATTGGTTGGCACTGATATTCATATGGGTTCCAGTTTTCTGCCACCACAAACAATGCCGAAATTAGGATTATCCTTATACATAGGTGATTTCCCCTTATAGTTTGGAGTCCCAGAAGGAGGATTTATAGGTCAAATGGCATGTACATGTTTAATACACAGTGCCAGGTTACCTGCCCCAAAAGTAATAGATCGTGCCAGATTGCTTGCTCGGTAGCAAAGGAGAGTACACATTTTCTCAAAATTTTAGCAGACCTGGACATTTTACTTTTTAAAAATTGCTTGCCAATCTGATGAATTTAAATAATGAAAACTTATTTTGCTTTAATTTGCATTTTCCCAATGACTAATGAGGGTAATCATTTTATTGACCATTTAGATTTCCTCTCTGAATGGCCTGTTCATTCTCTTTTTCCATCTTTCTTTTAGGCTTTTGTCTTTTATTTACAATTTATAGAAATTCTTTGTATATACAGCATATTTTGCAAATATTTTCCTAATAAATCATTTGTATTTTTCTTTTGTTTATGCTATCTTTTGCCATAGAAGTTCTGAAAATCAAATTTAGTATATTTATCTTTTCCTTTGTTAGTCCCAATAAATTTATTCATGTTATTATCCAAATCTATTAAATTTTTCTAATAAAATACCATCCAATATTTTCAATGTTTTATTCTTATTTTAAAATATTAAACCATTTGGAACACAATTTTTATATTTAGGGGAGGTAAGGATCCTATTTGTTTCTTCTAGATGAATAACCAGTTATGACAACACAATTTATTGAAAGAACTTTATTGAGATGTAATTCACATACCATACAATTCACCATTTAAAGTGTACAATTCAATGCATTTTAATATATTCACAGATTTGCAAATCTCCACAATTTTAGAACATTTTTGTAACCTCAAAAAGAAACTCTGCATACCTTAGCTATCACACCCCTACTATCCCCAGTCCCTAGCACTATCCCTAGTCCCTAGCAACGACTTATCTACTTTCTCTCTCTACAGACTTGCCCATTCTGACATTAAATATAAATGAAATCATACAATACACAGTATTTTGTGACTGGCTGCTTTCACTTAGCATTATGTTTTCAAGGTTCATCCATCCTGTGGCATGTATCAGTACTTTATTCCTTTTTATAGCTGAATAATATCTATTTGTCAGTTCATGAACATTTGGGTTTTTTCCCACCATTTGGCCATGATGAATAATGCTGATATAAACATCAGTATACAAATTTTTGTGTGGACCTATGTTTTCAGTTATCTTGGTGTACACCTAGGAGAGGAATTTCTGGTTATAGGTGACTCTGTGTTTAACTTTTTGAGGAGCTGCCAGGCTGTTTTCCAAAGTGGCTGCACCATTTTACATTTCCACCATCAGTGTATGAAGGCTCCAGTTTCTTCACATTCTTGCCAACATTCATTATGTAAAGTTTTTAATTCCAGCTTCCTAGTGGGTGTGAATTGGTATCTCCCTGTGGTTTTGATGTGCATTTTCCCGATGTTGAGCATCTTTTCAGATTCTATTGGTTTATTTGTATATCTCCTGTGGAGAAGTGTCTATTCAGATGGCAGTACTACTTACTAATTTTTCTCTGATGAATTAAAATGCAACATTTATCATATATTAAATTCCTTTCTGTACTTGAACCTGTTTATTGTCTCTTTGTTCCTGTGATCTATTTCTCCCTTCCTGACTTACACCATACTATTTGATTATGGTAGTTTTATAGTATGTTTTATTATCTAGTAATGCAAGTTGTCCCCAATTAGTCTTTCTTTTCATATGTTTTCTTAACTAGCCACATATATTTATTTTTTAATTGCACTTCAAGTTAAATTTTTTTCAGTTCTAAAATTTTAAAATTTGGGATTCTAATAGAAATTGCACTAAATTGATATATTAATTTTGAAAGGATTTGCTTTTATGATAATGTCTTCTCTTTTAGAAATATGGTTGTCTTTTTATATATCCAGATCTTGTTATATGTCCTTCAATATGCTTTCATGAGTTCCTTTAAAGAAGACCCTTACCGGGCCGGGCGCGGTGGCTCAAGCCTGTAATCCCAGCACTTTGGGAGGCCGAGACGGGCGGATCACGAGGTCAGGAGATCGAGACCATCCTGGCGAACACGGTGAAACCCCGTCTCTACTAAAAAAATACAAAAAACTAGCCGGGCGAGGTGGCGGGCGCCTGTAGTCCCAGCTACTGGGGCGGAGCTTGCAGTGAGCTGAGATCCGGCCACTGCACTCCAGCCCGGGCGACAGAGCAAGACTCCGTCTCCCAAAAAAAAAAAAAAAAAAAGAAA
>NW_016812403.1:494968-571307 GCF_001698545.2 Rhinopithecus bieti | reverse complement strand
AAAAAGAAAAAAAAAGAAAAAGCAAATTCTGTAAGGGAAAGACACCATTAACACGTTTTACACTTCTCAAAACTCAAAACTGGGCCGGGCGCGGTGGCTCAAGCCTGTAATCCCAGCACTTTGGGAGGCCGAGACGGGCGGATCACGAGGTCAGGAGATCGAGACCATCCTGGCGAACACGGTGAAACCCCGTCTCTACTAAAAAAATACAAAAAACTAGCCGGGCGAGGTGGCGGGCGCCTGTAGTCCCAGCTACTGGGGCGGAGCTTGCAGTGAGCTGAGATCCGGCCACTGCACTCCAGCCCGGGCGACAGAGCAAGACTCCGTCTCCCAAAAAAAAAAAAAAAAAGAAGACCCTTACCTTTGGGATGATTGTTGTTTTTAAATTATTCCTAAATATTTGCTTTGTCCCTATTGCAAATGCTCTATTTCATTGCCATTTCTAACACATCATTGCATTTAGAAAAAAACTGCAGCTTTCTATCTATTTATCTTGTATTTAGCTACCTTCTCAATTATCTAATAATTTTAGTAACTTTCAAACTAAATTTTATTGGATTTTTGGTTAATAATTGCATAATTTGTAAATAAACATATTTTTGTCCTTTCAAAAAACAGCTGTTTATTTTGAGCAGTTCATTTTCTTGTCTTATTGAGTTACAGTCTCAAAAAATGTTGAATAATAATGATAATAATGGACATTCTGTCTTAGTTCCAGTTTACGGAAATAGCTTCAGAATGTCGCGTTTATTTATTTTCTGTTGGGTTTTGGTAAACAGTCTTAACAAATTGAACTAGTTTTCTTCTATTTCTATTTTGCTTCATATTTTATTAGTAATACATGCTAAATTTTATCAAATGATTTTGGACATATATTACTATAATCATATTTTGTTCCTTTATTTGTTGATGTAGTGACTCATACTGATAGAGTTCCTGATGCTGAATCATGTTTGTGGTGTTAAAATAAATCCTCCTTTGTCATGGTGTATTATTCTTTTGATACTTTTTTCATGTCAAGATAGCCAATATCTTATTTCAGATTTTGCACTCTTATTCAAGCTGTTCTGTGAATGTTTTTTCTTTTAAAATTCAATCTTTATAAGGTCTGGGAATAAGAAAATGCTGGCTCATAAAACAAACTAGGAAGCTTTCCAAGTTTTTCTCTTGTCTGGAATAGTTTAAATAACATTAAAATCATCTGTTTTTCAGGTTATATAAAACTCATTTTAATGTAATCTGTGCCTTGTGGAGTTTTATTTTAATTGTGATAAAATACACATAACATAAAATTCACCATCCTTACCATTTGTAAGTATACAGTTTAGCAGTGTTAAGCACATTCACATTTTTGGGTAACCAATCTCCAGAACTCTTTATCTTGCAAATCTGAAAATGCTATACCCCTTAAATTCCCCATTCTCCCCTCTGCTGAACCCCTGCCAACCACCATTCTACTTTTTGTCTCTATGAATTTGACTACTCTAGGTACCTCATATAAATGAAGTCAAACAATATTTGTCTTTTTGTGGACTGGCTTATTTCACTTGGTATAATGTTCTCAAGGTTCATCCATGTTGTAGCATGTGTCAGAAATTCCTTCCTTTGAAAGGATGAACAATATTCTTCTGTATGTATCTATCACATTTTGTTTATCTGTTCACCCATTGGGGAACACTTGGGTTGCTTCCACCTTTTGATTATTGTGAATAATGCTGCTATGGACATGGATGTACAAATATCTCTTTGAGAACCTGCTTTCAATTCTTTTGGGTATATTTCCAGAAGTAGAATTGTTGGAGCATGTGGTGCCTTGTGATATTTTAATAGCATAGTTTTAATATCTTTTTAAATGTATTCTGTTTATTGGCCTATTTGAGATTTCAACATCTTCTATGCTCAGTTTTGATAATTTTCTACTTTGCTTGAAGTCATCCATTTCTTCCAGGTTTTTACATTTATTTTCATAGGCTTACTCATATTATTGTTATAATTCTTTAACCTTTTCTGTACCTGTGATATATCTCTTTTCTTGTATCTAATATCATATATCTGTGCTTTATTTTCTTAACTAGGTTTTCATGGAATTTTTTTTTTTCCATTTTGTTAATCTTTTCAAATAATCAAGTGTTGGTTCTAATATTCCCTTTTAATTACCTTTTCTATTACTTGTTTATTTTCTATTTCATTATTTTCTGACTTCATTAATTTTCTTCTACTTTTTTGGTTCAGTTTGTTCTTTTCTAATTTCTTAGATTAAATATCTAGTTCATTTGCTTCCAGTCATTTTAAAAAATATTTCAAGCATATGAGGCTATATTTCTTCCTCTGAGTACAGCCGTGTTCCATAAGTTCTGTCTGATATGCTGTGTTCTCTATTTTCATTACTAGATTGGTAATTTCTATTTTGATCTTATTTTGATCCAGTACTAATTTAATAGGATGTTTCTTAATTTTCAAGCAGTTTATGCTTTTAGCTTTGAAGTTGGCTTCGTTTGACATTAATATTGCTGTTTCTGCTCCCTCTCTGCTTGCATTTTCTTGGTCTATCTTTGCCCATTGCTTTATTTTCAGTCTCTTTGTCACCTTGTTTTGGGAGTATTTCTTGTAAACAGCATTTGGCTGTATTTTATTTTTAACTTACTCAGACAATCTGTTTTTTGATAGGGAAATTCACTCTCTTCATGTTTAGTGTAACATACTGATATACTGACCTCCACTGCCATTGGGAAAAGCTGGCGGTTGCACCAGGGACAGCTCCCCTATTATTGTTCTGATCCATTCTTGCTCACACAGCCTTTCCCTTCATGCCAGTCATGCAGCTAAGACAGGTTGGAACATAAAGGCAAAAAAATGCCAAATACCAGATCCCACAATTTTACGATAATTAGCCCCAAATTCTGATGTTCCAATTCTATCCAGGACCTTCCTCTCCAAATAGTTGTGAGACCTAGGAATGCTTACCCGTGTGACCCAAGCGCCTTCTGGACACCACTAGATTTTGAGTTCTGGATAGTCATTTTCTCTCTAGCAATCCCAGGGTTGGGAGATGGGGGATGATGGATTATGAGAAGAGATGCCGTCTGTATAATTAGAGCTGCTGCCTGATACTCTTGCCATCTTGCCTGAGCTGCTGTTAATGCCACCAAGTTGCTGATCCCAGCTGCTCTTTTCCTCTTGGCCCAGCAAGGTAACACCTCAGCTTCTAATGACCAGCTGTTTCAGAGGGCCTCCCATAGCCAAGCTGCAGGGCTCCTAGTGACCCAGTTTCTCATTTGCACCACTGCCCTCTTCTTCTCAGAGCAGGGGTGAGTTAGGCCCCACCTTGCACCATACTTGGAACTATTATTCCCTTAAACTCCTGGCCTTGCTTCTCAGTCTAGTCCACCCATAAGGATCTCCTCTCATTGTCTCTCTGCCAGCATGGCCCCCATTGAGGATCTCAGTCCTCATGATAGATCTGTCCCTGTCTCAATCCCAGCTGTGGACTGAGTTCAGTGTCTTTCACCAAGAGCTGGGGCCCCATATAAATGCAGAGATAGAGTGGGGCATCTGCTTCATTATCTGTGATCACCTCATGATGTTTACACTCTCTGAACTTTCTCTTTCTCTCTATGAAAACCAGGAGGCTGGTCTTTTAAGAGCTCACATAGGCCCTTGCTGCAAGTGATGGTGGGAACAGGGAGTCTGGGTGCTTACGCCTCAGGCTGGCTTCTCTGAGTGTGAACTCTGGCCAAGCAGAGACACCCAATTGCAGAGCCCTGCTAGTCTGTATGGTGCCTTTGTGCAAAGTAGCAAAAGGTGTCCTCTTTGGGTGGGTGCAGTCTGTGCCAGCTACATGGTTTGGAGGGTGAAGGGGTACAGAATTTCAGGCCCTACCAGATGCCTTAGTATGTGGAATAGCCAGCACCCATCTAGGCAGTCACTCCTGGGGAATTGAGAGCAGCTGATTTGGGAGATCATTCTGAAGAGTCTCTCTGAGCACTCCTCCTTTCTTCACCAAATTAAATATAATTCTTGCAGTCATTTCACAAACTTTCCCAGACACTATGTGGGTCTGTTTGGGAGGATGGAAGAGAGCGGGAGGAATGAGGATGAGCTCCCTCCCTTCTCTCTACCCCTCAATCAGAATGTGCTTTGATAAGTGGGGGCTTGGGGACAGTATAAGGGTGACTAACTGTGCCTCCCTTACCAATTAAATTTTTAAAAAGCTGCTATGGAAGGAGCGAATATTAGTTTCCTGATTTATAAAGCCAAATGGATTAAGCTCATTCATTGCCCGAGGAAACAAAAAGGAAATCTTCAATACCTCTGTGCACATTGAGAATGGGAACAATGCCGGTCTTTAGGAAGCAGAAACCTAATTTGGGGGAATCAATTACCCTCTGTGTCCCTGCCTCTGTGGGCTCTCTCACTGGCTCTCTCAATAGATTTCCTGGGAGGTAAAACGTGGAGAAGTTCATCAACCATAGGCACACCCTCAGCACAGCCTTGAGACAGGAGGTGAAGAATTAGGTCTAGGGTGGGTGGAGTTGGGGGTTCCTGGGCGCAAGGGTGGGGTGGGGAGGGTTTGGGGATAAAAGTTGAAAGTGGGGGCGGTATTGAGAGGGACAGTGAGAGGGCAAAGTGGGGGGTGGTGGTGGGAACCTGGGGTTTATAATTGAGGGAGAGCAAAGCCCAGCCGACGCCTGAACAGGTGACAGGGTGGAGAACACTGTGGCCCAGCCTGGGTCCAGAGTCACCACCGCCTCCTGATCCTCTCAGATTTCTCCTCTGTGATCTGCACTTTCCCCCGTGGGGCTGAGCTTGCCGCGGAGAATGGCTGGGCAATAATGAAAAAAGAAAGGGGATGGGGCGCCTGCCATGGTAGCCGCGGAGTCACATTCACAAAATCACACACACAAGCCCTCTCACGATCTCATACACATTCCTGTGCGGGGCCCCAGTCCGGGCCCACAGTCCCCAGACCTAGAGTCACGCCCAGCCTGGCGCACTCGTTCAGAATCACAGGCACGGAGCCCACACTCCCACCGGCACACACACACCCGCAGTCGTCCTACCCCCACCCTTGTCTCGAGCTCACACAGTGGCTCACTACCCCACACAGCCCTCACTCTGGCATGCGAACACACACACACACACACACAGCTCCTCACACGCACACACTCTGGCTGTGCTTTTGTGTTTTGTCGGAATTAATGAGAAAAGTTCCCGTGCCCTGCGGGTAATTAGTGTCCTTGGAGTTAAATAAGCTAATGGCGGGCACCTCTGGCCCAAGCAATTATGTTTGTGTATTGAATAATTGATTCAATGGGGGGGGGGGGGAAGGGCCGCTAATCAGATCTGAGCATAATGAATTGATTTAATTAACAGGGGAATCTGAGGGGCCCTGGGAAATGCAGCCTTCGCTCGGCTGAGGCGAGCGCGGCCCGCACGGAGGAAGGACGCGCGCGCGGCTCAGGCTCCGGCTGCGGCCCGGCCCGGGCAGCGGCTGCTCGCTAGGCTCCCGCGATCCGGGCCTGACCGTCTCGACCCCTCGCAGGCCCCCTAGTCCCTCCTCCTGCGCTCCCTGCCAGCGGGGCTGCCCTCCGGACTCCGGTCGGTCTGCCCCCGTTGGCAGCCGCGGCTCTCGGGACTTGGCACCAGCGCTGGGCCGGCGGGAGCAGAGCAGGCGGCCGGCGGCAGGAGTCGGAGCCGCTAGCCCCTCAGTGTCCTCGGCGCTAGTCCGGTTGGAGCCTCCGGGACCATGGTGTTGGACCAGGAGGACGGTAGGTGCCCGGCGCGCGGGGCTAGGGGCGCGGGGCGGAGACTGCGGCGCTGGCCCTGCGGAGTCCACCCCGCTAGCGGTGGCAGCGCCCTCAGCACCCGCGGGCCCCCTCCGGCTAATGGGTGTCTTCCCGGAAGCGCGGCGGCTGGATGTGTGCGCCGGTGCCGGGGTCGGCGGTGCCAGGCTCGGCGGTGCCAGGCTCAGCGCCAGGGCTTCATCGGCGGGATTAGGAAGTCTCCCGGTCCAACGAGGCCGCCAGCCCTGCGCGCTCCGGCCAGGAACTTTCTCACGGACTCTTGCAGCCTTGCGGGCATCCGGAGCGCCTCCGCAACCCGCACCGCGGGCTTCCAGGCAGTGCCCACTGCCAACCAGTCTCCCAGCCTCTCTGGGTGTCTGCACATTTCCCTTCCGCACCCTACTGCGGAATGGATCCCCGTGGGAGGGTAGGGGTGCCCACAGATCCTGCAGGTGCAGGGGTGAGGGTGCTGTCAAACCAGCAGTGTCCCTGCGGTCTGGCAATCCATAGCTTCGGGATGGGTGACATTGCCTCCGCCCCTGGCAGGGCTGGGGAGGGAGCTGCCATCCGTTCACCCAGCCTGGTATGTTGGGAAGTGCCGCGCTGGCTGGGGTAGGTGGGTGGGCAGTCTAGTCCAAAATATCAGGTCCAACTAGAGTTGGTTTCACCTTGAAGTTAGTGAAGTTTAGGGTCCTTCAGGTTCCTTCAGCTGCCAGGTCCTTGGTGGTAATTTGGTATTAGTAGGCTTGTAGTCCTTTTCTTAAAGAGCCCCACGCCCAAACTGCAGTCAGCTTTGGACCTCACAAAATTTCCATCCATCCCTGGGTCCAACTCCTACACTTTCCACTGCCAGTCTCTTGGAAGAAGTCACAGCTCTGGCTGACCCAGAGACCATCCGCCACGGAGGCTGGGACAATCCCTTAGTGCCTGAAGGATGAAGTGCTGGGGCAGGAAGCTGGGAGGTTTGGGACTGAGAGGCAGCCTGGCCTTCCTCTCTACCCTAGCTAGTCCCTTGACCCACCCTACCACCACTCACTATAGTGATCAATTGTCCTTGTTTGCTCAGGGCGATCTCAATTTTAGTACTGAACATTCTGCATCCTAGGAAACCCTTGAGTCACAAGGCAAACTTGGACAGTTGGTCAGTGGGCACCCACAACCTTTTCAGGGCTGTGGTGCAGGGGTAGGGGAGATTTCTTTGCTATGGTGCAGATTTGGCTTGGGCCTCCATAAGGCCTAACAATTTATAACTGCAGCTTACAAGGAGATCTGTCCAGGCTCTCCAGAAACCAAAAGAGGAAAAGTTTGCCGACTGTGCACTTCTTCACTCCAGCGGGTTGCAAATTTCTGTGCATTGGCTGCTTTTGTGTAAGTAGGGGGAAGGGCAAGGCATCTGAACCTGGCCAGCAGGCATCCTGATTGCACTGCGAAGTCTGTAGGTTTATTCTGTCCTGTCAACTGTGGTGGCCACAGAGAAGGGGTCCTCATCTCCCCAATACCTCTCTGAGCATCACCTGTGTGGCTAGCCTGTAACTCCATCTTGGAGGCAGCTGCATTGTGTTGGGCGCAGGCCCTCTGGCTGAGGCACATCTGGCAGTCTCCACCAAAGAGTTCTGGAATATCTAGTCTGCCTGGGCCCTCAAGCCCTGCGTCCCACTATCTCCCACCCCCACTCCTAATGCAGGAACTCTTCCTCAGGACTTTCCTCCCAGGTGGAGGGGCAAATTGCTGGGACCTGCCCAGATATTTGTAAGACAGCCAGTAGCATCTGCTTTCTCCTCAAACTAACCTTGGGGATTGGTAGCTGTCCTCTCCCTGCCATCCCCAGAGGCATTTCAAGGGCATTTTGGAGCACTCTTGGCTTGTCGAAGTGAGGGTACATGCTCATCACCTGTGGAATGTGTTGGGTGAAAACTACCTCCCACAGCCCCAGGGGATCGGAGGATTCCACTCTGGTGGTGTGGGCGTGTCCCTGGACCTAGAAGCAGCTTGGGTGGGGTGAGCATGGGGGTGGGGTGAGTATGGGGGTGGGAGTTACTTGCTTGCCCGTGAGCGTGAGCGGAGAGAGGACATCAGATGGGATGAGTGATGTTCCTATCTGCCTCTGTCAACCCAGCAACCCCCTTCCTGGCTGGAAGCTCAAGCCACCCAAACCCTCCACGACTTGCTGTGAAGGTTCCTCTCCAGATCAGTTTGGGAGTACCATGCTCACAACTGGGGGTGCAGAAAGAGCCACCTATGGGCACACACAGCACCAGTCCCCTGCTGGCATGCCCTACCTGCTTCTGCAGCCCATTGCTGAGCACCCCAGGCCTGCTCTGGTCTCTGGGTTTGGGGCACAGGGCCCTGACTCCCTAAAGAGATGCCAGCCATGTGGCTGCCAATTAGGTACCTTGGAGGCTGAGGTGAGCTGGTATTCAGACAAACTCACGGACAAGAGAGTAGAAGAGTGGCCACAGCTAACCCATTCCTGGTTTGTGGGTCAGGGCCAGTCCCTGAAAGTGAGAAGCCGCCCCTGGACGTCAGTAGTAAGGCTGCATGCAGCCCTGATGGAGTGAATGCCTCCAGTAGCACAGAGGTTTCTACAGCAAGAAGCTGCCGCTTGCCAGCCTGTAAGGCCCTGTGCTTGCTACACTGTCTAGCTCCCAGCTCTGGTGGGTGTGAGGGGCTGGCACCAAATATGCCAGTGGCAGCGGTGCCAAAGCCTCCCTCAGACCCTGAGGGCATGGGTCTGGCGGCAGTGGCAGGGGAGAGATCAAGCTCGCAGTCCTGAGGCATGCTGAGTCTGAGCAAAATGATATATTTAACATCAAATATACTCAAGGACTATTAGGATTAAGTATTCAAGATGAGGGGGAAAGTGAAACCCTCTGAGCTGCAGATGAGGCATCTCATTAGAAGTAGTGCTTTTCTGTTTTCTCAAAGCCTGACTTCCATGCCTAGCAGAGAGGAAGATGGCTGCAGCCCCCTGCCCCCCAACCCCTGTCAAGCACTGGGGCCTCCCAGGGTTTAAGGGGTAAGACCTAGCCTCCAGGTCTCCTTCAAACCAGATAATCTCCCCCAAACCCCCTGCATTGTCTGGAGTGCCACAGTTTACAAAGCCTATTAACATGCATTAGCTCACCTGATCCCCACAACAACCATAGATGCAGGAAGAGTAAGTCCCCCACTTCACAACCAGGAAAACTGAGGCCCAGATAAGGAAAGAGACTTGCTAAGGTCCACTGTTGGTAATTGGCAGAGATGAGATAAAATCCCAACTGGTGGCCCTTCAGCCCCTTTCCCTTTCTCTGGGTCTAGTCCTCAGAAGTGATTGCCAGGACCAAGCCTCCAACACATCTGTCTGGAGTCCTCCTTGAACTGGAGAAAAATCATTATTTCTATCCCACCCGGGAACTCTGTACTGTCTAGGCAAAGAAAAAAGACTTCGGATTTAAAAGTAGGTGGCCTTCCGGCCAGGCACAGCAGCTCACGCCTGTAATCCCAGCACTGTGGGAGGCCGAGGTGGGTGGATCATGAGGTCAGGAGTTCGAGACCAGCCTGGCCAATATGGTGAAACCCCGTCTCTACTAAAAAAATACAAAAATTAGCTGGGCGTGGTGGTGTGTGCCTGTAATCCCAGCTACTTGGTAGACTGAGGCAGAAGAATCACTGGAACCTGGGAGGCGGAGGTTGCAGTCAGCCAAGATCACACCACTGCACTCCAGCCTGGGTGACAGAATGAAACTCCATCTTAAAAAAAAAAAAGAAAAAGAAAAAAGAAAGAAAAGAAAAAAGTAGGTGAGTAGGTTGCCTTCCTAGGGTAGGCAGCCAGAATATCAGCCCCAGGATTCTGGGGAGAACCAGGGTCCAGGACAAGAGATGGACACTATCTCTTTTCCTGCCTTATGAGTTACAGAGCAAGAATTGTCAATTTCATAATAGTAGCAGGAATCTTTGTTTTGTTCAGTGCTGTATCCCCAGTGCCTTAGAACTGTGCTTGGCACATAATATATGCTCAGTAAGCATTTGTAGAATGAGAAAGGCTTTCAAGGCCAGGCCTTGGCTTACTTCGAGAGAAATTGAGATAAGCTCTCCCACTCCATGGAGTCAGGATGCTTTTGGGGATGCTGCTGGGGTCAGGAGTAGTGCTATAAGACTCAGGGTAGGATTGTTTGTGCCCTGAAGACGGTTAACTTTGCCAGACAATCCGGGAAGCAACCAGAAACCCCGGGAAGAGCTGGTAGGAAGGGAAAGGATGTGATCAGAGAAATATTGCGTGAAGAGGAGACAAAAATCAAGGCTGAGGGCCTGGGAGTAATACATGGGGTGCATCCTCCTGACAAACATTGAAGACCACGACTCTGGGATCCGAGGAGAGACGCTCACTGGACCTAGATGCCTCCAGGTGGCGCTGCGGAGCCGGGCAGCCGTGCGTCTCCACTCCCCCATTAACCCGGGAGGGAGGGGGCCTCGGGAAATGTGTGCATTTATTCAGTAGCAGGAGTGCAAACCTCATACATTGAGGGAGAAAGGCAGCGGGAGACGGCCGCGAGATTCCCCCATCTCTTTGAATATAATTTTAGATTGAGATTCAGATTAAATCCGAGGGGAAAACACTTTATGAGGCTGAAAGCTGTGTCGTTGCCAGAGCCAGGGTTATGAGCTATCAAATGCAATTACATTCAGACAGATTATACTGGGCAAATTGAGCCATTTAGAAGGTGAGAATCAAAGAAACGGCTCTGATCCTCTTTTCCCCCTTCTCTCTCCCTCTCCCTCTCTCTCTCTCTCTAAATTGCAGTTCGTAGTTCCTTGCAATTCTGAGGCACAAAAGTAGGTGAGACTGCTTTTGTATCTGCGAAGTGCTTCACTCCTGAATGTAATTCTAGCTGAGTGCAATCTAGGTTAAGAGCCGGACAAGCGGGTAATTAGAGCCCGCTAGCTGCCCGAGGACCAGCCGCCCCGCCGAAGCGCGCCCAGAGTCGGCGCCCTTCTCCCGGCCGAGCCTAGCTGCGGCTGGACACGGAGCGCCCGAGATGATGGTGCTGGACAAGGAGGACGGTAGGTGGCGGGCGGGGTTCTCGACGCCCCTCACCCCCTCGCCCCCTTGCCCCCCGCCGCGGCGCGCAGGCACACAAGCGCGGGAACATGGGCACACACCTGCTGGCCTGTGCGGGGATTGCGGGGCGGGCGGCGCGCTTGGGACCAGGACTGGGGCAGGGGGAAGCACCGGGGGATAGCCGGGCGGAACTTGCCCGGGGAGAAGGTGGGCGAGCCCCGGGCTGCATGCGCCCCGGGCCGCACGCCGCGCGGACCCCGGCCGCGAGCCTAGGAGCTGTGCACCGGCCGTGTGCTGCGCCGCGGGGCCTCGTGGAGGCTCCGGCTCCCCTGCGATCTCCGCGCCGCGGCGGTTCGCTTTGAGCATTTCGTCTCTGCGGCTGCTGCTCACACCGCAGCCATCACCCTCGCCCCCGCCGCCGCGTAACCCGAGAGGCGCTGAGCGCTGAGCAAATCAGCGGCTTCGGGGAGAATCGGACTCCAGAGCTCGGAGCAAGCGGGAGCGCGGGAGGACGCCGCGAAAGCCGGGGTGCCCAGCAGGCGAGGGGAAGGCGGTTTGGACCCTCGGGGCACATCTCCATGAGAGTGACTCGATGAGAAAGAGAACCACCTCTTGTGCTGGCCCGCTATCTCCCTGTCTCTTTGGGCGCGGAGGCGGGAGTTTGGCCCAGAGGAAGAAAGTGTCCCACCGCCGGCCAGTAGCACTCGTGCGGCGGCGGCTGCGAGAATGGCACGGATCTTCCGTGATCAAGCCTCAATGCGCCCTAGAAAACTGCAGGGCACGGGAAAGGTCGGAACAGGGGAGCCCATAGCTGCTGGAAGCCACTAGCAGGTGGTCCCATAGACCCCAAAGCCTTCCTGGCAGGGAGTGCCCTGCAGTTAAGTGTCCTAGAAGGTTGGGGATCCCAGCCCCCTTGAGGGGAAAGCCAAGTGGGTGCCCTAAGATGAGTCCCCAGCGTCAGGAGAGAGGCAGTACCCTGGGTGTCCCAGGACCTCCGGCCCTGTAGGTGAGGCCTGTGTGTTGGTGGTGTGGGGGCATTTGTGATTGTTGCTGTCCTCGCTGCTGCCGGCGTTCTGCGATTGGTGAGGTACCAAAAGGGTAGGTTTGCTTTGAGTCAGCGAGAATCCTCTTAAAGTGACTGTAGTGGCCATCCTCTGACCTTCCACTCAGGAGTCTCTGCTGGGCCCGTTCCCGCTGGACCCGTGCCCTCTGCCCCTGGGGCAGCGTTGTTGTTATTGATGTGACCAGTTGGTGAAAACGCAAAGCTAAGTGACTTGATCAGGGTCACACAGGATGCTCGCATTGCTGCTGCCAGGTGCTGATGCCCCCAGGCTGCCTACCGCCTTCTGAGACATCCAGCAGGGAGGTGGAATTTGAAGTATCTGGCCTGGGGGTGGCATCTAGGAGGCTCTGTGGCTCTCAGTATGCCTGTAGGAAGAGAAAGGATGGGGGAAACCTCAGTGCTTCTAGGCTAGCTGGGGTGGGACATCATCTTCAGTATATCTTCTCTATTCACAAGGACCCCTTCCTTGGAGCCCCATGTAGGCCATCGGAGAACTTCATATAGAATGAAAAGGAGAAGAAGGGGTCTGGGGTCAGGCCAGACAGGGAGGGAGGAGACCTTGATTTAGTGCCTTTCATCACGAACTCCTCGTGTTACTTTGGAACAGTCATGCTTCACTTTCCCTCTTGGTAAAAATGAAGGGCTTGGAGAAGCCAGGGCAGAAGGCACTTCCTTGGTACCTGGGGATACTGTCACTATGGGGAGCACGTAGGGTTCATCTTTAGCAGAGGTTATTTGGCATGCTTGGCTCCCCAGGCCCAAGCCAGGAATCCAGAAGACTCAGGCTCTGTACATGGGAGGCCTCAGGCCAGGGAGATTGGTCTCATGCCAACAAGATGACACCCCCTACCTGCACCCAGGATCTTGCTCTGCCCAGGCACCTCATGATGCCTCTGGCTCTGAGATAATACAAAGGGTTTCAGATGAGCCTTGAGTGGGAATGGATTTCTGGAGTTCATTTTAGCCAGCTCCCTGCCTCCAAATTGCGGTGTACCTCAAGCACCCTGGGCAAATGTTTCTTCTGGTTTCTGTTAGAGCTGTGAAACAGAGCTCCAGATGCCCCTGCATCCCCAGCCTGTCCAGTCTAAACAATATGGTGCCCACTACCATGGAGCTGCTGGGCTCTGGGGTCTCTTACAGCACAAGCACAGCCACTGGGGTCCTAAGCAGCCACCTATTCTTGTCCTGCCCAGCCTATAGCTGTCTTTCAAAAGCAACCTTTCTGCTCATGTGTCTGCACTCCACTCCCGGTTAAGAGGAGTCTGGCCTCCCCTAGTTCCAGGAAACCTTGAAGATGGCACCTTCAACTGGGGGAGGGAGAAAGGTTCTGGATCCACTCATCTGCTCCTCCAAACCAACCACCTAACTCCCTGAACACTTCTGCCCTCTCAGCAGGTGGCTATCTGAACTGGGTGGCAGCATTCCCCCACCCCCCAGGTTCCCCAAAGAGTGCGTTCCCTGCATACAGCACCTTTTGTCTGGCTGCAGCAGGGACTCAGGGCTGCTATTAACCACCCCCAATGCCTTTTCTCCACCTGACAGCATCTTGTCGGGAGAGGCTGGGGCTCCTCTGGTTGAAGTCGGGTCTGCCAGCTGCCGAGGACCAAAGCTCCCGCTCTGCTGGGCTGCAGGGCTTTCATGTTGCACTTCTGAAAGATAATAAAATATCAATCGTTTTGCCGTAGCAACGGGTTTAAGAGACTTTCTGAAGTATTGAATCGTCAGAAAAAAAATTTTTTTTTTTTTGCTTTTAAGCACAGTGCATTATTAATAAAGTAATCCATTAGGTCGAGCAGTGAAGGGTCACCACAGAGATGGAAAGATCTGTTTTGCAAATGGTTAAACTTTGAGTTTTAAGATTAATTGCTTTCATTTGGATGCTTGCTCGTGGCCTAGCCATCTCCACTTTACTGGAACTCAGGGTCCGGGCTTTCTAAATGCTGCTGGGTCTGCCTGTCAGCGAAAGGCAGCTGAGCTCCAACTTTCCCGGAGAAACGGCCCTTCTTCCCCTGGCACCTGCGGCTTGGGCTGGCACCAGGCAGTGGGCTTTTGGGGAGGGTTAAAGTCCCAGGGGAGCAAAGAGAGCTACAGCTCTGAACCCTACCCAAGTCAAATGAGCCCTTGGGCTGTTTGAGAAGAGGCCTTTGAGTAGGAGCAGACAGCAGAGAGTCTGAGAGGGCCCAAGAATAGTGAGAGCTTTGGTATGTGGGGGACTGGGCAGGAGAGGATGCTGGGGCATCCAGCTGGGGATGCTGGGATACTCTCAGGTGCACACAAGAGAAGGGCAGGGCTGGGTATAAACGGTCTTTGCAAAGGCCCAGCAGGAAGGTGGGGATGACCACAGGAAGCAGCAGGCGGGTTGTGGAACTAACACCAGACATGATTCCTAGAGCATTTTTAATAAGTAAAAATGCCCAAGAGAGTGAAGCTGGACTGAGGAGGACCAGACAGCGGAGTCTTCAATTGTTAATGACCGCTAGGAGCACAGCCTCCACAGCTGACTCAGTTGATCCACCAGAGCCGGCACATGGCTATGCTTGGGTACGAACCAGCCCTTGCTGGGCCACCAGTAGGATTTCCTAGGATAGACCCTCATGTTCTAGGCCACAGAGAGTCCTGGAGCCTCTCCTGGCAGAGTGTGCTCACCACTGTCCCAACCCTGGAGAGGCAGGCAGGCCCTAAGGCTGTTCCATGCCAGAGACCCTAGCCCATCAGCAGGAAGGCAGAGCCAAGTGGACACTGCTGCCTGCTGAGGCCTGGTAAAGGCCTTGTGAGTCTGGCAGGGTGGGAACCAAATCGTGCACTTGCCCAGTGCCTAGAAGCAGGGGAGTTGGAGGGTTACCATCTGCATCTACCATAACCAGCCCCAGCGGCAGCCCTCCTTTCTGCTGGGAATGAGGCATCACATCCTGAGCTGCACATACAGCTGCTTCCCCTTTCTGCCCAAACTTAGCCAGGCAGAGTGTCTGTAAAGATGGGTAACCCCCCCCCCCACACACACACACACACACCCGAGCCTTGGGTGAAGAAGCAGGTGCTTCTCTGTTCCCTGCTCTTCCATTCATTTGCTCACACAGAGCAGCACTAAGAGGGGGACAGGGAAACAACATAAATTGGTCTGTCGTCCAGAATCCATGTCTCACTAATGTACCCAGATTAACTCAACTGTAAATTGTCTCCTTGGATGGTGGTGTCTTGCTAAAAGTTTCCCATATGATTCATGATTTGGATTGCTTTTAACGGCTATTGGCTAAGCAAGCCAGTGACTGTACAAGGTGATGCAATTGGCATTAGTGAGGGGAGGCACGGGAGCGTGTAATGCAGTCAATACTGCATTAACTACTGATGCCCAATTACAGAGAGCAGGAGAGAGCCTTTCAGGAGCATTAGGACTGGGGGAAGCTGAGATCACTGGCTGCTGCTCGCCTAAAAGCTTCACCCTTTGGATGCCGGGGCTCAGTGCTGGCATGGCCACTCACTTGGCCTCTGTGGTTGTGGGAACTGCCTTTTTCTCTTGCTGTCTGTTTCTGAACATGTCCCACAAAGATGCCTTTAGCACATGAAAATGGACATTTCCCTAGAGCTGGGACCTGCCTCTCCCTCCCGAGAATTGATTCCTTACTCCACCCTGTGTCACCCTGTGTCCCAGAGTCAGACCAGGCGGCTGCCCCATGAGCTTCCATTTAAGGAACTTCACAGCAGGCCCTATTTGTGGGCAGCACCAAGAGGAGGTCTATTTTGGTCTCTCACCCTTGGAACAGATGGATGATTGCCAGTGAGCACTGGCAGTTGACTCCCTGTGGTCATGGGCAAAGGAAACACGAGGTTCGGCCATGGCCCAGGGCGAGGCTGCCACAATTGGGAGGTGGCTGTGGCTAGACAGGTTGTGCTGTCTGAGCAGAAGGCAGAGCTGTGATGGTACAGCTAGGGAAGGCTGGGGGCCAGTGACTTGAGCCATGTTGGGGTCTAGAGCAGATGCAGGTCCAGGGAGTTAGGAGATCCCTCCAGAGCTGTGCCCCCATGTAGCAGGGAGGCCAAGGCCATTGCTGGATCCATCTCCAGGGTCCAGAGGGTCTCCCAGAAAGCTCTATTCAGGGACACTGAGAAGACTAGAAGATGTTAGGGCAGAAGGTAGAGGAAAGGACATGGGTGTCCCAGTGAGCCAGGTACTGTTTGACTTGCTGCCACCTCTGTCATTGCACTAAGCTATGCAGGTCCAGTATGTCCACTGTGATTTTGTGTTCCACGCCCACCCAGTGTAGAGGTTGCTTGCCTCCAAACCTTTGCCTCTCTACCTTCTCATCTCTACAGTGAGAATAGCCATACCTAATTGGCAGGATTATACTCAGGATTAAGTGAGATACTGTCCATGTACACATTTGATGAGCCAGAAAGCCTCATGGCTGTGTGGAGCAACATTGCTCCGTGTTCAGTTACAGTATGATCTGAAATAACTCTGTGTCCACTCCAGTGCTTTGTTCACTGGTAAGCACTGGGTCTGCACCCTCACTCTGCCAGTTTATTTATCATGGCCCTTAATCATTGCTGCCTGGGAGGCAGGCTGACCTCACTACTTGCCCACGTCCAGATCCCCACGGCAGGTGGCACCTTGGGAAGAGGTCTCTAAAACCACTCTTTGCAAATTCCTCCATTTATAAGTAGAAGTCGAGGTTCAAATAGGGCAAAAGGGCTGCCTAGGGTTCCATGAGGAATTGGAGCCTAGAGCATCAGCATCTTTTTGCCATGCCTTCTGCCCTAGCCCTGAGGCGTGATGAGGCTGGGTAGTAGAAAACTCTGATTACAGCAAACATCAGCTGGACTGGGACCACGGACCACGTGCTTGGGTGTCCCAGTTTTACCCCTTGCCAGCCTACTGACAGCCCAGAAGATACAGTTCTATCCTCAGATGTAAGGTGAAAGAAGCTGATGGACACTCACCTGTCCTGGTCCTTTTGAAGTGGAGAAGCCCCAGAGGTTCCTATGGGATGTATCCCATCTTGCTTCCCTGTCCTGTCTGGAGTTGGAGGACATTGAGACATGCAAGATGTCCTCCCATTCCCAGGCTTAGCTCTTTGTGGTGCTGCTAGAGTGAGTTTTCCTGGCAGGCCCATATTTGGGATTGGACTACACCAGTGGAGTCAACTTGTCCTGGCTTGCAAGATATTCTGTGCATCTGTTCCCAACTCTGAGTTCAAAGACACTGCATTGGTAGCTTGAAATCAGCCACAATTTGTACCATGGACATAAGCAAACTCTACAAATCAGGGCGTTTTCCCAAAGACTTGGTTGTTAAGCATGCATTAGCACATCACCGGATTGCATTCATCTGGGACTCTGGACCTACTTTTTGTCCTCTGCTACTGCCATTCTCATCTCACCTACTATCTTTCTCCTGGTGCTCATTAAAACCAGTCTGACCAAACCTCTGCTACCCTGGCATCCTGCCTGAGGCCTACTGCTACTTTGACCATCACACTAAACTATGCAGGTTTAGTATGTCTACTCTGGTTTTGGGTTCCATGAAGACTCAGCATTTGCCTCTATTCCCTTGCTCCGATGTCCTCCTTGCCTGACATGCCCTTTCTCCTTTAGTTGGCTGAGGTTTCTCCAAGACCATTCCAGACCATGCTCAGAGACACATCCACCAAACCTAGCAACCAGTTTGTTCACCACTGGTGGGTGTGTGTTCATTTCCTGTTCTGTCTAAGGCAGGAGTCCACAGTAGCTGATACAATTAGGGGAAAAGTAAAAGCAGGTGGTGTGAGAGGAGTGAGTAGGTTGGTTCAGGTTGCAGGGGCAGCTGCCCAGTGTGAAGGCCCATGGGCTCAGATCACTAGCTCCTCCCTCCGTCCCTTCCCCTGGAGGTCAACTGAGCTTTCTTGAGTGGCCTCCTGTCTTCAGGTGTAGTCTGCGAGCATGAATCAGAAAACCTGGGTTTTGTCCCAGCTGACTGCTGTGTGTCTTCAGGCAATGCACTGGGCCCCAGTTTTCTCATCCCTACAAAGGGTGAAACACCTAACTAGCACTTTATGTCCAAGCACACGCTTGGTAAACCAGAAAGTTTCATGCTTGTGTGAATTGACATTGCTCTCTGCACAGTTACAGTATGATCTTTTGGCTTTGGCCTCTCAGCCTTTAGGAGTCATAAAACACAATAGCTATCATTATACTGAACCCTTACTTAAAAGTGCGGCATTGTGCCATCTATATGTATCAAGTAGTTATTGCTGCGTAATCAGTTACCCTAAAATGTAGAGCCTCAACACAATAAGCATTTATTTAACTTGAAAATCTGTGGGTCAGTGATTTAAGCAGGGCTTGGCTGAGCAGTTTTTCTGGCTTCAGCTGGGCTCACTCGCACCTGGAGGATGGAGGATGGCTGATCAGTTGGATGCTGGGCGTGAAAAGACTGTGAGGCCCTCATTAGCCAGTAGGCTTGTCTGACTTTTTCTTATGGCAGAGACCAGTCCAGAAGGTGTGGAAGCACACAAGGCTTCTCTTTTTTGAGACAGTCTCACTCTGTTGTTCAGACTGGAGTGCAGTGGCACAATCACAGCTTCCTGCAGCCTTGACATTTTGGGCTGAAGTGATCCTCCTTCTTCAGCCTCCCAAGTAGCTGAGACTATATCACCATGCCTAGCTAATTTTCGTATTTTTTGTAGAGATGAGATTTCACTGTGTTGCCCAGACTGGTCTTGAACTCCTGGGATCAAGCGATCCACCTGCCTCAGCCTCCCAAAGTGCTGGGATTACAAACGTGTGCCACCACGCACCACCGCACCTGGCCTACACAAGGCTTCTGAGGTCAAAGTTTGGCACTGGGATGTTGTCACTTCTGCTGCATTCTATTGGCCAAAATAAATCACAAGGCCAGCCCAAGTTCAAAGGGTGGAGAAGCAGATTCTGCTCTTGAAGGTAGGAGGTGAAAGTCATATAACAAATGGTGTGGCTATGGGGAAGGGTAGCGAATTGGGGTCATTTTTGTAATCAGTCCACCAAGCATCTTCCATGTATAATCTCATTTAATACCCCTAAGAACCTTAGGAAGAAGCTACTATTACCCTTATTTTACAGATGAGAAAATTATTGTACAAAGAGATTGAGTAATTGGTTCCAGCTCCTACAGCTCAAGAGTGCTAGAACTGGGCTGTGAACCCAAGCAGGTTGACTGCAGAGTCAGTGCGCTCACTCTCTGTGCTCTGTCTGCTCCCTTTTCCAGCTGTCAGACGTGAGGATGCAGAGAAAGACTCTCAGAGTTCAAGGAAGGGTGAGGAACCTTCGAGATGACTTGGGGTGGAAGGAAGCTTGCTATGGGCAGTTTGAGGGGGGCTGCCATGGGAGCCCAGCTCTATTCCTCCCAGAGCAACCCTGGCAGGGGAGGGACCATAATGAGGTCAGTCCCCATTGCCTCTTTCAGGTTTTCCTCTCTGTCCTGCAAAGCCACTAGACAGCTTGAAAGGGTGTGATGCTCTGTGTTCCCAGAGCTGACTTAGACCTGGGCATATATGCAGATGCAGTGAGGTGAGAATCAATTCATTGGTTGGCCCCTAGCCTCAAAATGGGGTGGTAAGTGGGCTGGTGAGAGGCCTGTGTACATTCATAAACCAGCTGATTGAAAAGCAATATTTCAGATAAATACAAGCCAGCGATCTATCAGTGGTTGTAATAAAACCCAGGCTTCAGGCTGTGATTTTATTTTGAAATAATAAGAATTGCTTGATTCTTTTTACTTGAGTTACCATGGTAATTCCGGCGTGGAGCAGTGTTATATTGATTTAGAAAGTGGACAGTAATATTTCTTTTGTGTTATTCTGTTTCTAGGCCTTGATTTCTAATTTCCACTTGGAGATTACTTTTATAAATTTCTTAAGTCCTTCCACTTTTTTTTCCTCTCACAGTATAATTTTCCTCTCATACGCTGCTATGTTCTGAGCTTATTGGTTTGCTCTTATTTTAAATTAAACTTGCTGGTTTCAAATATTGAAATGACATCTTTGTCTGTGTCTGTACTTTGGTTTAGCAAAATATTACAGTCTGATGCTTTCTGCTTAATAATTTAAGGGAGGCATTCTGTCGGCCCTCACTGGGTGCTGATAACTTATGACTCAACCAACGCAGGCCTTAAACTCCTGACATTTTAATATTGTGTGGCAGGAGTGGCTGCCCTTCTTCTCTGAGTCTCAGTGGGGAAAAATTCGTGTGGTACCCCAGAAGGGAGTTTTAATAATTCAACTTTGCTGGTTGGCACGATGACTTGATAGAGAGCAGGAGGGAGACCCACTCTTGCCAGACAAGTGGGAGCAGCGCTGGCCTGGGCTCCTGCAGTCCTGCTCCATCTGCATGTCCTCTCCCCTCAATCTTTAAAAACCCTAATCCCTGACGACAGTATCCAGGAAGGACTGAGTGGGGCTACCTGTGGGTGCCATCAGAATGTTCAAACTGTCTGATTCTCAGTTTTCCTTTTGTAAAACAAGCGGAATTAGCATGGGCTTTGAGTCACACAGGTTCAAATCCTGTCTCTGCTGCTAAGTCATCCTGATGAGTAAATTCTACTAATAATTTCAAGTAGTAAAATGGGTATGAACACGGTTACCTTTTAGGTCTGTTGAGACTTGATCAGGCAAAGCTTCTGACAGTCTTGCAGATGACTGGTGTCATTTCCCTGTCCTCCCTGGGGTACTGGTTAGAGCAGGGGAGACAGGGGAAGTGGATGTGTTTTGGAAAACTTGCCCTGCTCCAGACAGGCCTGGAGTTCCCAGCCCTGGGAGGATTGCTCTTTGGAAAGGACTCACGGCTGTGGCTCCTTGAGGATGTAAGGCAGCCTCTCCCACTTTCCTCTTCTGCCCAGCTGAGGGCAGGGGGCCTGGGTAGGGCAGCTGGAGACAGGGCTCTGTCCTCTGGGCTCCTCTCCTCAAAACACTCCACCTCAAGGCCTGTGCTCTAGGAGGAAGTTCACAACAACATGGGTTGTGAGGCAGAGAGCTGTCTGCAGGGCCCCCTCTCAACAGCCTGAGGAGAGGGCCCTTCTCTACAGAGTATGTATGCCAGTGTGACAGTGTATTAATTATCTACAGCTGTGTAACACATTACTTCCAAAATTAGCAGCTAGAAACAATACCCACTTTTTCTCTCATTGCTGTGGGACAGGAATCTTTACGGGGTTCTCTGCTCCGGGGTTTCTCTCTGACTGTGATCAAGGTGTCACCTGGGGCTGTGGGTTCATCTCAAGATTCATGTGGGGTTGTTTCAAGCTCAGTAATTTAGTTGCTGGCAGAATGCAGTTCCTCACGGGCTGCTAGACTGAGAGCCTCCATGCCTTGCTGGCTGTGGTGGCCATGCCGTATGGGCCTCTCCAACGTGGCTGCCAGCTTCCTGAAAGCCATTGAAAGACAGTGTCTGCTCACAAGAAGAAAGTCTGTCTACGAATCACAGATGTGACATTCCATCACCTTTGCTGTGTTTCCTTCCTCGGGAGCAAGCCACTAGGTCCAGCCCACACTCAAGGAAGTGGGGCAGATGACATAAGGGTGTGAGTGCCAGGAGGCAGGATCACGGAGGACCATCTTAGAAGGTGGCCTGCCATGAGAGGCCAGCCTCTGGAATAGTAGCTGCCTCCAGAGATAATGCCTCACCAGCTCCATTCCCAGGAGGCCTCCTGGGTCACCTCATGCCAGGGAAGGGCACAGATGTCTCAGAGTCTGTCATTTCATCTTCACAACACCCTTGGGAGGCTAAGAGGACAAATACTAGCTCCATTTTGCAGAGGACTAGGGACTAGGTTGTGTCCAGAGAGGAAAAGATGCTTGCCTGGGATACCCCAGCAAGCTGGCATGTGGAAGAGTTCAGGCGAGAACCAGGCCCCGCCTGCCATGAGCCTGGGGAGGTGGCGGTAAAGACACTCGCGGGCCCTCCCTAGCTCTAGCTGTGGGAGGGATGGTGCTGAATATGTGCGGACACACACATACTCTCACACACACTCTCACACACACACCACACGCACTCACACATTCACACACACACACACACACACAAAAACATGCACTCCCACATACATGCATGCACACTACACACCCACTACACACCCCCATACACACCACACACACACCTATACACACACATATACTCACATACACACATTCACACACACATGCACACCTACCCACACAGGCAGACACATGCACTGTCTCTCACACACACTCACACACACACACACACACACACACACACACACCTGGACCAGGGCTGGGAGCTGCTGTATTTTGTTCTCACAGGTGGTCAGTTTTCCAAGGCTGGGACGGCCCTACAAAGCCACCCCAGTGGGGTCTATCACCCCAGGGTCTCCCTTCTCAGTCCGCCGGGATGATACCCGCAGAGGAGGTGAGGGTGGCTCCTTCCTGAGCCAGCCTCCCCGCTGCTGTTGGATTGAGGGCCCCACCTCTTTCCTGGCTGTTACAGGGGCAACGGAGGCGGCGTTTTGAGGCAGCCTGGGCAGAGGTAGTGTCGGCAGTTCCTCACGTGGGAGCAGGGTGGAGGAGGCTCTCCTGCGGGCTGGAGCACTCCCGTAAGCAGGTTGGTGAGCACGGGGCTGGGCGCCAGAACTGCTGCATCCACATCCCAGCTCTGCCACCACCTCACAGTGTGTCCTTGGGCTGGTCCCTTCCCCTTTCTGGGTCTTGGTTTCCCCATTTGCATTCCCAGAGTGCCTGCTGGCTTCATACCCTGTGGCGGTGTATATGGAGACATGACTATTGGGGAATGGGTGTGGCAGGGCCAGGCCAGCAGAAAGGAACTCCCAGTGAGGTCTCTTTCTCTTTCATTGATCACCTAGGGTCGGGACACAGTTTCCCAGGTGAGAGCATCTGTAGCCCTCAGCCCTCCACACTTGGTCTTGTCACACTCAATCCAGGAGTAAAGCCCTGTCCCCTGCTGTTTGCAGGTAAAGTCTCAATTAGGAGGCAGAGGGGACCTCTGGAGTAGGTTCAGAGACTCAAGGCCAGTGAGTGGAAGTCATAGCCTTGGACTGAGAGTACCCCAGTCAATTACATCCTTTTATGGCTGGGGAAACTAAGGCACTGAGAAGCGTCTGCTTCCTTTCTCAGCGAAGTGTCTCTGAGATACTTTCTGAGTAGAACTATCTGTGCCCAGCAGACGCTGCATCCGACTGGCATGGGGCCTTGAGGCTGCACCCCAGCTCTGTCAGTCAGAGGCCATCTCTTCCAGGCAGCCGCTCTCCCCCAGCCAGAAGCTGTTTCCCGTCTGTGAGGCATCTTCTTGGCAGGGGCCAGGGCTCTGGGGAGCAGTGGGCAGTGGGCAGGGCTCCCTCAGGTACCTGGTTCCAAGTTGGTACTCCACCCAAAGGCAGAGTTCAATGCTTTGACCTGCCTTTGTGCCCTGAGGATGTTTTCATGCTATTCTTTGATCCTCAGAGTGCTTGTCAGATCACTGCTAAAATATGCCTTCGACGTGAGCATAAGATCTCATTAGTATTATTGAGATATTATTCTCCAAAAAAAGATCCACGAAAAAATTAAAATTGGTTGAAATAATTAACACAAAGTAAAACTGGCAACAACTAAGACTGCACCTGGTAAAGGATGTTACTGACTAAAAATTGACAGAAGAATCAAATCTTCCTGAAAAATTTAGATCTGCTGAAGTTGGCTCAGGAAACATTTTCTGGTAGAAATAATTGCCAGAAAAGAAATCCCAACAGTGGCAAAAACTCTAATTTGTGAGATTTGATGTGAGCCAAAAGCTGATAAGCCAATAGTCACCTTTCACAATTTAAAAATAATTGATCCCGATGAAAATAATCTCCACAAAATTCAAAAACAAATGCGGAAGGGTGAAGAAATGGTTTAACATGAGTGAATAGAAAAGTGATCAAGGAATTAAATTGACTTAATGAAGCTCATTAAGAGTTACTTTATTGATGAAAAATTCTCAGTGTTGGTATAATTCTTATCAAAATGTAGATGTTAAGGGCTAGCCCCTACTAGTAGATGCTTAGTAAATATTTGTTGAGCGGATAATGAATGAATGAGTTTATAGGTGAAGGAGGTCAGGAGAGGATCAGAGAGAATCAAAAGGATTCCTTTGTCCCAGAAAGAGAACAAGGAACCCCAGGTTCAAGACTGCAGAGGCCATTGTGACTGGAGCTTGGGGCATCATCAGTGAGGCTGCAGGGTGGTCAGGGCTGGCAGCGCCACATTGTGCAGAGCCTTGCAGGCTGCGGGTAGCAGTTCCAGTTTCTATACATCCTCAGGGAGCGCATGTGCAGGTTTGTTACATGTTACATGGGTATATTGCATGGTGCTGAGGTTCAGGGTATGACAGATCCTGTCACCCATCAGTGTCTGTTGTTCTCATCTTTATGTCCATGTGTACAACAGGACACCTTTGAATGGCTTGAGGTAGAAGCAAGATTTTTGCTCAAATTTACATTTCATTAAGACCATTTGGATTACTCTGTGGAGAGCAAATGGGAGGGGATAAAACTAGAGGCAGAGAAAGCAGCACATGATGGGGAGGGAGGGGTTCTTTTTCAGCTGTACAGACGGACCTCTCCCCATCCCTCCAGCTTCAGATGGCCCCACATTCCTGCCTGCCTCCCTTCAGTTTCCTCCGGAGCTTGCAGACTGGGTCTGTGCAGGGTGAGGCAGGTGGGGGTCTGGGTTGGTCAGAGGAGGCAGTTGAGGTTTAGGAGAGAAACGGTGCTGAAGCTGTGGCCTTAGGAATGGGAGCTCATCTGAGGTCTTCTGGTGATCAAGATCCTGGCTGGAGCTGCTCAGCTCCCTGTAGCAGGGCTTGAACTTGTGGCCAGAGCTGGAGTTGAGCTCCAGGGAAGGTAGACCAGAGGCCCTGGCTGCAAGCCTGTCCTTGCCCAGCTTTGTCCCTGACGCCCTTGCTTGCCCAGGCCAGCTTTGGCCTGAAGGCTTCCCCAACCCTTCACTTCCTCCTCTGCTGCTGTCATGACTGGACCATGATCCTGCCTTTCTAGGCTCTAAGGGAGGGAGTCAAAAACTGTGGGCCTGAGGCAGGTGGGAGGACACCAGGACTGGGAGGCAGCAAGTCCAGACCTATCCAGCCACCCGACAGTCAGTCCCTGACTCCTCTGGCCTCCTATGATCTGTCTGTAAAGTGTTTCTTGGCCCTCCCACTCTGGGCCAATGTTCTTTCTCCCAACTGGCTTTCATAAAAGCTGCTGATTCTGGGAAAGAGGCATGGCTCAGGGTCTCCCTACCCTTACCTGTTTCTACTCTAGTCCACCCTCGATTATATTCAACTAGGATCAGTCCAGAGAAGAGCAGAACTTGTTTGAGGCCTCAGAGCACCTCCGTGTGGTCTGGGAACTATGCCTAAGGTCTTGCCTCTGCAATGAGCTGTCCCTCAGGGGAGAGGTCTGTAGAGTGGTCTGTCTGTAGACTGAGGTGTCTATAGTGGTGCATGGTACCATTCCTGCCTGGCTGCCCAGGGTCTGGAGACCCACCAGCCCACTCCATGCTGTCTCAAGGGCACACACTCTTCTCTCTGTGGTCCATACTACTGGGAATCCTGCCCTCCCTTCCATGGTAAAGGCTTTGGACTCACTCTCCCAAGAAGAGAGAACCCCCAAGAGCACCAGCTCAGACACACACAGATGTGAAATCTTTAGAATTCTTTGAAAGCGACAGCAGCGGCATGAGGACCTGACCACTTGCTGCAGGGGTAGCTGTCTTTTGACTTGGTAGGTAACAAGCATGAACTGTGGATTTCAGTCCTGCTCTGCGGTCCTCTGACTGTGGGCTCTCCGGCAAGTCTTGTTCTACCACCCACTGCTACTGGGTGTTATTGGGCAAACCACTTAACTTTTCTGAGCCCTGGTCACATAAGTTAAGACCTACAACATCTTCCCTGTCCCCTGCACAGAACTCAAACGAGAGAAAATGTTTTCATGTGTGTTTTGGCCTACCCAAGGAAGTGTTGGTGAGAACACAGTGGCTGCATAAAGGGAAGGGTACTTGCAACATGCACTCCTGCCACCCCTTACCTTGAGAGGGCTTCTCATCCCTGGGCCTCATAGAACTTTGGGAGAGAAATTTAGAGAAGTTCAAGAGTAGTTTCCCTAAGGGGCAACTTCCCAAGACAGCATTTCATGCTGAATCCATGTAGACTCAGGGAACTAGCCTCATGACTAGAAAATAAGCATGTGTCCACTTGCTTCAAGGCCCAGATAGTCCTTTCAAGTGACCAGAGCTGTCCTGTCTCCTCCACAGGGCTCTCTCCACTGCGGGAGAATTGGAGGCTGGTCTGCCTCTGCAGAGATGAGGCCTGAGCCGCTGTGACTACTCTCAGTCTATGCCCGTTCATTCCCAACTCGGGGGCAGGCAAATGCCCGTGCCCCCGTGCAGCCCCAGCTCCCCCTGCTGACCAGGATGCTTCATCTTTTTGGGTCATCCTCTCAGATTAGCTACAAAGGGTACTGTCCCTAGTCTGGGCATGGTGCTCTCCCCTTCCAAAGGCAGCCTTGTTGCTTTCCTTCCTAGCCTCATGGCCTGGATCTAAGCTGGCACATCCCTGTGCCAGGTGGGGCTCACAGGCCTTGGGAGAGGGCAGCATCCCTTACCCAACCCTGCCTGAGGGCCTGGAAGTCCTCACTATGATGCTATTCATTATGCATGTACCATTATGCACATACTGTTATGTACTTGTGGTATCCAAAGTCGGACAAGCTCAAGGTCCTGAAAGAGGGACCCCTCTGCCATGGGCATGCTCAGTTTGCAGGTAGGGCATAGTCCTTGAAGGATGCAGAAATTTCAACAGACACCTGAGAAGACAAAATGATAATGCAGTTGTGGAAGCAGATGGGCCAAGGAGAGTGATGGATCCAGTAAGGTTTCAGTTTCTTGGGGAGCAGGGCTGGAAAAGTGGATGGAGTCAGATTTCTGGATGTGGGGGTCTGGGGAAGGAGGTAAGGGGGTGCTCTGGAGCCCTTTCATCACTTTCATCCCAGCAGGGACATGGAGTGACCAGGGTGAGGGTGCCTGTGAGGGTGGCTGTGGGGCCTCCCAGGTCCCCCCACCTGGCAGTTTCTAGCTGCCACATGTATATTGCCCCCCTTTGCTGACCCCAGGACTGAATATTTTATGAACTGGTTTCTCCTGTTCTCAAAGGAATATTTATTTTGTTTTTGTTTGTCTCATTTTATAATAGCTTTATTGATTTATCATTTGCATACCACAAAATTAACCTTTTTAAAATATATACTTTAGTGGTGTTTAGTATATTCACAGAGTTTTGCAATCATCACCATTATCTCATTTGAGAACATTTTATCACCTCAAAAGAACCTTCACCCCATTAGCAGTCGCTCCCCATTCCTCCCTCCCTGGCAACCACTAAACTACTTTCTGTCTGTATAGCACTGCCTATTCTTGACATTTCATATAAATGGAATCATGCAATATGTGGTTATTGTATCTGCCTTCTTTCTTGGCATAATATTTGCAAGGTTCCTTCATGTTGTAGCATATGTCAGTACTTCATTTCTTTTGTGGCCAAATCATATTCCATTGTATGTATATATCATGTTTTATTTATTCATTTGTCAGTTGATGGACATTTGGGTTGTTTCTGTTTTTTGACTGTTCTGAGTAATACTGCTAGGAACGTTCATGTACAAGTTTTTGTTAAGACCTATATTTTCATTTTTCTTGGGGATATACTTAAGAGGGGAATTGCTGGGTGATACAATTTCAATGTTTGTCCCCTCCAAATCTCATGTTGAAATGAAATTCTCAGTGTTGCAGGTGGGGACTGGTGGGAGGTGATTGGATCACGGGGATGGCTTCCTCATGAATGGCTTAGCACTATCCGCTTGGTGATGAGTGAGTTCTTGCTCAGTTCACTCAAAATCTTGTTGTTTAAAAGTGTGTGGCACCTCCCCCATCTCCCTTGCTCCCAGTCTTGCCATGTGACTTGCTTTCTCCCCTTCCTCTTCTGTCATGATTGGAAGCTTCCTGAGGCCTCACCAGGAGCAGATGCTGGAGCCATGCTTGTACAACCTACAGAACTGTGAGCCAATTAAACCTCTTTTCTTTACAAATTATCCAGCCTCAGCTATGTTTATAGCAACGCAAGAACAGACTAACACACGGGGTCATATGAAAACTCTGCGTTTGGGGATATTTGTTTTTAAATTCAAATGAATAGTACATGAGTGTTTAGGAGAGAAGCCATACTTAGTTGTCTGGGCTTCTGGAAGGGAGGCACCCTTAGCTTGGTACTGAGGTTCATTGGCACTTTGGATAAGTCTTTTGCCTGCTGGCTTCAGTTTTCTGATCTATGAAGTGGGGTTAGTACTGATCTCTGCTCACCTCAAGGGCTTCTGTAAATAATTACTACTTGCGGGCTGGGCGCAGTGGCTCATGCCTGTAATCCCAGCACTTTGGGAGGCTGAGGCAGGTGGATTACAGGGTCAGGAGATCGAGACCATCCTGGCTAACACGGTGAAACCCCATCTCTACTAAAAATACAAAAAATTAGCCGGGCGTGGTGGCGGGCGCCTGTAGTCCCAGCTCTTCAGGAGGCTGAGGCAGGAGAATGGCATGAACCCGGGAGGCAGAGCTTGCAGTGAGCTGAGATTCCACCACTGCACTCCAGCATGGGCGACAGAGCAAGACTCTGTCTCAAAAATAATAATAATAATAATAAATTACTACTTGCATAGCATGTCATGGATAGCAAAGGACTTCTGCTTGCTTTAGGTACTTTCATTCTTCAGCCCTGCAAGTTGAATGTTATTGCTCTAGTTTTGCTGATGAGGAAGCCAAAACTCAGAGAGGCTAAATGACTTGACTGAGTTCACAATGTGGGTCGATGGCAGAGCCTGAACTTGAACCTAGACTTACCAGAGTCCAAGTCCCTGGCCTGAACCCTTGCCTCAGATGTGTCTCTAAGCAAGGCAGGGCCCAGACATGGACATGGCCAGTTGTAGGCTCTGAAGCAGAGCATGCTGTAGGAGAGAAAAGGATGCTACAAAAGTCCATTTTTAGCTGTGTGACTTTAGATAAGTTGTTCCACCTCTCTGAGCCTCAGTTTCCCCATCCACAAAATGGAAGCAATAATTATAACTTATAGCGCTGCAACAAGGGCTTGGGAAGATGCTGTACATGAAGTGCTCAACATGATGCCAGGCACACAGAAAGTAGTTGGTAGAAGCTTGTAGGGCGCACGAGGAGGGGTGAAGAGGATGCGGGGTGCTGTGGGACTGTTGGGGAGAAGTGGCTGGCTTCTGGGCTGGTCAGAGCAAGCTTTAAGGAGGAGACCTCCCTTGGGCTGGCCAGGAAGGTGAGCAGAAGGTGGAGAGTCCCCTGGGAAGGCCCAGTGTTTTCTGACCTGGTGCTGCTGAAAACCACGAGGGGTTCCCAGGGTTCTCAAGAGATTTCCCATGTTGGGAGTTTGTGGACAGGCTCTGCTGGTGCCCCCAGCCCTTACTCCCAGGCCAGCCTGCAGATGCCTGAGAGGGGAGCTTGTGTGACTGCCTCAGTTAGCCCGAGTGGTAATAAAACACTTTAAATTTATTGTGACATTTGGATTTAATTAAAAAGTACACACTTAAGGAAGTAGAACATAATGGGGAGAGAGGCAGCGTGGCTTTTCCCCTCCTTTCTTCCCCAAACTAATTAGCGTTGTATTTTAAATTGTTTATGTGCCGCTAATCATCGTAATAAATCATTTATACTGAAAAAGACACACTCGGCTGTGCCCGCCGTGCGGGTTCCGCTCACAGGGCTCTATCGCGAACAAATTGATCTGGAAGTGAATTTATTAACCACTAGGGAAGAAATCATTAGTGCTTTCTCTAAACATTCCCCAGGTACGCTTTATTGCTGCAGTTTATGCTGTAACTAAGAGGAGCATTATCAGGTCCATGTTGTAATTTCCTTGCAAAGCCAGCAGCCCACTCCCAAGCTAGGGGCTGGGAGGGGCTGGGAGGGGCTGGGGAGTCCCTGCCTCCTCTCCTATATGTGATCTGGTGACCCCAGCCTCCTTTCCTAGTGCTCCTTATTCCAGAAAGGGCTCCCTGTGAAGCCCCTGCAGGCCCGAGGCCTTGGTGGCTGCATTCTGTTGTCTCTTACCCACAGGGTGGTTCACACTCATTCATGTTTATGTGTCAGGAGTATGGCTTAAAGTTGGGAGCTAGCCAGGGGTTTGGAAAATTCTGGGGCTGGGGCTGAGGGAATCAGTAATCTCAAAGAGTCTTGTCATAGACCAGCTTCCCCACCCAGAGATGGCGAATGCACGCACTGTGAGCTAATGATAGGCTGGGAGGCACAAATGGGGCTCAACAGGGACCCAGGCAGGAGTGGGAGGCTGCAGCCGAAGCTGCTGGGAACATCCTCTGTGGGCTCATGCCTCCAAAGGCCTTCCTACTGCAGGCCTGGGGCCTCTCCAGGGTTTGGCTAGAGCAGTCTGTTCTGGCTTGGTGAGACCCACTGCCCTGTGCCTCCTTGTCCACCTCACCTGGGTGCAGGGCCCAGGCAGTACTTGTACTCCAGACATGTCTGACAGATGACAGACAGCATGGCTGTCAGCTCCCTGGCTGCAGACTCTGTGCTCTGGGCAATGTGGCCTGTGGCCACACCAGCTTGCCCAGCAGCCAGCCCACCCTGCTGACTCTCACACAGGATGACACTTTCCCTTTGCACTTGGGGGCTTCAGACCACTCTCACTTCACAGGGGCTGCACTGCAAGACACACAGCAGGCTTTCTCCCACCAGGTTTCCAGAAGAGACATTCACTTCTGAACAAGGATCTTCTGCCTGGGAGCCCTTGGCTGGTCTAGGATACAGATCCCAAACTGTCTGATTCCAAAGCTCTTATTCTAAATGGCTTCATCCATGGTTGCTCCCTGAGCCTCCTCAGTCATGCGGGAGACTAAAGGGAGATCTGGCCCACGTGGGCCTTGCTTTCAGTGTCTCTCTCTTATCCAGGTCTGCAAAGAAGTGCTGAAGCAACCCCCAGGGCCTCAACAGGAAGCCCCGGGGCAATGCCTCAGGCAGGCATCCCAGAGGCAGTGCTGTCTCAGCCACAGCCAAAGGGGTTCCCATCCCTGCTGCTCCTGGGGGTGGGGCCTGGAGTCTCCCTCCTAACCCCCAGCCCTTTCTCCCCTCACCCAGCCCAGTGGCTAGCAGATGGGATTTGGCAGCTTCAAGAAGGAAGCAGGACCCAGCAGCTGCCTAGGCTCAGCTTGCTGGGAGGGTCCCCTCTTTGTGCCTGGAGAACGCATTTAAAAGTTTGAATTCAAAATTGATTTTGAAGGGCCCTAATCTCCCATCCCCCGGTGCTCACGGTGTGTCTGCAGCTCCTGCCAGACTCTCGTTTTCTGGTTCAGCGCGCTGGTGCTCACGTCCCTGATGCTGTGAAATTGAGCCTTGTCTGAGAGTTCATGTCCTCCTCCTCTGTGGAGATTGCAGGCCTCTTGGGAGCCCTGTTTCATTAGATGGGTGGCGCGGGCTTTGCGGGTACCCAGGGAGCAGCTGAGTTGCTGTCAGGGGAACACAGATTCCAGATTCTTCTCCACCAGTCCCCACAGCTGTGCATCTTCAAGCAGCATTCTCTTAAGGAACCTAGGGGCTGGCTCCAACAGCCCAGGATGGGATGGGGGTTGGTGGAGGCTACAGATCGAGAAAGGCTTGGGCCTGGGGCTTTTCTGTAGCAAACTCCAGGGACTGCTTTCTCCCACTGGCCCCCGGAGACTCAGACTATGCTGACAGGGAAGGGTAGTCATTTTTGTAAGCCAAGAAGACCCTCAGGTAGGGAGTTGGGAAGGCTAGGTCTGTGCCAGGGGTGGAATTACAGAGACACTTGGTACTCCCTGAGGATTGAGATGGGTATTTATGTGTAAAGGGAGGCTCGCAGTGGAGGCAGGGGCTGGAGGATGTGTTTTTGCTGCTCTTTTATCTAAAGGATAAAGGGTTTATATTTGCATGAGAGCTGTCGTGCCTCAGCTGGAGCCCTGGGATGGCTTCTCAAAAGCCTGGATTGTGACAGCCATGACCCAGGAGCTGCTGTGGTTGAATCTGCTTTGTTCGTTAGGGCCACATAGCTACAGGTACCTGGTGGGTGTGGCACAGGGGCAGCAACAAGCCTGATTAAGGCTCCATCTCTGGCGGCCCTGCCTATCTAAATTGGCCCACTCTGGCCAGCAGACTCTTGCCAGTAATATCTGGATAGAATCCATTCAGTCTCTTCATGCATGAATTGAACTGATGGCTAAACAATGACTGCTTTGGGGCTCAACACTGGGAACACAATAGTGGACAAGACATGTAGGGCCCCAAGAACAGCCTTCATGAGGCTTTTGTTCTTAGGAGAGTACCCAATCAAACTTTTTTTTTGGGGGGGGGGAACTCATAGAAAAGTTTAAACAATTACAAATTGTGATGAAAAACTCAGAAGGAAATTACTGAAGTGTGGGGAGCTCATTTAAATAAGGAAATAAGGAGGTCAAGAAAGGCTTCTCTGAGGAGATAACATTTAAGCTGAAGCTTGAAGATGAGAAAGAGCCAAGTATATGCAAAGGCAGAGGCAGGGAAGGGTGTTCTGGGAAGGTAATAGCATGTGCAAAGGCCCTGAGGCAGGAAGGAGTTTGGAGTGTGGCTGGAGCACAGTGTGGGAGGCGAAGGCAGACACCAGACCACATGAGGATGTTACAGGCTGGATGAAGAGTCTGGATGTTATTCTCAGGCCATTGGATGTTATGAAAGGCTTCCAAGTTGAGCAGTGACCTGCCCTGGTTTATCTGGAAGATCCCTCCAGCTGCCGTGTGAAGAATGGGCTATGGGTACCAGACATCATGCTATGCTCATAGTGTGTCGAGAGACTGTGATGGCTGTGGAAATGGAGGATGCAGGTGGGATGAGGAGCAAGAGTTGGCAGGGAAAGGGGTGATGAGGATGGAAGTCTGAGGACGACACTGAGTTTCTGGCCAGAGCACTGGGTGGATGATGGTGTGGGAGGGAGGAAGTCTGGGTGAGGGTACAGGGGCGAGGTTTGGGGAAGAAATCAGGAATCCTACTTTGGACCTGTTGCTTTTGAGCTATGTCTGAGACTCTAGAGACAACCAAAGAATGGAAAGAAAATGCCAATACCCATCCTGGAGAAGGCGAACACGTTACAGATAACGATGCAATTAACGTAAGCCTCATTCCAAGTGACAAACTCCAGTGAGCACATGCAGCTTCTGATGTTTCTAAATTTCCCCCACTAAAGAACCATAGAAAATTATGTGAGACTGCGAGAGCAGACTGCATCACACCTGCTCCAGAATCACATCCAGGCCTTCCTGTAAGCTCTCTATGATGTGAATATTTGTGCCTCCCCAAAATTCTTATGTTGAAGTCCCAACACCCAATGTGATAGTGTTAGGAGATGGAGCCTTTGGGGGTGATTAGGTCATGAGGGCAGAACCCTCAAGAATGGGATTAGTGCCTTCTTAAAAGGGACCCCAGAGAACTCCCTTGCCCCTTTTGCCATGTGAGGATGCAGCAAGAAGATGGCCATCTAATGATCCAAGAAGAGACTCTCACCAGACATGGAATCTGTTGGTGCCTTGCTCTGGACTTCCCAGCCTCCAGAACTGTGAGAAATGAATTTCAATGGTTTATATGCCACCCAGTCTGTGGTATTCTGTTATGGCAGCCTGAACAGACTAAGACAGTCCCTTAGGCTATTGCTATTGCCCCAAACCAGACTCAGCTTCCCTCAACAAGGAAGATCTGTGGGGGATGTGTGGAAACTCCTCAGTCCCTTTATGTCATGGTGGGTTCAGGCTTTAGATGCAGTATTCCTAAGGATAGGTAATTCTTTGCCAAAACGCGCTGCAAAAATGTAGCATATGAAGCTTCCCACTTTGTACTCCTGCACAGGAAATGGCCCCTCTGGGGGGCTCTGGGGATCAGCGGCCCAACCTTTCCCTGACAAGGGGTGTTTTGTATTCCTGCAAGGAGTGTTTCAGAGCCGTCTTCTTTTGGTAGGGTCCAGAGTGGGTCCCAGTGAAAGTTCACTTTCCCCATTGCTTGAGGAAAAGATGATGTGATGCTGCCTCTGGCCCTGGGACACGGCAGGCAGGGCGTGGATGCCTCCTGGCCAGCAGCCTGGATCTGCAGCCTCGCTTGGCTGCTGGTGGCTTTACCCTTGGGCAAGTTGATGATTTTTCTGCACTCAGAGTCATGACAAGGGTATGTTCCTGGTACAGAGCAGGCACTCAGTAAGGGGTAATGTGGTTTACTGTCATCCGGTTGAACATGACTACGGTGGCTGCAGGTGCTAGGGGTGCGACTGGACAGTGCTTCCCTTAGGCCTTCCCTCCTGTGATGGGATCTAGCGTGCAGGAGGAGCTTGGCACTTAGAGCAGGCAAGCATTGCTGGACTTCACCCTGAACCCATCCCCTCTCCAGGACCTCTTCTGCTCCAAATGTCTCACCCTGAGCTGGGCCTGTCTCCAGGACCTCTCTGCTCCCTGCTCTACCCATCCCCTCATTCACACACAAGGCCCTGGCTGTTGGTTGAGGCTCCCGCTATCATTATAGCCCTGGATCTGGAGCCCCCAGCTCAACCTCCTCCTGAGGACATGTGCCATCTCAAGGCTTCTTTGTCCTTCTCAAAGCTGCAATGCAGACATCTTGGCTCTGCTTCTACATGGCCCTCTGCTCCCTTCCTAGCCCTGTGCCCTCTGTCTACTTAGTTTCTGGTCCATGTCCCCTTGCTGGCTCTGCCCAGAAGCCCTTTCAAGATCCCACAGCAGTCATAGCATTTGAAGGACCAATAGATGAGTGGGAAAGTCCTGTGGTCCACCCAGAGACAGTGCCCTGCATGGACAGTCATCCCTCTTGGTTTTAGCCCAGGCCCTGATCTAAGCATGGCCCCAGCCCTGACCCCAGCACCATCTGGCATCCAGGCTGCACCAGAGAATCCAGGATGTGCAGGGAGGCCCTGGGCGTGTGCTGGATGGGAACTTGAACCCTGGAGTCTGACAGGCCAGGATTCCAATCTCTGCCCTTCAGTCTTCTAGCTGTATGACCTTGCATGACCTGAAACTTCCCAGGCCACTGTCTTCTCATCTGTGAAATGGGGGTAATCATTTAGTGTATCAGAGTTAATATGAAGATTCACTGAGACAACACTATAAGATGGTTAGCCCAGCACCTGGCACAGTGACTGCTGAGTAAATGGTGGGGTTTATGAAAGGCATACAGAGCTCTGATGAGGGCATCTCCATCTCAGCTCCTTTTTTAAATTGGGTATCACATATATGCAGTTAAATGCACAAGGCTCAAATGTTCAGCTCAGTGAATTTTTATACAGGTATGTACCCATATGAACACTCAGATCAAGACATAGGACATTTTCAGTACCTTGGGCCCCTCGTCCTTCTCTCAGCTGATAATATGCCCCCCACCTCACCCCAAGTAACCATTATTCTGACATCAGATCAGTCTTGCCTGTTTGGGAACTACATATAAATGGACTTATACAGTATGTACCTTTTTGTGTCTAGCTTCTTTCATTCAATATTATGTTGTCTGATTGACCCAGGTAGTGTGTATTAGTAATTCATTCTTTTTAATTGCTACATACTATTCCATTGTACGAATATACCATAATTTATTTTGTTTTACTGTTGATGGACATTTATGTTGTTTTCAGTGTAGGACTATTAAGAAGAAAACGTCAATGAACATTTTTGTGCATCTATTTTGATGGGCATAAGCTCTCATTTCTGTTGGGCATATACCTAGGAATATAATTGTTGGGTCATGAGATACACCTAAATTTTCTCAGCTAATTGCTTTATGCTACTATGCCAAACATTTTTATAAGTACTTCGTGTTCATCATCCAATTTAATCCTCAATCCTTTAAAGTGGGCTGTCCTCATTTAGCAGGTGAGTAAATTGAGGCAGAGCTGGGAAGCACCAAAGCCAGAATTCTAGCCGAGGGTGTATGTCTGCAAGGCCCACAGTCTCACGGCCTACACTACCCCGCCTCTTCTCAGAGGCTCGCTTGAGGGGTAAGCAGCACCAGAGTCAAAGGTGCCAGTCCCTCCACTGAGCTGACCGCCACCCCATGGGCTGAACCCAGCCTCTCAGCCTTCCTCTCCCTGCCCTAGTGGGGAGCTGCAGGCCACAGGAGCCCCTGCCTCTCTCCCTCATCCTCATAGTGAACACGCTGCCTGCAAGTGGGTGTGCAGAGGGGCGGTAATGAGCGTGCTCTGGGTGGCCGTAGCCGCGCGTTTCAACAGTTGTTCTCATTGGCTTTTGATTCCAAATGAGTAGGAAATGCTATTAGTTCAGGCCTCGCCTGCCGCATGGCAAGGCCCTGGAATAGGAGTGCAGTGAGACGAGAAATTGTGGAGATAAAACTGGTGTGAAATGGAGGCCTTCTCACAAGGCTGGATGTGTCCGTGTGAAATGAAGTTACTTCTGAGAAAACGAGATTTAAAGAGATTCTGCAGAATTAGATTACACTTTCAAATTTCCTTATTAAAGAGGATTGATGCCTAGGAGGGGCTGCTGGTAGGCTTGGTTTGGGATCCTACTCTGTAGTTCCCAAGCCTGGGTGTGGGCCCAGGCAGGCAAAGCACCTTATAGGTGACAGGGACCCAGACCCCCAGGACCCAGAGAGTGAGTCTCCCCACCTCCAGCAGCTGAAGTAGGCATGAGGATTGTGGGACTGAACTTCTGGGTAATGTCTGATGTTGCACGTGGGTCCATGAGGGTAACACTAAGAGTTCATGCTCTTCCAATTCCTTCCATCTTCAGGTCTCTTACTTGTGGGTTTTGTTGAAATCAGAGCTTGATTCTAAGGGCTGTTCCACTTTTTGACACTGTAGTCTTTTAAGAGACTAAACGTGCATGCAGCTGCTTGTGCATATGTGTGCATCTATGCATAAGTGTATATTTACATGAGTGCACCCAAAAGCGTGCTCATACACACACATGCATGTGTGTGCTTAGATGCATGGGTATGTATTATAATGCAACTTACTGAGCACCTACTGTATGCCAGCACTGTGCTGGGAACTGAAATAAAACTGTTGTGGGGAGAATAAAACAGATACAGTCCCTCCTCACATGGACCTAGTGTATGTGTGTGATCACGTGGACATGGGGAAGTATTTGTGTGCTGCTGTGCATGTGTCCTGCAGCTGTGTGGTGAGCATCTGCATGCTCTTCATGTGTCTCCTAATCTCTGTGCAGTCTCCTGCTTGGGTCTCAGCCCCCCTCAGCATGTGGCCCTGCAGCACAGCTCCCCTCAGCATGCGGCCCTGCAGCACAGCTCCCCTCAGCATGCGGCCCTGCAGCACAGCCCCCTCAGCATGCGGCCCTGCAGCACAGCCCCCTCAGCATGCAGCCCTGCAGCACAGCACAGGAGTCAAGTACTTGGGCCCTAGTGATAGACTGCCAGGGTTCACATGCCAGCTCTTTCTCCTACTAACTGTGATCAGTTAGCAAGCTTTCTTGTGCCCCAGTTTTCCCATTGTGAAATGGGGGTCATAATGGTTGTGGGTACAGCTCTTGGAGGCAGAGCACTGGGAGGTGCTCAGTCACTGTCATCTCCCTGCAGGTTGCCCAGTGCAGGCTCCCTGCTGGCCCCAGAGGAGGGCTCGGGTACCCATGGTGAGAAAGGGAAGCCCCAAAGCTGCAGTAGCAGCTGTGTTGTGCTGTGTGAGCTCTGGAGAGGGCCTGCAGCTCAGTCTCCCCAGCCCAGGCCAGAGAATGCCTGGGTGCTGGTTTGGAACCAGTATTGAGGCTTGTTGAGAGATTATGAGAAATACCAAGGGCCATGCACAGTGATTCACACCTGTAACCCCAGCACTTTGGGAAGTTGAGGTGGGAGAATTGCTTGAGCCCAGGAGTTCGAGACCAGCCTGGGCAACATAGTTGAGACCTTGTCTCTAAAAATAAAACAAAATAAAAAAAATTCCTCCCCCAAAAATTTAGCCTGGCTTAGTGGTATGTGCCTGTGGTCCCACCAACACAGGAGGCTGAGGTAGGAGGATCTCTTGAGCCGGGAGGTGAGGCTACAATGAGCTGTGACCACATCACTACACTCCAGCATGGAGATAGAGGAAGACCCTGTCTCAAAAAAAAAAAAAAAAAAAAAAAAAGGCTACACCTGCCTCCAGGGCTCTTTCCAGAGCAGCCAGAGGGTCCTGCCCTGGAGCTGTCACCCTCTGCATGGCCACAGCAACTGCTTCCCACACGGCTGGTCACTGGAACAGCCTGTTGGACAGATATGGTGGCTTCCTTCTACATATACTTGCACTGACCACTGGACTGGCCTTTGGGTGGAGCTGGACTATGGCCAGTGCCAGGGTGACTTTAACCACAGTAGAACAATCAAATCAGTTCGTTGCTCCTCAAAATAAGTGTCTCTCACTATCCTGTCCCATATGTTGAGGAGGGTGACACTAATCAGAGTTCACATTTTATTGTGGCCTTAGACCTTAGCACATCACATAAATTAACTCCGTTCTTCCTCATGGTGACTCTGAAATGAGTACTCTTTTCATACCCATTTTACAAAAAAGAAACTTGAGAAAATGTGAATTAAGGTCACACAGTCAAAAGTGTCAGACAAACCCACATTGGGAGATATTCCATGAAATGACTGGCCTGTACTCTTCAAAAACGCCATTGTCTTAAAACACAAAAGAAGGTTTAGGAATTCTTCCAGATGTAAGTAGACTAAACTTGACAACTGAATGCGATGCAGGGCCCAGGATTTTCCCATAAAAGATATTTTTGAAGAAATTGGTAAAATCTGAATGAGGTCTATAGATTAGGTAATAATATTATGCCAATGATAATTTTCTGGTTTCAATTATTGCACTGTGGTTACATTAGAGAATGTCCTTGTTTTCAGTAAAGCATTTGCAAACCAGAAGTATTAGGGGATATAGAGGCTTCCTGTTTGAAACCAACTCTCAAATGACTTAGGGAAAAATTATAGGTAAGTTGGTAGGAGTAGGTAGAAAGATGGTGGATAAATCAAATGTGGTAAAATGTTACATGCAGGGAATCTGGGTGAAGGTTTTACAGGAATTTTTTCTACTATTTTCTAATATTTCTAATATTTTCTAATATTTTTCTACTATTCTTGCAAGTGTCAAAATTATGTCAAGAGACAAAATGTTAAAAGAAAAAGAAAGCAAGTGCTGAGCAGGGATGGTATCCTGGGGTGAGTGTTAATACTATCAGTTCCTGTTCACTGTGCCCTGGGCACCAGACTCTGTGCTATGGCCTCATGTGCATAACCTCATTCTATCCTCACCACATTCTGAGTGGAAAGAGACCATTGTGGCCCCCAGTACACACATGCCAGTCAGAAAGGTGGGAGGATTTAATCCAGGTCCCCCAGCTCCTTGGAGCAGTTCCCAGACTTGAAACTAGGCTCTCTGATTTCAAGGTCTGAACTCTTAGCCTCAGTCCCGCTCTTGACTCTGACCTTTTGAGGAGAGTGGGCATGGGCAGGACAAAGGCATTTCTTCCTGGAGTAGTAACAGAGTGAAGGCCCTGGGACACAAGCAAAGAAGATCCATTTGCTGGAGGGAGAGGAGCTGTGTTCCAGGATCCTGCAGGGAGCAGAGCCAGCAGTGCCAAGCAGGACACACTGGCGTGTGGGAGGGGCTGCAGATGCCCAGTGGAGTTGCCAGGGTGTGGCTACAGTGGCTCCCAGCAGGAGAGCCACAGGGAAGAGCCTGGAGTGACCTGGGACTAGGTGAGGTAGATGTTCTGGGCTGGAAGACTGGCCTTGGAGGCGCTCACTGGGGTAGGTGTCCCGCCAGGGTGCCATCCAAACCAGAGGCACTGGTAGTACTGGAACCTGTGGGCTTGGCAGTTTCAGGAAGTCCACATGCTGGAGCTGAGGGGCAACTGGGCTGGGACAGGTGGGTAGGAATTGCTGGGGACTTGGGTCTGGCCTAGTGGACTACTCTGGGGTCCATGTGAAGATGAGGGCATTTCTCCTCCCTGCTGGAGGAAGAGAGTGGGAGGGGCAGGATGACCTCTGGCAGTCCCTCCCCACACCTGGACTGTCTGGCTTTCCCCCAGATTAAAGAGCAGAGGATGAGTGTCTGGCAGCCAGATGAGTCAGACTGGGAGGCTTCTCTCTGAGCCTGGCTGCCTCCTTCCACCGGCAGCCCTGCCTCCACCCCCTGCTAGAGGTAGGGGTTGCAGTTCAGCCTGTTTCCCCTCCAATGTCGTTCCCCTCATGTCCTGAGACTTAAGGGTGACCCTGGGTTGAGTGGACTCGTTTATTCTGTTGGGCCCAGCGCATGCATCTGAGTGTGTGCCCAGGCGTGCGTGTCGGCGCAAACATCATCCGTTGTAAAGTATCAGTGTTTTCATGGGTGAGTAGTAATTACTGGGTAATGCTTTAAAACCTTTCCTGAAGGAGCGCAAAGCCATTTTTTTCTAAAGTCAGGAGTACATTAAAAGGATTACCATGTAGATTTGATTTTTAGATAACACTAAAATGGATCCCAAATGGACTTCAGCAAAGGGATGCTATCTCCTTAATGGAAAGTGCATGGCCCGAGGCTTAGGTCCCAGAGCCAGGCTGGGGAAGGAGGGAGGGAAGAGGTGTCTGCAGAAGGGCAGGCTGGCGGATTGTGCCGGGGGGGGGGCTAGGTGGGAATGGGGGAGGCAGAGCAGGAGGGAGGGCCCTGACCCTGTGGGGAGCTGATCCCTCCATCTGGGGAACAGGAGACTGCAGAGCCCCTCCTGAAAGCCCCTCCACCTTTCCGGGAGTGTTTTCAAGTCTCCTGGATCAGCCTGGTGAGAGCAGACACAGCATGGATGTCCCATGAGGAAGGAAGAGTTTTCCAGAGCCAGGAATCAGTTCAGCATCCCGGAAGAGGGGTGTCCAGGTCTTAAGGTAACCTGCCTGTGCAGAGGCCAGCCTGGGCACAGGCAGTGGGGAGGGGGACTTGCGGCAGCTGGTAGCTTCACCCCTCATGGCTTCCACAGGGCCCTGTAGGTGCCAGATCCCTCCAGTGGAGAGACTGTCGACTAGCGCTGGAGTTCTCAGCCCTGCAGGAGCCAGGACAAACATGCTAGGGTCCGAGCTTGGAAGACCAGCCTGTCCAAGAGCCAGGGTAGATAGAAGAGAGACTGGGACAGCTGCTTCAAGTGCTGGGCTCTCTCACTGTCTCCCTTCATGCTAGGCTATAATTTAGTGGGCTAGGGTCTCCCCTGAGTACAGAGGTTCCAGCCATTCACCCATGTTCTGGTAATAGCCCAAATATAGAGTCCTGGGAGGGGCTCAGGACTGCTGGGAAGGGAGCCAGGCCTGCCATGAGCCTGGCTGAGCAAAAGGAATGTGAGCCTTGTAGGGGCTGTAGTGGGGGCCTGGCCCAAGATCTTCCCAGTCAGTTTTTGAATGCATAGCTCTGTTGGCTGCACGCTCCCTGCACAGGGCCTAGGGACAAAGGTCCTGCCCTTGGGGCCCTACCCTGGTCCAGGTCCTACCCTGGGAGGCCCTCATTTCCCCATCCAGCTATTTTAACTCCTCCCCCATGTCCCCACACCTCCCTGTAGGCCAGGACTTGGAAGGAGCCTTGCAGACCCCTTTAGTTCTCAGGGGTACCTGCTCCCCAGCTGCCTTCCTTCGGCTCTTTCAGAGCTCTGTGCCAGCTGGGCCCTGCTGGAAGAGACACAAGCAGGCCCGAGGACAGAGTCATCCTGTACCCCATCCCTCTCTCAGACCAATTAACCTTTAGAACTGCATTAAGGAAATTAGGCAGCAAACTCCCCAGCTAACAGACAGGCCCTGCGGGGACTGGACGGAGGAGGAGGAGGGAGCCCACTGGCCCTGCGCACTGCAGCCTGTGGGTGAGTGCCTGCTCCCCAGCCTCACCTGTCCAGGAGAAGTCTGAGGAGCCAGCTGGGCTGACAGTGAGCACAGGAGAGGGGAAGGAGCCCTGGGGCCAGCTTGATGGTGGCTGACTCAATGCCCTGTAACTGTCTGAGCCTTAGGTTCCCCATCTGTAGAATGAGAGCATTTAACTGGAAGAACTCTGAGGGCTCTTCTGACCTTACATCTGTGGATTCTGAGACCATGGCCTCTTGTGGCTGGTCCTCCCCTGACGCCCAAGGAGGGGGGAAGCAAAAGGAAGGGAAGCAGCCTACCCCTTCAGACTCTGGGTTGAGGGCAGTGAGGAGGGCTGGGAATGGGAGGGACACCAGGGGATGGGAGGAAGGCCAGAGCCCTGCGGAGAGCAGGAGCCCTTTGGAGAGGACAGGGCCAGTAGAAGGACCGACTCCATGGGAGTGTTGGAAAGCCGGGGAGGTGGGGAGGGATGGGCCCCTATCCAGCCTGCACCTTGGTCAGGAACAGAGTATGCACACCCTCCCTGTCTTCAAAGGATTCTCAGGCAACTCCCACAGGCCTGTAAAGTCACAGAGCAGGGCTTCTGAGGTCCTCTCCACTTCCCTCCCAGCCTCACAGGTCCATATGGATGTCCAGGCTACTGGACAACATCTGTCCCCATCTCCTCCTCAACTGTCCCTGTAGTCCCAGGAGAAGGGAATAGGAATCCATGCCTCTGTCACTTCATGCCCACACCTGCACATCGTGCCTGTGTGTGAGGGGTGTGCGTGAGCACACATGCTCACCTGCTGCGACGGGAGGCTCTGCTCTGTGGTGAACATCACGTTGGGCCCTTTGTACTTGGTGCCTGTGTGTATGTTGGGAAGCCGGTATGGACGCTGGGAGGTGCTGATGGCTGAGAGATCCTAATCCTGGTAGAATGAGGAAGGATCCAGAGGCTCAGAGCCTGCCCTCCCCCAGGCCAGGGCAGGTGAGGTGTGAAGCATTCCCAAGGGGAGCCCCAGCCAGGCCCTGCCAGCTGCCCCCCGTTACCTGCCAGGAGCCCCAGAGCCTCTGCTCCCTCCTGGGAGTGTCCCAAGAGTGTCTCACTTCCTTCTTGATGCCTTCACAGCTCTACATGGATAGACCAAGAGGCTGTAGCATTTCAGCTGGAGAAACATGAGTTGGCAAAAAGATCTGGGGGTTCTAGAGGACCTCATGGGCCTGAGGAGACTACATTTCTTAGGCTTATTGCTGAAAGAGCCAATGCAATGGTGGCTTCACAAGGCGAGCTTCAGGCTTCTCCAGGGGAGACCGCACAGGGGATAGAGGCCAGGGTGGGGAAGAACAGCTCAGGGAGGCTAGTCCTGGGGTCTGTGCATGCCTTGAGCAGAGCAGCCTCTGGAGGGACCTTCACAGGGCCAGGGAAACAGGCTGTGCCACGCAGCCCAAAGGACAGGACCCAGAGCCAGGGAAAGAGGTTACTGGGGAGGAAGTGAGGGCTCCTGGGAGCCCCAAACCTAGAGGGGGCAGCAGAGAGAAGCAGTGAGCTCCCCATTCTTGGGGGATATTCCTTGAGGCCTAGAGCTATGGGGCCCATCCTGCGTTCCTGTCTGTCTGTCCGTCTGCAGGCGTGCCAATGCTCTCCGTTCAGCCCAAAGGGAAGCAGAAGGGTTGCGCGGGCTGTAACCGCAAGATCAAGGACCGCTATCTGCTGAAGGCATTGGACAAGTACTGGCACGAAGACTGCCTCAAGTGTGCCTGCTGTGACTGTCGCCTGGGCGAGGTGGGCTCCACCCTCTACACCAAGGCCAACCTCATCCTGTGCCGACGCGACTACCTGAGGTGGGCTGCCGACCCCTGGCCTCACAAGCCCTTGTCTTGCTCAGAAAGCCCCCCATCCTCAGCCCCAGTGTTACTGTGCCCCGGCCCTAGACCCAGTATCCTGTGTGTCCCCCCATTCTTGACTGTCCTGCCCCTGCCCTGCTTGCCCCAGATACCTGAGAAGTTACCTGAGGGAAGGCCCAGGTCTTTATGCCCTTGGACTCAGTGCTCAGCACAGGTTCAGGGCAGGCATTTGTAACCTGGGGCTCCTAAGTTAAGCTTTCCGAGGGCCCCAGCCTTGCTCCCCCCACCGCCCCCCACCCCCTGCCTTGGCCAGGTGCTTCTGACCCACCCGATCTGGAATCTGGGAGGGGATACTTCAGAGGGGCTTTGAGAACAGGTGTGGAAGCTTTGACTTCCCTGGGCCCCTCCTCCCTAATGCAGTCTTCTTCCCTCTCCCGGTGTCCAACTTTCCTTTCCAGGTGGTCCTTAGGAGCAGGCATCCATTTGCCCATGGAAACTGGCAGGCAGCCATATCCTAGGAGCAGGGCCACTGATGCTGGAGCTTCAAGACCTGGGTTGGAACTAGCTCTGAGCCTTTGGCTCCTAATCTTCTCCTAGCCTCAGTTTATTTCCCCGTGAAGGGTGAAAGAACAATGCTTCCCTGCCTTGCATTCCTCTGAGCTCTAACTCACCCTCCCTACAACCTGGATCCCATTCCCTGGGGCCGCCTCCCCCAATTAACCCTCCCTGAGGCCATTTACGACATCAGCAAGGCTGGAAGGAGGCCACAAAGCAGGGCCTTGGCTGAGGCCCAGCACCTGCATTTGGCTCTGTCACAGGCTGCTGGATGGTGGCCGGGCTTGTGGGGAAGGAGGGCTCATCGCATTAATTAACAGGTCAGGGCTTCATGGGGCTCCCTCTGCCCAGGTCTGGGCATGTTGCAAGGGGGAGGTTATCAGTGGAAGCTCCCCCACTTCCCCAAAGATTCTTTGACTGACCTGCCTGCACCTTCTCTTTTAGCACCTGCATTTAAAAGTGATGTAGTAAAACAGAATCTGTGACTTAATGCTCCTTGCCAGGGCTGGAGGGGAGAGGCTGAGGCCAGGAGCAGGGGTTAAGGAAGAATGTTCAGACTAGGCGTGGTGGCTCATGCCTATAATTCCAGCACTTTGGGAGGCCAAGGCAGGCAGATCGCTCCAGTTCAGGAGTTCGAGACCAACCCTGGACAACATGGTGAAACCCTGTTTCTACGAAAAAAAAAAAAAAAAAAAAAAAAAGCCGGGGGTAGGGGGTGGCCCCCTGTGGTCCCAGCTCCCCGGGGGGCTGAAGGGGAAGGATTGCTTGAGCCCAGGAGTTTGAGGCTGCAGTGAGCTGTGATCGCGCCGCTGCACTCCAGCTTAGGTGACAGCAAGACCCTGTCTCAAAAAAGAAAAGAATGTTCCTGGGGATTCACCCCTTGAGGACCTAGAAGGGGCCTCCATGTCTGGAGGTTTAGGGCATCACCCAGGGGCTGACCCTACCAGGTTAGGACAACATGGCAGACCGTGTGATGGGCCCACATGACTTGGAGACAGAGGCCACAGTGCAGAATGGGCTTATCAGGAAAAAGCGCCCACAAGCATACAGGGCCCTGCCAGCTACTAGGGATGGAAGGTAATTTTTTTTTCCTCTGGCAGAGGCAAGGAATGACTGTAGGACCAGCTAGACCAGTGGGCTGGGATAGGAGCGTGGCTTCCTCGAGCTGCTCAGGCTGGGAGAAGGGNAAAAAAAAAAAAAAAAAAAAAAGAGCCAGGTGTAGTGGCTGTACGCCTGTAGTCCCAGCTACTCAGGAGGCTGAAGTGGAAGGATTGCTTGAGCCCAGGAGTTTGAGGCTGCAGTGAGCTGTGATCGCGCCGCTGCACTCCAGCTTAGGTGACAGCAAGACCCTGTCTCAAAAAAGAAAAGAATGTTCCTGGGGATTCACCCCTTGAGGACCTAGAAGGGGCCTCCATGTCTGGAGGTTTAGGGCATCACCCAGGGGCTGACCCTACCAGGTTAGGACAACATGGCAGACCGTGTGATGGGCCCACATGACTTGGAGACAGAGGCCACAGTGCAGAATGGGCTTATCAGGAAAAGCGCCCACAAGCATACAGGGCCCTGCCAGCTACTAGGGATGGAAGGTAATTTTTTTTTCCTCTGGCAGAGGCAAGGAATGACTGTAGGACCAGCTAGACCAGTGGGCTGGGATAGGAGCGTGGCTTCCTCGAGCTGCTCAGGCTGGGAGAAGGGCTGTCCAGAGCCTGCGCCCTCTGCAGCAACTGTTCCTGGGCTGATGGCAAGAAAAGCCCCTCTTGGCAGGCAGATGCTGTGGCCCAGCCTTTGTCTGCCTTAATCTGAGCCACCAGGCAGCTCAAGCTGATGAATAATAGAGCCAAGCTCATCTGCAGGCGCCTCAGCTTGAGCTGGACAAATTGGGGATTAGAGGGCCCCCCCTCTTCTCAGCCTCCTTGCCTCACTTGGGGCTTGCTCTGTCTGTGTGTAGGAAAGAAGCAAGGAGGAGCTGGGATGGCTCAGACCTTTGGGACATCCAGCCAAGGGCTGGCCTGCATGGGGAGGGAGTAAACTCCCTGTCCCTAGAGCTTTACAGCCAGCAGATGAGAGGAGGGATGCCTGCCTCAAAGAGGCATTTGTGCCAGATGTCCTTGGTGCTTCCTTTGGGCATCAGTTCTGTTTTATAGCATCTTTGAATAGCATCATACATCCCTATTTTACAGAAGGATAAACTGAGGTTCAGAGAAAGGAAAAAAAAAAAGGGACCTAGGCAAATGAAACAGTGAGTTTGTCATGGAAAAAGGATTTAATAAAACACTTTAATTTTGGCAAGGCACAGTGGCTCACGCCTGTAGTCCCAGCACTTTGGGAGGCTGAGGCAGGAGGATCACTTGAGGCCAGGAGTTCAAGAACAGCCTGGCCAACATAGTTAGACCCCATCTGTATTTTAAAAAAATAGAATAATAAACACTGTAACGTCAAAGGTGGAAAAAGCATGTCACACAGTAGTTTAGAGCATGCCTTCTTGACCAACGCCCTGTGACTGTCCAAGTTGTTTCTCTGTGATTCATTTTTTAAATCTTTAAAATGGGGAATAACAATAGTACCACCTCCTAGGTTTGCTGTGAGGATTAAGAGTTAATCTTTGTAAAGTTCTTAGAATAGTGGCTGACACACAGTGAACACTACCTAGGGGGCTGCTTAGTTTGTCGTGACTGAGAATTTACAACAAGTTTCACAACTACCCCGTGAAGGGTATGTTTCGGACTTTGTTTTATAGATGACTTAAATGAGGCTCAGAGAGACTCACTGACTTGCCTGAGGGCACACAACCCAAGATTCACATTCTGCCCCTGAAATTCAGGCTTGTGTGGTTCTGGATCCCTTGCTCAGGGCCCAGCCTAGGATTCTCTTGGTGGCTCCGGGGCTTGAGGACCCTTGTGGGAGCCTGGGAGGGGGCCTTGGGATAGGCAGTGACAGCCGACTCCTGACCCCCTACACACCCTCCCTGGAAGGGGATGTGCCGATTTCTTGGCAGCCTGATGTCTGGGCGGAATCTAGATGCTGCGCTCAGTGCTCTCATCCTATTGCATGAGCCCACCTGCCGAGCCCACAAGTTGGAGGATGGGAAGGACCCTGGATGGAGGCAACTCCTTTCCCCCTGCCCACCCAGCTCCCCAGAATGCTGCTGAGTCCTCTGCACCCTTCCCTTGGCAGGCTCTTTGGTACTACAGGGAACTGTGCTGCTTGCAGCAAGCTGATCCCAGCCTTCGAGATGGTGATGCGGGCCCGGGATAACGTGTATCACCTCGACTGCTTCGCCTGCCAGCTCTGCAACCAGAGGTCAGTGCTGGACTGGCAGACCCAACACACTCCCCAGATGCCAGTCTGAGGCCTGCTGGGATGGGCCGGGAACACGGTGGAGGCATGCAAGCAAATGCGGGTTGCATGTGTGTATGTGGTGGTGCGTGCAGGTTATGAGCGTGCATGTGCTTTATGTGTTTTGTGTGTGTGTAAGCTTGGTAGCCAAATGTGTGCACTTTAATACTGGATGTGCACATCTGTGTGGCACATTTCTGTGTGAATATAATGAAGGCGTGCATGAGTTTACTGTGTATGCATAGCGAGTGTGCATGTGCATGCATTTGTATTTGTAAATGTCATGTGCAAGTGGGCACATGTGCATGATGGAATTAATATGCATTTGTACATGTGTTTTTAAATGGGAGTGTATGTGTATGTGCAATGTGTGTGCATGATGAGGTGAGTATGCATGTGCATACATGTTTTATTTTATTTTTTGAGATACAGTCTCACTCTGTTGCCCATGCTGGGGTGCAGTGGCGTGATCTCACAATCTTGGCTTACGGCAACCTCTGCCTCCCGGGTTCAAGTGATTCTCCTGCCTCAACCTCCCAAGTAGCTGGGACTACAGGCGTGTGCCACGACACCCGGCTAATTTTTTTTTTCTTTTCTTTTTGTGTGTGTGTTTTTAGTAGAAATGGGGTTTCACCATGTTGGCCAGGCTGGTCTTGAACTCCTGATCTCAGGTTATCCGCCCACCTCTGCCTCCCAGATTGCTGGGATTACAGGTGTGAGCCACCGCGCCCAGTCTGTATATGTGTTTGAAATGTGCACGTGCATGGGATGACGTATCCTCCCACCCCCGTACCCAGTGTGTAGTATGTGTATGTGTGTGCATGTACGTTCCAGTGAGAAGGGGTTCCCAAATCTGGAGGGCAAAGTCCCCTTAGGGAGTGGCCACTCTCTCCTCACCCAACCCTTGTGATTCTGGTTCCAGCCCAGCCTCTTTTCTGGTCTCTTGTCCCCAACTCTGTGCCCTAGCCCTGTGGGAGTCCCTGGGGACTTAAGGAGCCAGAGCCCTTCAGTCCTGGCTGGGGCCTAGCACCAGAAGGCAGGCACTTTTCTCAGGAGCTCCCAGGTCAGGTAGGAACGCATACAAGTGCTCCCTGAAGTGAGGTTCAGAGGGACCTACAGGGCACGCTGGTCTGGCTGGGGGCTCTGGCCAGACCTGGTGCTAGGAGGGCTCAGTGAATTTACAGCGCCACCTGGTGGTGTGACTGGAATCTGCTGGAACTAGGCCAGCGATCCTTGGGGTCTCACTAAAGGCTTCACCCACCCTGGGGACATCTTTAGGGAAAGGACTGGAATCTTCCATTACTTGGGGAGGACTAGGAGACCAACGAAGGGTCTTCCTTGGGTAGGAAAGGAGATACTGGAACAGGGTCATCTCCTAGAAGGATGCTTTAGGTAACCTACCGATTTTGTTTAGAGGAAGAATGCCCTGTACTGAGCCATCCTCTTAAATTGGGGAGAGGGATAGAGGAATGGAAAAAAACAACCATTTTATCCCTCCCTCCTTACCCATCTCTGCCTTTTTTTTTTTTTTTTTTTTTGAGACTGAGTCTTACTCTGTTGCCTAGGTTGGAGTGCAGTGGTGTGATCTCGGCTCACTGCAACCTCTGCCTCCCAGGTTCAAGCAATTCTTTGCCTCAGCCTCCCAAGTAGCTGGGATTAGAGATGCCCACCACCATGACCAGCTACAGTTTTTTTGTATTTTTAGTAGAGATGGGGTTTCACCACCTTGGTCAGGCTGGTCTTGAACTCCTGACCTTGTGATCCACCCACCTCAGCCTCCCAAAGTGTTGGGATTACAGGCATGAGCCACTGTGCCCGGCCTCATTTCTGCCTTTCTCCATCTGTCTCCCTCTTTGGTCTTTTTCTGTTTGTCCTTTCCCTTTCTCCCTCTCTGGGACTGGGGTAGGCTGTTCCTGCACCTCTCCACCAACCCCCCTAACCCTACACTCACCTCCACAGGAGACCTGACTGTGGAGGCCTGTGGCCCAACTGTCTGTCTGTCCTACCACCCCAGGCTACAGGGCCTGGCCAAGGTTGGGGCTGGCCTGGGGGAATTGCCCAGGTATGCTGTGGGGACTTTAGGCAGTCCCCTCTGGAAGGTTCAAGGAACAAAATTCCCCCACCACCTCCAACATAGCCCACCTCCTAGGCCAGGCTGGGTTCTGTCTGCAGCCCCCCCTTACCCACTGGGACCTTCCCATGGCTTCTCTCTCTCGCTTGGATTTTCTAGATTTTGTGTGGGAGACAAATTCTTCCTGAAGAACAACATGATCTTGTGTCAGATGGACTATGAGGAGGGGCAGCTCAATGGCACCTTTGAATCCCAAGTTCAGTAACACCCGGCGCCTGGCCTCCAGGCCCGTCTGTCCACCCGCCTGGCCGGCCGGCCAGCCACTCTGCCAGTGCAGGCTGGCCAGTCACTCTCCTGCCACATTAGAACTTCTCCGTCCTCGATGGGAGGGACGGCCCTTCCTCCTCCACCACCGCCCGTCTGTGTATGACCCCTCCTGGGGCCAGGCCGGGCCTGTACAGTCTGTCTTCTGTATATAAATGGGAACATTTATTTTATGAGAAATGTAATGCGATTTTATTACTGGCGTGGATTAAACTTATGAATGTTTCCGGGAGGTTACTCTGCGTTGTTCACATGACTGACACAGACCTGGGGCCCCTCCCCTCTGCCTCTCAAGGGCAGAGCACAGAGCAGGGTGGGGGTCTCCGGCATGTGCTGTTGCTGGGCAGGGGAGCAACAGGCTGGCTTTAGGGGAAGAAGCTGGGAGGAACGAGACAACTCAGAGACCCCAGCCCCAGCCAGAGGTGAGACCTGGGGCATCTTTCCTCTGGGAGAGCACACACTCTGGCCCTGAGTAGGTCCCCAAGAAAAGGGGCAAGATGAAGCCTTCCCTACCCTGTGTTCCATCCCCTCTGTTGAGACCCCCAACTGAGGGCACAGATGGAGACCCAGCTCTGACTTTTTCCCCAGTAGGACCACAAATCTTGTGTCCTCTGCCATGGGAGCACCGTGCTGAAACCTCTCTTCCCTTTTAGGGTGACGGACAGTACTTGTTGTCTCTGCGAGCAGCTGGGGCCCAGCTTTCTGCTCTTCTGAGTGAGCAAGAAAAATTCTGTTTCCTTTCAACTCAGCCCATGCAGTCTGGAGGCATCCATTTATTCAGTCAGCAAACCTCCACAAACTCCATGTCTCAATCCCATGCTGCAACCGGGGGTGTCCTGGAGCAAATCAGATGTGAGAATGAATCATAGATCAGACACTGTCCCTGCCCTTGGGGAGCCTGCTGTGGGGGTGGAAAGTGGAAGCCATGTTGCGGGGAAAGCCAGGAAAACAAAGCACATCATTGTGAGGACAGAATGCTGTGCAGAGACCTGGGACAGGCCAGTTCCCTCTGGGGGACACAAGGCCACTTGTGATGACTTAAGAGAGTCATGGATGGACAAGTCAATGCACATATGGTCAGACAGATATGTGCTGCAGGCAGGAAGGATGGACACACAAGTAGACAAGTGTGTAGGCAGAGACAGGCAGGAGAGGTGGAGGTGGGCAAGCCCCATCACTCACCTCCAGCCAGAGCTGCAGCAGACAGGCAGACATCAGGGCGTTCTCCACCTCCCCCGCTGAGCTAGATTCACTCAAGGCAGCAGGGGTGCTGTCTTGGTCTTGGCTGCAGCCACAGTGCCAAGCACAAAGTCTGGAACTGTAAAGGTACCTTCTCACTGGGCAATATTAGAAAGAGAGGCTTCTTGAGTCCCCAGCCTAGACAGAAATAGCTGCACAGACAGGCTCCGTCACTATCAGGCCACTCCCTCCTCCTTCCCAGGGGCTATTTTCACCCTAGCCATAGCCCAGAGCCCAGGGCACATGGAGCCAGACTACTGCCTCAAGCCCTGCCTGCTCCTGGGTAGGGAATGGGCTGGGCTGGGCTGGGCTAGGCTAGGCTGGATTTCCACCTCACCCTCCCCAGGCCTACTCCTCCACTTGAAACTGAAAAGATGGTGGGGCCCTCCTGGGGGCTTGCAGGAGGCTACCTCTCCAAGTTGTGGTTTTGTGGTCATTGGCCCAGTTTGTGAAAAGGGATTGCTAGAGTCGAGGATCCTGGGGCAGGAGTTCTAAACTTTGGGGGCATCCGGTTTCTGTGAAGGAGCTGCACCCTGTATGTGCGAGAAGAGAGGCGAAGGCCAGTGGATCTGGCTGCAGTGGGTGTTTGTGTGAGCCATGGGTTCAAGGAGATGGTGAAACTGGGAGCTGTCTGTATGTGAGCACATGGGATTGTGAAGGAGTTTGAGTGAGGAGAGACACAGAGGGCTGGAGTTTACAATGAAGAATTTTCTTGCTCAACATGAAAAAGCAAATGATTTTCCTGCATTGTAGCACAGTCCCCAGTGCCAGACTCTCCCTGGACCCTTAGGTCTAGGATGGCTGTGCCCAACCCAAGGGCCCCAACTCTTACTTCGAGTTTGCTGTAGATAAAGTTATAACACAAGTTAATTACATGGTTATCGAGAGATAACGGAGCCACTCGAATGCAGTTTCTGGGCAATTACAATTGTTTCCAACAGAGTTACCATATTGCAGCCATGAAATAACATGTCATTTTGCAGTAATTATGTAATTAACTTGTCTCACCACTCTAGGTTGCACAACAATTAATTCACTCACAATGAGATAGAGTCAAACTCAGGCAGGCGGGGTTTGCAAGCCCCCAAGAACAGAGCTGGCCTTCTAAGAAGACCCCAGCCCCATCCTGCCCACCCCAGACCTTGTCAACAGACTTCCCCAGCTCAACATGGTATGGAATTTGCCAAGTCTGGCATCATGGACCCAGTTATTGCTCTCTCACCGTCTCATCTGGGAAATGGGGATGATCTGATTCCCAGGTCAGCCACGGGCCCCAGATCTACACTGTGAAGTGCTGTGGTTACATGAGCTACAGTCAGCCCTGTGGACATCATGAGATCCTCAGTAGGAGACCCTCACCCAGAAAGTCCAGTATCAGTCCACAGATATCCCAAAGAAGAGGCCACATGGGCCTCATCTTAGCAAGTGTGAAACTGATAAGAGGGTAGGGAGGAAGCAGAGAGAGACCAAGTTCATTCTGTAACAGAGCAACTGGGATAGCGGGAATGGCTACCAAGGTCGGGGATTATGCACCTGGAGAGAATTCACAACACCCTGGAACACCCAAGGGTGACACAGGAGAAGCCTGAATTTCTCCCCCATCACTGAAAAGGAGAAACTTGGTTAAGTGTAGGCCATGAATTGTGTGGACTTGGCTCTCCTTGGGGGTTACACCCACCACAGATGATTGGTGCAGGGAGGGACAGCTGAGTGTGAACTGTTAGAGGCTGCAGCAGCTCGCATCTCAGCCTGGGGCATGTGGGCGGTGGGGAATGTGGGCCAGCATTGAACCATAGCTGTGCACAAATCTCCCTTTCCTCCAGCCAGATCTTGGGACCTCATCCCCTCTCCCTGCCTTCCTTGGTGGCCTGGGGAAGAGATACCCTAACAGGGGGCCTGAACCCAGGAAATATGGCACCTGCTTATGCTCCCACTCCTTGGCCTGAAGCTGGACTGCGCAGCCCATGTTTGGAAAGAAGTTTGATTCCAATCTTAACACTGCTGCAGAGCTCATTATGAAATCTCCTATGAATCCTGTCTCCTCCTGGGCCTGCTCCCAGAAACCTTCCCCCACCTCATGAGACATGCGGAGGCCACAGGCACAATCCACATGACATTCCTGCCTGGGAGATCTCATCTCTACAAGGAGACAATTGCTCTTTCCCTTAAAGCTGTCAGAGACCATTCATGGCCAGGATTTTTATTCTAGGGCAGCATCCTTCTCCTTCATGAGAGTTGATGGAAAGTCTCTTGTGTGCCAGGGTTCCCCCAAACACCAGTTTCTCCCTCTCTTCAGATGCCCAGGCTGCACAACACTCAAGACTTCCAGTGGGTGCTGCCTAGACCCCAGCTGTCTGAGCTTATGTGCTCTGAGCCCAGGACAAACAGCCAGGTCCCCGGACTATCCCCCTGGCACTGGGTTTTGCAGAGCTTGTTGCCTTTGCCAAGAAAGCCTGGGCCCCTCAGAGGTTCCAGAGCCCATTGGCTGCCTGTGGCACCTGGGCTGGGGTCTGTGCCTCCGTGGTCCCCATGCCTTCTCCAGGACACCACATTCCAGAGAGGAGCTGGTTCAGGGGCTCCTGCCTGGGGCTTTCTTTGCAGACTCTTACCTCCTGGATCTGCTCTGGAAGCATAGTGAAGCCTGTTGGGGTGGGGGTAGGGGACAGCTCTGGGGTTTCCTGAAGTTTCAGCAAGTCCAGTTTTGTCTTCCAGAGTTCAAAGGTGCTAGGGAACTGAGGCAGTTCTTGGGCCACATTTGTTGTTCTAATGGGTATGCCTGCTGCACTGGGGGAACTGAAGGGCTCTCCTGACAAGGGGCCAGAGAGGTCCTCATGATTACCTGGGCCCTCTTTCTCCGGCTGCCACCCTGATCCCTGAGACCCCGGCCCATCTGCCAGGTACTAGGTGGGATCAGGGATCAGCGACAGAGCACTGAGACACAGAGGGACAGAGGAAGAGATGAGAACGAATAGGTTGTGGTACGGTGGAGGGAGAGAAAGAGAGATGGAAACAGAGAGGGGGAGATGGAAAGAAATGAGGCAGAGGGCAGGAAAGGAGAGAGGGGGAGGGAATGGGAAAAGCATCCCAGAAGAAGTTTCTAACTTCAGGGAAGGCGTGAGGTGAGAGCAGTGCGGAGGAAAGGGCAGCGTGGCATGATGGTTACATGCACAGGCCCAGGAGCCAGATTATGTGAGTGCAGATCCTAGCTCTCCACTTGGCAGCTGCACAGCCCGGGGCAGCTTGCTTAGCTTTCATCTTAGAGATTAGGCCTTTCCTCATCTTTAAAGGGGACTGATGATAGTGCCTGCACCACAGGCTGCTCCCAGTGGTAGATGAGCCGTCACATGGGAGGTGCTCACAGCTGCAGCAGCTCCTGGTGAACACCAGAACATGTAACTGCTGCTGGGAACCTTCCTTTATACAACCAGCACTAGGTCTGCTGGTTTGAGGCCTGGCTCACCGCAGCAGAGTCCTGTGTCACAGGCGACTCCTGGGCATCTGAGAGCTCTCAGGAGAGGGGCACTGCGTGCTGGCACCAATGGGGGAAATCCAGCCCAGACAAGGCAGGCTTTCATAAAAACATGCCCAACCCGCTTAAGCCTCTCAGCAACTCTGTCTTACAGTTGAATCATCCCCATTTTACAGTTGAAGAAACTGAGGCTCAAAGAACCATTCTAGTTAAATAATATTCAATAGCATCTGGACTTGAATTCAGGCCTGGTCTGACTCGAGTCCATGTGAAACTGCCACCTAGAGGCCGCTCTGGGCAGTGGAAGGATCTAGGAGTCCAGAAGTAGATTTTATCTTCACTAAACCCCCAGATCCTCTCCCAGTCTGCATTCCCTTTTCTCTCTACAACGCATGCCCTAGCGAGGGCTTGGTGCACAGTGGGGAAGGGTCCTCGGACACTTACGTTCCTCACTGCACATCCTGCATGAGCATGTCACTGGGCCTGGCCTGTGCTGGCCACTGGGTGGGATGAACAATTCCAGATGCTGAGCAGAGGCAGTGCAGGCAGCCTGTCCCATGCCTGAACTGAAGGTTTATCAGTGGGACAGGTCCCAGTGCGTCATTACTCTGTCAGTCTGTCACAGACATGAGTCAGGTGCCTGCTATACGCCAGGCACGGTGCTGGAGGGAGGCTACGGGATGGAAACACAAGTGAACAAGGTCATTCTCTGTGTGGTTTACAGTCTAGTGAGGGAGACAGACAATAAACAAATAAAAAGATCAATAACAGGCTAAAGACAGCGCCGGGCAGCAGGGAGAAGCTGGAGAGAGTGGGCAGGGATGAGAGTTTCTTGCCCACCACCCTTAGAGACCATCTTATCCGATGGGCTCACTTTGGGGAAACGGGGGCCCAGAGATGAAGTGATGGCCAGGGGCACACTGGAACCAGCCTGGGTTAGAAGCCTGGGTTCCTGGCCCTCAGCCTGGCCCAGGGCTCTGTCTCCTACATCCTGTGACTTGTGTTCCAGCCAAGGATCCTCCTCGGGCACACAGTGGGTGGAGGAAAGGAAACCACTCAGCCCTGACACCTGCTCAGTGCTTCTCTTCCTTGTTTTCCAGTTAATAAGAAACATTACTCCTTAAAATGTCAAGAAATTGGGTTTGGGTTCTTGGCTTCGACCACCAATCTCCCTGCCCCATAATTCCATGAACTTAGGACACATTGGTTAGATCCATGGCTTCTGGGGATTCTAGAGGGATTGTTCTGGACACTTGGAGTGGCTGCCCTGTATAGCATATGCATTAAGAAGGCAGGATTCTCTGCAAACTCAGCATAGTAGTGTTCTGGGGAAAAAACAATTCACTGTAAAAGCAGGAATGTGCAATGCCCTAAGGGCCGCAGGACACTGGGAACTGGCAGGACCAGCTCTCCTGTTCCTTTTCTCCAGCCCTTGCCTCTTTCAGCCCTGCTGGTTAGTTCTGATGGGGGAGGAGCTGAGGCTCAGCTTTGGGGCCTCTGTTGGACCTTCCTGGCTCCTGGGGTCCAGAGGTGGGCCGAGGCAGGTGGGTTTCTCTTAGCTGTGCATCACAGGCCGAGGTGTGGTGGCTCCTGTCTGCTGCCAATGACATGCCCATTAGGCACCCCCTGAGGGAACGGTTGTTTTGTCTGGGTCCTGGAGACGCCCCTCCCTGCTTCACCTGGGCTTTCAGGGCTATCGGTTCCTGAAATCAGTCAAGGTGACGGTAGGGCCCCTTGCTCCTGGTCCAGGCACATCAGGCCACCATCCATTCCTAGCCTCTCTCACAGTGAAGGAGTGAGGGTGACTTTGCACAAAGTAGGGCTGGGGTGGGCACTGGTTCCATGGGACCCCATTCTCTGAGTTCCCGTGGGCTGCTGCCCCTCAGCCGGGGGCTCTGCTGGCCCAAGCCTGTCCTTCACCCTTTCCCACACCTGCTTTCTTTTTTAGGGCCTTTCTGGAAGCTAATCCCCGTGCTTATTAGATGACTCCTCCTCCTGCCCCTCTGCTTTCATTAGAGTCAAGAGAGCTAATTACTGGCCCCTCTGAGGTCCCCCTACAGGCCATTTTAGAGCTGAGGCGGCCCTTAAAATGATTTAAAAATCCCATTTCTCTGCAATGAAATAGACTACCCTTCCCTCCTCATTAAGGCTAATTACAAAACATTGCCCACCTGAGAGGGGCCTGCTCTTGTCCTCCCACCTATGCCCACCTCCAGCGGTGGCTCCCCAAAGAAGCCCCCCCAGGCTGGGAAGGGAGGCAAGAGAAGCATCAGAGGCTTTTCTCCCTCCAGGCAGACATCCCAGAAAATTCTGGAAGACTGAGCCTGAAACAGCACGAGGCAGGATGGGTGCAGGTTGCGGGGGTTAGATGGAGAAATGTTGAGAAGGGGAAAGAGAAGACCAGGTTTGAATGGTGGGCACCACCCCTTCTGGGGCTGTCAGGCTGCAGAACTGCAGAACTTCCCCACCAAGTCCAAGATGTGAGCATGTCCTACGTGAAGGAGAACCGGGCCGGGTCTCAGGACTCTCCGGAGCTCTTTGTGGTCCTGGAGTTTCCAAGATGGAGCCCCTCGGGCTCATCAGCACATACAGAGTGGAAGAGGCGGTGGAAAGCACCCCCAACAAATATGGCGTGGCCTTTCCCTGGAAAGCCAGTACTCACTAACTCCAGAAGCAGCTCAGCTCTTCAAAGGGGGGCCTCTGCCCAGGTGCCTCTGACTCCAGAAAATGATGCTGACATTATCCTTTATTGTGACATTTGTCTTGTTCCCCTCTGCCCCCTGCCTGGGACCAGCAAAGTGGAAAAACCAAATGAAAACCCAGGCTATCAAAAAAGGAGCACTTTAAAAATTTCAGCATATATATGTGTGTGTCACATATATATTATATAAAGGTTTGTTTCATTTCAAACACGTAACTTTATTTTGCAGTTTAGATATTTTTATTTTAAATCTCATATGGGGTTGGATGCCCTCATCTTTTTTCTTTAGCGTAGGGCCTCTAACCGAGGCTCTGGACTCCATCTCGCTCTGCTCTCTCTGTATGCAGTGTGGGGCTGTGCAACATAATCTCTGAGGTTCATCCCTCTCCCACATTCTGGGAAACGGTGAGTCCCATTCCATGGGACATTTGGTGTGGACTGTTTCTGCATGCTTTCTTCCCAACCCTGCCTTTGGTAGAGGGCTGTAGATTGGTGGTGTGCAGTAGATGGACCACAATATTTAGCTCACAACCAAGCTTTGTCGAAGGGGGAATATAAAGCAAAAAAGTTGCATGATCTATTTTGTTGGGGACCCCCAAGGCATTCCCAGTGTGAGCCCAGGGCTAAGAAGGAATAGACTCTGCCTTCCACCACCGAGTTTGTCTCTGGTGACCCTCAACACCAGCGGTGCTTTGAAGAATGGGACACCATATTCCTCACTCCCCTTCAGACACTCTCCTAGTCTTGTATACCTTTCAAGTTTTGCTTTCTGATTTTTGCAGATAAACATTTAGGCCAGGAAAAAGACTTCATGTAAAGGAAGGGGCACAGGTTCCAGAGTCCCAAGATAGATGCAGATTCTGGGCTCCTGATCCCATCTGGGTGAGGACCAGATCCCCATTATACTTCTGGTTGTCTTTATTCCCTGTTAGAATGCACACTTCTACCTTTCCCTACCACTGACCAGTAGCCCTTTGTCCAGCAAAATAATGCCCTTGGGCCTGAAGAGACCTTAGAGGCACAATATCAAGGGCCCCTTGCTTTTAGTGGGCAATCTACGTTTTTATATTAGCGGTCTCAGGTTTCTACCCTCTAGGAACTTACCCCCCCGCAGTGGGGTGAAAGACAACAACCCATTATAGAAATGTTTCTGCTTATTAAAGCCCTATAACCCCCATTGCTATATTTTGTCTCCCAGCCTCCCTGGGAGTACACAGGTTAATAGTCCCAGCTTACAGGGAAGGATATAAAATATATTGTAATGTAGTTAGATCATGCAGAGGACAGAAGAGGAATCAGCTCTCTTCCTCTTGGGACACAGTGCCTGCTCCGTACCTTAGGTGTAGACCACTAATAGAAGCAATACATGGTGAGAGTGGATGAATAGATATTGTGTTGTGAGAATTCTGAAGAGGAGATGGCCCATGTGGCAGAAAATATCTGAGAAGAGGCAAGTACTGAGCTGCTTCTTACAGAAAGACTAGCTAGAAATATGAGGAAAGACCTTACAGGTACAGAGGGAAGCCTGTAATCTTGACTCGTCAACATAGAAGAAGGGACACTGGGAAGTGGAATGTGTCTAGAATGGAAGTGGGGGACAGGAAATTGGAAGCTGAGCAGAAGAGTTTAAGCCTTTATGTACTAGGCAATAGAGAGTTCAAGTTGTGAGTCAGGCATAGCACACATGTCCACTGTTTTCTAAGTTGTGAATCTTACGGACACTTGCAAAATGTATTTTCCTGTAGGTACCATAGGTAACCTTATTGGGTATCACTTATTAAAGCCCTACCTCCATAAGGGCACAGTGACCTGCTATGAAGCAGGAGTATCAAGGAAGAATGCTTTTGGTGGCTCAGGCTGGGGCCCAGGGAGCAGAACTGGCTTATTTGAGCTGGGGCTAGGATTTATCTGTGTGGAGATATGGAGAAAGGACACTTCAGGCTGAGACAAAAGCAAATGTAAGACCTAGCAGTGCTAGGGAGGCTCAGGGAGGAGCACACAGTCAGACGTGCCGGGAGGCGAGGGGCCTTATTGGAAGTAGTGAAGTGGTCTACGGGTAAAGGGAGTACAGTTGATGGAGATATTGGATGGTCTGTGTCCTGGGGCAGGGGGTATAGAACTGGGGTTAAGGAGCACTGTTTATTGGGGAGGACTTTGAGGCCCAATAGACCAGAAAGCTTCAGAAGGTGTCAGAGTGTAGCACAATGGTGTGATGTTTTGAAATGCCCCTCTGCCAAGGGGTAATAATGCTCTTTGCAAGTGGAGGTGACCACTCTCTTGGCTAAAAATTGAGCATGATATGGCCTGGGGCAAAGCCCTGTGGCTGGCTGGTCATGCAGTACTTCCTATCAGACTACCATTATTTGGTGCTCTTTGGGGGTTGATTCTTCAAACAGCTGAGTAGTATCATGTCAGATGCAGTTTTCAGTCACAGGTGTGGATGAGGTTATGAAGGAACTTACCAAGAATCCAGACACTGAAAAGCATGCCTGAGAGCAGTCTAGTGACCTAGGCAGAAAAAAAAAGTGATGTTGATTTAATTCATCCATCAACCTATCCATCCATCCATCCTTCTTGCCATTCTTCCTTCCATCCAGATTTCTGTCTATCCAAGGTATGTCGAGTGTGTAATGCAGTATCAGGCAAGAAAGGTGAAAAGACAAATGAAGCAAAGCCCCTGCCCTCAAGAAATCTCACAGAAAGGAGGGGAGTCAGGAGCCATCCTGTTAAAAAGTCATAACTCAGTGTGATTGGCATCATGTCAGAGCTCTGAACAGAGGCTTCAGAAAGAAGGAAGAGAAGGTGACTAACTTTTCCTGGGAGAAGGGAAAGTATCAGAGGAAAGGACGCTTGAACTATCAAACATGGGATGATGAATATGCCCGGCAGCCGGTAAAGGCACAGAAGTGGGAGACAGTGGGGCTTAGTTGGAGGGTGACCCAGCACTCAATGTACCTGCAACGCAGAACGCAGAGGCCTTGGAGGAAAGCAGCAAGCCTGTTGGCAGGGGCTCTCATGCCAGGCCAGGGAGATGGACCTTTACCCTCGAGGCAACCAGGAAATGTCAAAACTTTTTAAGTGGAACAAAGGCACAATCAGGTCTGAACTTTTTGGGAAATCACTCTGCAGTGATATAAAGAGTGAATCATGACAGGAAGTAGTGGCTTACACCTGTAATCCCAACACTTTGAGAGTCTATGGTGGGAGGATTGCTTGAGTCCAGGAGTTCAAACCTGAGCAACATAGCAAGAGTCTGTCTCTACAAAAATAATTTTAAAAATTAGCTGGGTATGATGGTGTGCACCTAGCTACTTGGGAGGCTAAGGTAGGAGGTCTTGAGCCCAGGAGGTCAAGTCTGCAGTAAGCCATGATCACACCACTGCACTCCAGCCTGGGAGCAGACACCAGGAAAGGGGACAGAGCAGACAGCAGGGGTGAGGACACCTGCAGCTTCTTCTATTGCACAGATGAGGAATGAGTTTTTCATGACTTGCTCTTCATGAGCCTTTGCTGGACTTTTTTGTTTTTCTCTCCATTCAATAAGTACTAGAACTCTCTTGGGGATAGAGAAGGCAAGGGCTTCCATCCAGTCATTGCGTCCTAGGCCTGCTTTGAGTTTTATCCACTCTTTGCTCCCAAGGCATCTTCAAGCACAGAGAATAAAATGGCCAAAGGAAAGGTGTTCACATTGGGCAAATAATTTCTTATGAGATGAAGTGAACTGTGGTTACCTCCTCAGCCCCCCACCACCAGGGTATTTGGGGCTCATTGAGAAATGAACTGAGAATAATGCCAATATCCCAAATGGCTCATATGGGGCATTTTCTGTTAGTGGAAGTTCTCTCTACAATAAAAACAGGTTCAGAAATGAGGGAAACACTTACTTTAGTATAATAATTACAGGTAATAATTATTGGAGAGAAATTAAAATCAGGTAACCAGGAGGAATATGTATTCCTCTGGTAATAATCAGCTTTGAATTTTGTGAATTTTGTGAATGTCTGTTAGGTAAATCCAGGAGGAAGCAACGCATCCATTTCTGGTTAGAGGTCAAACTAGAGCCAAAGCATGAGCATCTTCCTCACTCACAGGAACAAGAGACCATCTACCTGAGACACCCTCTGTGGTGGATATTCAGGGGACTTTGAAGCTCCACTCCACAGATGATAAGTCTAAAACAAAGGAGTGTACCTGGAACCTATTAATGGTCTAGGGTGTGTAGGTATCCAAATTGTTCTTGTCAGACTAAGGACTCATATCCCATGACAGGATGAGAGGTTTCCTCTCTTTGTATATGTGAATAAGGAAACAGGTGGTTCTGTTTGTCACTGCTAGCCATCTTATGACCATGAAGGAAACCAGTCTTAGGATGAAGATGGCACCAAGGAAGGCAGAATGGAGGAAGGAAAAATCTATGTCCTCAGTGGCTTCATTAAGCTGCTGGTGGTATACACTTGGGGCCCACCCTACCTCCAGATGACTCTATTGTTTAAGTCCCTTTGAATCAGGGGTTTCTGTTACTTGCAGCTCAGAGCATCTTTACTAATACACCCTACAAAGGACTCCAAAGGTAAAGTTGCGGAAGCCTTGTTGCGGTACGAGGGAACTTTTTGGCTGTATAAACTCATGCCCTGGTCTTTCCAACTTCCTGTATGGATTTTACGGGTGCCTAGTTGAAGCCTTCATTAGAACTGCTTATGCCTCCATTCACTGGAGTTGAGCATATATTAGACCTGGGGAAAATAGGTATGGTGGCACTCAGAGAAAGGGGCAGGACCTTTTCCTTTGACTTCTGATGGGGGCCTGGTCCTGCCTTTGAGAGTTTAATAGCCAATATTCTGATTTTCCTCTCAAAAGAATATTAGCAGATCATGTACTTGTCTCACCTGAGGGCCAGAAGGGAGGGCCTTGTGCTGCAGATTAGTAGTGGCTGTCCTCTCCACACCAAGCACTGTTTTCCTTCCCACCCACCCTTGTATTCTCATTCCCTACTCACCCTATTGCTTGAGGAGAGGGACTGTGAATATGGAAATGGTAACTGGGACCAGAGCCTAGCTGAGGCCCCAAGGCAGTGCTCCAACTGGCAGGCAGGCAAAAACTGGAAGCCCTCTTTCTCTAGGACTGAAGCAGCAGCCATGAGAGGCTCTTAGAAGCAGGTCCTGAAGGTAGCATGTGCAGTACAGCCTGCTCTGGCCTAGTTGGGACTGCAAGAACCATCAAAGCTGTCCTCCCTTCCCTCCCCTGCCTTGGATGACACATGAAAGGGACTCTGATGCCCTATGCTGGTGGTTTTGATGTCCAGCCTTGCCCATTGAAAAGCCCTTTTCCTGGCAATATTCTCTGTCTCTCCTCTGTGACTCTTTCCCTGTGTCCTCCTTGTCATTCTCTCTCTCCCTCCCTCTCCATTTTTGCCCCTGTCTTCCTCTGACCATCCCCATCTCCATCCACCTTTCCCTGCTCCTCAAGCTCTGTGTAGCTAAGTTATTTTTCCTGAAGTAAAATCCGAGTTATCCTGTGTAAGACAGTTGGGTTCATTGAAGAGCCTGCCACAGGGCCTTTGCTAGAGCAAGCCTGAAGCTACTCACCCCACTCTCTTTTCTTAGAAAAGACATGAGTCCCCTGGTACTTGGATGCTTGCAGCTGGTCCTACCTCCAGAAAAAATGGAAGCATTTCTGTGATCTGGCAGGGCTCCCGTAGACCCCAGAATATCCCCCAACCCGTCTGTCTGGAGCCCAAAATTCTACTATTATTAGTTATCCCATTGGGAGACCCCGACATTGTGCACCAGTGATTTCCTATGTGAGTCTCACAATTTTCCTCTGAAGGGTCCCAATGATCAGAGGTATCAGGGAGCCTTGGAGTGTGGTCTGCCATATTACAAGAGGATTTTTAAGATTCAGGTTTTGTCTTAAAAGTTCACATGCATCTCACTCATAACTGGGAGTTGAACAATGAGGATGAAGACACATGGACACCGAGAGGGGAACAACACACACCAAGGCCTACTGGGGGTTGGAGATTAAGTGGGGGAACTTAGCAGATGTGTCAATAGGTGCAGCAAACCACCATGGCACACGTATGCCTGTGTGACAAACCTGTATGTTCTGCACATGTATCCCATTTTTTTTAGAAGAAATAAAGAAAATAAAAGTTCATATGCATCAATGTATTCCAGTTTATAATATATCCCCCAAGTCCTCAGTGCCTCCTTTCAGGTTACCAAATGTAACCTCCATCCTGCCAGTTCATAATATATCTTTTCAGGCTGAGTATGGTGGCTTACACCTGTAATCCCAACACTTTGGGAGGCTGAAGCAGGAGGATCAATTGAACTCAGGAGTTCAAGATCAGCCTGGGCAACACAGCGAGAATTTGTCTCTACAAAAAATCAAAAGAAGTAACCAAGTGTGTTGTTGTGGGCTCCTGTAGTCCCAGCTACTCTGGAGGTGGAGGCAGGAGGATTGCTTGAGCCTGGGAGTTTAAAGCTGCAGTGAGCTATGATTCTGCCCCTGCATTCCAGCCTGGGCAACAGAGCCAGAGCCTCATAGATACATGATATCTAACAATATTTCCTTTAAGATTCAGGTTTTGATCTCTCTCTATATATAGAACTGTATATAGAGGGATCTCTCTCTCTCTCTCTATATATATATATAGAGAGAGAGAGATATAGAGACTGTATATACATATATATATATATGTTTCATGGAAAGAGTACTAGCATTATTATTAATACCACTCTACAGTTAAGGAATTGATGGTCATAAAGATGTGACTTGCCCAAGGTTGCTGAGCCTATGAGTGGTTACCCACGGATTGGGGACTTCTGCCCAGGTCCCATAAGTCCTGTCAGTGGTGGCATTCCCAGACAGACAGAAATTTGCTTGCTGGAGCCTGGGTTGTCTTGTCTGATGAAAGGATTCCTGTTGAGAGCCTTGAGAATATTGAGTTAGGAATATCCAAGAGGCAGGGGGATGGGGTTTAAGCAATACTGACTCCCAGGATTTAGCCATGCAAGGACTGCAGGACTTCAGGCACCCTGACTGGGGTGGCCAGTAGGCCAATAGGTGTCCCCTCCAGAGAATCAGGCTCTGAGAGGGATTACATTAGTCCTCTGAGCCAAGTATGACTGTTGGCTTCCTGGATCCCTGATCAGACACTCACCTGGCTCTTCCCTGGGGACAGAGGAGAACAGGGTATGGTCTGGCCCCCTTAGTGTGACTGGGTGAACTTGGGCAGTTCTCTTCCCGTCGCTGAGCCCCAGTCCTCTTTGCAAAATAGGAAACTGGAAGGAATGTCTCCCAAACACCCAAAGGGTGGCTTGCAGCCCCCAGGGCAGCCAGCAGGAGGTGCCAGTGTCCTGATGGGTCACCTTCATAGAAGGGAAGAACCAGGTCTGTGCAGTCTCTCCAGCCTCTAACTTGAGGCCTCCCTCTCTTAGTAACTCCCAGAGGAGGGCTCCAGCTGTCAGCTCACTGGGATTAAAGAAAGAGTCTCTGGCAGATTCTGGAGGTGTAGGAAAACCTACTTGGGGAGGATCAGACCAAATTCTGCCAAAATTCTGAGGACTAGAGAAGGTGGTTTGGGGGACTCCTTTTCAAAACAGTAAGTCTGAACCTCGGAGGGTAAGGGGGGCTATAGAGGAGTGCAACCCCTCACCAAGAGCTTTATCACCAACCCAGACTGCATTAACAGAGTATGGTGTCTAGAACATGGAAAGGAACAGGCTCTCTTCCGGCCAGACCGCCTGTGGACTTTGGGCTTCAGGAAGAGGGCCTAAGGCAACAAAGGCAAGGGAGACCCTGTCAGATGAGGCGCACCTACAGCACCTTAGCTTGTCTTCCCTGCAGCAGAGCAGTCTTAGAGTCATGGCTTTCCAGACTGTGGAGCAGAGAGGTCAAATGTGGGGGCACTGGTATCCAGCAACGTTGGGTTGGTGTCTGGCACTGTTACTTTCATCAGTGACCTTGCATAGGTTACTTCACATCTCTCTGCCTCAGAATCCCACCTACTGGCTGGGCACGGCGGCTCACGCCTGTAATCCCAGCACTTTGGGAGGTGGAGGTGGGTAGATCACGAGGTCAGGAGATAGAGACCATCCTGGCTAAGACAGTGAAACCCCATCTCTACTAAAAAAAAAAGAAAAAAGAAAAAATTAGCCAGGCGTGGTGGTGGGCGCCTGTAGTCCCAGCTACTAGGGAGGCTGAGGCAGGAGAATGACATGAACCCGGCAGGCAGAGCTTGCAGTGAGCCGAGATTGTGCCACTGCACTCCAGCCTGGGCAACAGAGCGAGACTCTGTCTCAAAAAAAAAAAAAAATCCCACAGAGACATGAGGAAGACTAAATGAGGTAATACATGAAAGTACCTAGAACAGCATCTGGCACATAGTAGTTCTTCACTTCGTGTTAGATATTACGGTTAGATTACGGTTGTTTCTATTATTAGCTGAATGGGTGTCATGAGCAGAGGGAGACTGTATGGGTGGGATATAGGGAGGAGCATATGGACTTTGTGTAAGTACGACCCTTCTCCATATGAAAGCTTTGATGGTAGTGAGCTTCCCGCCCTGGAGGTGTTCAGAGGCTGAATGACTCCCCTCCCCAACTCTAAGGGCCACCTTCAGTTCTTAGACTTTTGGGGTCCCTTCTACAACTTTTCTTTAATTGACAGAAAAAAAAGTATGTATTTACTATGCACAGCATGATGTTTTGAAGTATATATACATCGTGGAGTGACTAAATCTGGCTAATTAACATATGGATTATCTCATATAGTGTCTTCCACAACTTCTGCACCTGGAGGAGATTCCCAGGACAGTCTGTCTGCCTGCTGGATTCTATTCCAGAGGAAAGGAAATGGGTGGTCCCAGCCAGTGCCTGTAGAGGAAGACTCAAGAACTCCTTCCTGACTCATCTCCCTGCTCACAAACGCCCTCAGAATTCCTCTTTTTGAGCACGAACAGCAGGATAGGGACAGAGATGAGAGCAGGAAGAGGCAGCTTAATAAAAAATCCCAATAAAGTTCTGCAGCCCCTGGGGGCCAGGGGCAGGTCCTGGGCATGAGCCTTCCTTAGACCTGCCCACAGAGGGGCCCTGACTAATATTCCTGCCTGCCCCTGGCTTCATTAATGATGCTGAAGAAGGGTCTATGAGGTCCAACAGGTCTCCCCAATGCGGCTGACAATATTGCTATGTCACCCACGCCAGCCCCATCCCAGCACACATACCCTCCCTCTTCTAGACCCTCTGCAGAGGAATGGGTTTGATTCAATCAGCCATTTGCCTGTGGGACTGTCTGGTTCAACTTATTATGGGCAGATGCCAGCTCCAGGGAGTCAAGTAACCCTGGCGTGGAATTTGGAGCAAAGACTTATTAAAGAGCAGCAGAGAGGCTCTGAGATGGGGGCTCTGTTCCCCCAGAGCAACCAGACCCAGGGTGGGCTCCAGCTAGGAAAGGCAAGGGTGGGATAGATAGGGGCAGGAACCCAGGCATAGCCCACCAGGAGTGCTCCTCAGCTGGCCAGAGCTCCTCCCCTGGCAGTTCAGGGCTGGCTGGCCTCTCTCCACCAGGAGCTCGAGGTGGGACAAGGTTGGGCCTTGTTCCCTCTGTGTTCTCCCTAATAGAAAGCACAATGCCTTAAGAAGTTTGGACTGAGAAAAGCTAAGTCTGAGTACTTTGAAGACAGCCAGACAAAGGGCTGGTGGGGACAGCACGGAGTGCCTTGGCCCTCAGCTGCCCACAAAAGGAAGGAAAAAGCAGTGCAGACGTTGCAGTTAGGCTTAAAAAACAAACCTGTGAAACAGAGACAGCCCCCCTACTTCCCCCTCGCTCCAGCATCAGCAGGAGGGGCTGAAAACATTTGTTCAGAGGGAGGGTGGGGGGAAAAAGCCCTAAGTGCTTCTGCTTCCTTTTTTTTGCCAAATCATGCAGAAGATGCTGGCAGCTGCAAAGATTCAATTATGCACAATGCGAAAAATCATTTACAAAAATAATGGCACTCGAAAAAAAATGGCCTCTCCAGAAATGGCGTGGAACAATAAATCCGTTAATTAGCTAATTAATATTCAATTGGGGTCAGTGGGCTTAATAGAACCTTTCTTGGAGACCCAAGAAATTCTAAACTGCCGCGAGGCGCCTGCCCACTGCCATTATCTCGGGCGAGCAGGCCCTTATCGGGCTGCCAGCTGTCCCCGAACAATGCGGGCCCTTATCAGCTGGGGCAGCAGCCCTGGCCGCTCGCTTCGGCTCCCTCTGCCCAGAGGAGCACGCAGCCTCTTGGTAATTGATATATGGTGCAGCTTTGTCTGAGGCTGTTTGCTCTGCTGGTATTTAAGGCAGCGCGGGCCCCCTGATTGATTGCCATTGGCCAAGTTTCTGCTGTCAGTGAGGGACCAGCCAATGGCAGTGGCTAACACTCTTGATGGACCAGCCATCTGGGCCAGGCCAGAGGCCCAACTTGCACCAACAAGGCCAGCTTGGGTTTGGCCTGAGTTTTGTTGTCCTCCTAAAGTGGGAACCTGAGCCCTCAAAGGTTTGGGCGTTTGGGTGGGCGGCTGGTATCCCCTGCCCTGCTTTGCTCTCAGTTCAGTCTTTCTCTCAGGAAAATGGGAGGTTGGATCAGACCAGTGTAACTTAGGTTGTTACTGTAAGTGTGATCCATGGACTTGCAGCATCCAGCACCTGGGAGCTTGTTAGAAACACAAATGCTCAGGCCCACTTCAGACTCCATGAATCTGAATCTCTGGAAATGGGTTCTAGGAGTCTATGTTGTACTGAGTGCCCTAGATGACTCTGATAAGGGCCCACTGAAGTTCGAGATGCAGTTATGAAGATCAGGGTTCCCACCCTTGGTTGTGCCTTAGAATTACCCAGGCGAGGGGGAATTAAATATACAAATTCCTGGGTCTTGCGGTGTAGGGTCACTTCCCTCAGCTGCTAGTATGTGCCCTGAGCACAAGGTACTCTGGGAACCCTGGAGCTGGCCAGCAAAGAGACAGGGATCCCGGCTGCTATGGTCGTGCCCATGGGGGTCCTGCCCAGTGTGGAACAAGGTTGTGCATGTCAAACAGTGTAGACAAGCTCTGGCTATACAGGACTTGGGCTCCAGAAATCCACAGGGAGTTAGAATGCATTTTCTATTTTTTTGAATCAGTGTCTTGCTCTGCCACCTAGGCTGGAGTGCAGTGGTGTGATCATAGCTCACTGCAGCCTTGAACTCCTGAGCTCAATTGATCCTCCCACCTTAGCCTCCCAAGTAGCTGGGACTACAGGTGCATGCCACCATGTCTGGCTAATTTTAAAAGAATTTTTTTGTAGAGATGGGGTCTCACTATGTTACCCAGGCTGTCTCAAACCCTGGCCTCGAGTGATCCTCCTGCCTTGGCTTCCCAAAGTGTTGGGATTACAGTTGTGAGCCTTCCAGATGCATGTTTGATAGAAGCAATGTTCCACATGGGAGGTGGGCTCCCAGGCTAGCCCCTAGATACCGTGAGACCCACAGCAAAGCTGAGTCTCAGCACAACCCCTTAGCAAATGGATGGGGAAGGGAGGAGAAGCAAGAAGAGGAAGTTAGGGAAAAAGAAGGTGGAGGGGATTTTATTGTCTTACTAGGGCTCAAAGCATGGGGTCAGGTTTTCTAAGTGTTTCTTCGGTCCCCTACATTCTCGTCCTGCCCCGTCTTCTCTCACTTCACCCTACTGGCCCACTCTTTATCACTGCACCCTTCCTGGCCTGCCCTCTCAGGTAGAGCTGAGAATCCCACAGCTCTGCCTTCTCCCAACCCAGCCCCACATGTTCCAGCTGCAAACCCTTGGGGACCAGCTTGGTCATGTCTCTGCATGTGAATGAGCAGGACTGGTTCACTGAGGTAGGAGAGCTTTGCTGGGATCTGGACTTGGAGTTAGCTTAGATGAGGTGGGTAGGAAGAGTCCCCCATCCTGACTGCACCCCACCTTCTCTCAGGTGTTGCATGGGAGCCAGTCAAGCAATAGGAACAAAGAGGCCACAAGGTAAGGGGCAAACACCAGGCATAACGCACCCAGCCTCAGTGCCCCTCATCCAACACAGTGGAGCTTGGTGAGAGGAATTCAAGAGCCATGCTCTTCCTGGAACACAGACAGGTACAGGAACTCTGGGTATCAGCAGGTGACAGGACCTCAGCCACAAGGGCCATGGGGGGTTAGTGGGGGCAAAATTGGTCTAAACAAAGGATGACTCTAAGCTTAGGATGATGTTGTCCTGGGCAGGTGATTGGGCAGAGCCTTGAACCCCAAAGCAAGTTAGGATGAAGTTATCAGCCCTGGTCTTCCAGGCAAGGACCAGGTGTGATTCTGAGTGAGACCAGAGTGAAGGGCTAGAGCTACTGAAGCTCTTCCTGCCTCCTGGGCCACATCCCAAGATGGCCAGCTAATGTGATCAGTTCCTTTGTCTCCACTGTGAATCAGCAGCAACGGCTCAATGGGATGCTCCTCCCGGGTCATTTACTTCTTTAGCAACAAGAGTTTTTCAGTGCACCAGCATCTGCATGGGAGGATTACCGGGCACTTCTAGAACTGCCTAGGCCTCAGGGGAAGCGCAGCCGAGTGGATTGACTGGTGTGAATTGTCGGAGTCACCAGCAATCAGCATGGTGAGGAGCAGAGCTGATGCTGCAGTCTCAACCAAATGACCCTTTCATCTGTGCCCTCCCTGGGGCTCTCAGTGTATCAAAAGGCTGTCAAAGAATATCAAAGGCAAAAAACTATTATCCATCCGTCTTCTAGGTTAAATAGCTTCCATATTGATGTGTTCACGGGATTCTAATGAGGAAAATAGCCTTCTGTTAAGTAAGAAAACCACTGACCTAAGAACCCATGGATTAGCCCAGGCCCTTACCTACCACATGAGCAGTTAGCTTCTAAAGCTGCCCAGACACCAAAACTACGCCCTTCCTCCCCAACCACATATGTTCACACATGTGACTTTGGCTCTCGTGGGGCTCCCTGATACCTCCCTGAGCAAGTCTGCTCCTTTGGACAACATGGGTTTGGCCCATCTCACCAAATTCTGGAAATGGAGGCCGAAGGTGCTCTCGTCCAGGCTAGAGTCCTGACCCCAACTCTCTGAGGGGTGCATGTGTGAGCCCAGATCATGGATATTGCCCTGCATAAGCTGGGACAAGAGCAAGATACCCTAGTCTTCCTTTCTTAGATCAAATCTGCTCTGGTCATGGTTCAGGAGGCCACTGGGTGCTAGCCCACCTTTGGAGTTGCTTCCACAGCCAGCTATAGGTGGGAGGGTGTGAAAGGCACTAACAGAACAGACGTGGAGAGAGAGACACTAAGAGACTCAGAGACATACTTGGGAGAGAGGCAGAAAGAAAACTCGAGAGCCGGTTGGTTTGTGTGAGAGTGAGGGAGTGCTCTAATCATTGGTTCAATTATCTGAGACTCTCCTTTGACTACCATAGAGACTTCCTGTGCGTATGACAACAGTTGCCAGGATGGGAGTGGTGGCAGGCTAGGACCCTGCAGATTTTTCTGACTCCAAATTCCTATTCTGACCTTAAGTCTCTGGTTTCCTATGAGCTCAGAGTGGGTTCTTCCTTGAGTTTCTTCCTTGAGAGGGCTAAGCTTGCTCCCAACTCCCTTTGTCACCTGTTCTCAAAACACCAGATGATTGGGACCTTCAGACCAGTGTCCACACCAGCTTTATAGATGAGCAAAGTGCAGCCTAGGGTATAGCCGCTGCCAAGTGCACATTATGCACATGAGTTAGGTGCTGGGCCATTGCAATGGCCTCCCCGCTTTACCTTTAGTTGTCTATCTGCTGCCCACTCCCTCACTCCCTTTACCCAACTGTCTCTGTGCCAGGGCAACCAGGCCCTACCACCAGAGGAAAGAAAGTTTCTGCTAACCTGAAAACAAGCCATAGGAGCAGGAGGCCCTGAGTGCGCCTGCGGAGTTTGGAGCTCCTTCAACTTCACGACTAATTGCAGAGAGGTAGTGGGCGGGCTCTTGGCAAGCGATTAGCTGTCCCACTGCAAGAATAATTTGCATAGAAAATGCTTTATTTTGGCAATCTATTAAAGGGCCCACAGTGCCGTGGCTTATCTCAGTCTCACAGCAAGGAGAAGGCTTGGCTATCTCGTTAAGTTCTGTTGATGCATAACAATTTGAAATGGGCACAAGCTAGTATGACATTTATAGATGCCTTCACTTAATTATATTACACAAACATAGGGTTGTTTATCCTTGGGAATAAAGTCTTTTTGAAGTCAAAGTTGGCATGTGCATAAAGGAGGGCATTTTAACCGATTTTTCAAGAGGAAGCCTCCTCACTTCAAACTTGGGGGGTTGCATTTCCCTAGGGCCTCGTAACACAGAGGGTTCTATGGCTGAGATGCAGACTTTGAGATTGGCTCTCTAGTTCTTCTTATTTAGGGGTGGCCTACAGTTTAGCACTTAATACAATATTGTGGAAAGAAAAGCTTATTAGAGCAAGGAAAAGAGACTTGCTGTGTGACCTTGGGGGAGCCCCTCCTCTTTTCTGAGCTTCCATTGCCTCCTGTGCAACACGTGGGGTGGGACTTTCCTGCTCTAAAGCAATGACTGACAAACCACATGTTCTGCTTTCACCTTGCCACTCCTCACATTGACTCTGTAAATTAAAATACAGCCTCTTTGTTAAAAGCCAAAGGGAATTCAGGGGCCCCATTGCACGCTTTCTAAGGACTAGAAATATGCTGGAGGAGGGAGATGACGAAAAATAGGAAGGGGCTTGCAGCTGCAGCAGGTGTTGGTACATTTTGCTCTGCCAAGTCAGAAGACCCCAGGAGATTGCAGAGCTTGCAGCCTTGCTTCATTTCCTTGAAAACTAGGAATTGGGTCCTGATTGGAGGAAATGCAAGAAGAGCCCTAGGGCCTTTGAGAAAATCCATGAAGCCCTGAGAAGCCTGCCTTGCTCACAAGTTGCCCATGGAAAGCTGACAGATGCCAGATAGCTCTTCACCTCTAGGCACTGGAGCAGAGACCAGTGCTGCCCTGGGAGGAGCTCTGTATGCAGGGTTGGGTTGGGTGGTTTCTGGCAAGGCAGAGCCTTTGATGATTCCAGTTAAAGTGCTGCCTGAGTGGGTCATTTAACAGAAGAAGATATGGTGAGAAGGAGGGCTTTGTTTAGGGCCCTGGCTTCCAGACACTGTGCTCCTCCTGGACTCAAGCTTTCTGGAAAACAGACTCTTATCCTACCTCCCACTCCCTTCCTGTACCTCTAGGACTGAGGACTGCACTCAGAGATGACATGTTCATGCTTCTTCCTGTTTCTGGTATATATATATTTGTGATTAATGGGCACATTATCTCTTATTAAGAATAGAGACAATTCTCACTTCATTATGATTTCCTATAAATAAAACCCTGTTAAAATAATGGAGAAAACATGAGTTAGCGTTAATAGTTAGCTTTATATTTAAATAATGTGGATAACAGTGCTTTGGATAAGACCTAAAGAAATGCCAACTCCTAAACACAATGAAGTAGTTCCTTGGCTCATGTTTACCTGTTGTCAGTCACTGCCTGCTCTAACATGATTGTCCCCAGGGATAGTCTTGAGTAAAACCTATCCACTGAGTATGTTAACCTTGAGTCAAAATGTTTCTGGTGGTGCTAGAAAGAGCTTCCTATCTAAATGTTAGCATTATACAAACAGTTGAGTTGAAAGAACTGTTAGACTTGTAGCATCCAAATAAAACAAAGCAAAGGTACCACTGACTGAGCACTTTGTTTTGTACCAAGCACAGTGCTAAGTACTTTGGCAGGTTAAACCATATGACATTGGTGTTTCTGTGGTTGAAAAATGGCTGAATGGTGGCAATTTCATATTGCCTAATATTACCTCATTTAATCCTTACCATACCCTTACTATTGTTATTATGCTTTCCATATTACAAAATAGGAAAATGAGGCACAGAGAAATTAAGTAACTTAACCCAATTACAGAGCAAGCAAGTGGAGCCAGTTGCCATCTTTTGAAGACCAAGCACTGACTTCACAGGCACGTAGCCCTGATAGTTTACCTTTTACAAAAAGTTCCCATAAGCACTTCACACATTTTAGTGAACATGGTTAAACTGAACCTGGTACATTTTGTGTGCTCAATTAATGTTTACTAAATAAATAGATGAATAAAGGATTGAGGCTCCAATATCAGAATGATGTACAGGAACAGGCTGACTAGATACTGCTGAGCCACAGACATTCCTGGCCTAAGGCTCCTCACATTCTCTTCCAGTCTGGACCCCTCACACCAGGCTCATTCCCTGAGACAAATATTGGGGCCGAGGGGCAGGCATGGCTGTAACAGTGTAGGGGGAAAGAGGAGATTGATTTACTGGGAGCAAGGGGCAGGCATGGCCAGAGGAGTGTAGGGGGAAAAGGGAGATTGATCTATTGGGGCGAGGGCCAGGCATGGCTGGAGGAGTGTAGGGGGAAAGGGGAGATTGATCCAGGATGGGAGGTCATTTGGAGGAGTAGAACAAGGGAGAAGATGAAGAGCAGAACTGTCATGCCATGAGCCACTGTTGTCAGGTGGGAGAGGTAGAGCCCTTCTGAATCTGGATTCCCACTTCCACCCAGTCCAGCTGCAAACAGGCTATAAAATGTCCACTAGCATCAGAGTCTCTGTGACACATCCCTCACTTCCTGAGCATTTGGAGTCCTTTCTCTTTGAGCCCAGGTCAAATCTGCCCTCTCATAGCTAACTAAATCCACAACTGCTTCCCTTCCTTTAACATCACCTTCTAACAGTGTCCAGGGGACTGAGGTTAAGCATCCTCAGTGGCCAGCGGTGGAGGGAGGAAAAGGTATGTGGGCAGTGGTGGGCACTCCAGAGGACACACCATGATCCCACTCGAGGTATGAACCAGTGGGCTGGAATGTAATTTAATGTATTCATGAATTTTTGGTCAAAAACAACTAAGAAATTGAAACCTATAAAATGACACATAGATGCACAATAATTATAGCTGCCCTCATGAATAACTCCCAATAACAAGAAATAGATGTGGTTAGCCTAACTGTTGCCTTCAGTTTTGCACCAAGTAGAGTTTCCAAAAGGGAGTGATTGATTAGCAGATGCTGATGCTGTGCATCTGCCTCCTTTTGGGTAGCCACACTGCACACAGTAATGATAATAGCAGTCCATGGTGATAGGAGTATACAGGAGACTTGGTGAAGTTGGAGACTGCAGATTCCAGGCTCTCTCCTTGAGGAAGCGAGGGATAGGTGAATGAGTGCAAACGGAGGAGCAGCTGGTTCCTGGAGAATGGCAAATGATGGAGAGCTTTACCTTAATTGGACCTGAAACCTCCAGATCTGGGTCACTACTAAGGACCTCCAAAGAAGGAAATTCAGTTCTATTCAATGACTTACTCAGCATCTATGTGATGCCTTACTAAGCCCTGTGAGGCTACAGAGAAGAATCACCCACAGGTTCTACCCTCAAAGAGCTTACATATTTTGCCTTGGTAAGATGTTATCTTATCTTGGGTGCTATACTTTGCATCATTATCATTACAGTTCTACTCCTATGCACCAAGTTTTATGATTTGCAAAGTTCTTCCAATTTGTTAGCTCATTTAATCTTGCCGTAACTCTATAGGGGCAGATAACTCTATTATCATCTCTGGAGGGCACTGAAGTCTTAAGGGTAGGTGACTTTTCCAAATTTATTCAACAAGTCCATGATGTTGAAGGAACCAGAACATCAGTCCTTATTAATTCCTAGTCCCCAATTCCTTCCATAACAGCATACCACCTCCTGGAATGGGGTGGAGGAGAACTCTGACTCTGCCATAATTAAACTGGTGTGGTATTAACAAGGTAGAACTCATCTGGCCACTGGGGTCGGCTCAGACAGCGTAGTCTTCATAAAGCCTGGGTGCCAACAGCCTCATCTGGATGGAAGAAAGCAACAAAAGGAAAAATTACCTTCCAGACATGGCCAGAGTATCCAGAATCATTTACCATTCATTCAACAAATATTAACTGAGACCCTACTGTGTGCCAACAACTGTGCTGCAGGACACCCTGGATAGGGAAGACATCCCATCAGTCTCTGGCTCTTCTTCCCTCTCACCCTCAGTCTGGCTGTCACACCAAAAAGAGAAGGCAGAACTTCCATACCAAGGACAGTTCAGTGCAGGTGTCCAGGAGAGAGACAGGCCATCACTTGCCCTTCTCCAGGAACCAGCTGCTCCCCTTTTTGCACTCATTCACCTATCTCTCTGTTCCTCAAGGAGAGAGCCTGTAATCTGATGTCTCCAACTTCACCAAGTCTTCTGTATACTCCTATCACCATGGACTGCTATTATCATTACAGTGTGCAGTGTGGTTACCCAAAGGGAGGTAGGTAAGGAGGGCCTTACCTACCTCCTCTCTTCTCAGAAACATCCTCATTTCCTCTGGGAAAATCCAGGGAAAACCTGGACTTACCCTACCTATGAAGGGAGCTGGTGGCCTCCATTTCCCACACACTAAGTCAGTATTCCCCTTATCCTTTTTGACACTCAAAGGCCAAGGAAGACTATCTGAGTGTTCCAAGGCTGCTCAGAGAAATCTCCTAGATCCATTCTTCTTTGTTCTTTCTTCATCTGCTTTTTCCTATGATACCACCTCATGTGGCTCAACTTTTGCCCCCAAAACTCAAACTGATTCTGCCACTATCCTTTGGCCCTTGTTCTGGGTGTTTCAAGTGCATGAGCTTCGAATTTTTCCTAAAATGGGGTAGGAGTAAGGTTTCCCCTGTCTTGTCTTTGATGGGAGACCCCACAAGGCACCCAGTCCCCCATATCAGCCATGTGGTTGTGCCCTCCTCTAAACTAAACCTAAATAGACCATTGGTATGGGCATAACTTTGAAGTGGCTCACCTAGGAGAGGAAGGGGAAGCTGCAGTTTGATGACTATTTAGAGTTAGAGCCAGTAGTCAGGAAGAGGTTGCAAGTTGTTATTGATAGAGAAGGGCATCAAAGGAGTTTCCATATGAAGGTCTCTATTCCTTAGGTTTTTTTTTTTTT